>NC_051177.1:115623294-115983293 GCF_013339695.2 Rhipicephalus sanguineus
ATTAGGTTCAGGCGGTAGGTATACCATTCTGGAAGGGTGCTTAGGTGCTTGTTCGCGAGTGGTTCAAGTCCTACTTCCGTGGTTCAATAATTAATACCTCCCACTACACGCTGGCCTGGCACGAAACCTTCGTCCCTGTAATTTTTTGCAGTTATGGTTTTTTGTACATGTTATGTTTAGAAAAATTGGCACGCTTTATACGCACCGTCTACGATATATCTGGTCTTTAAAACAAGGGGTAAATGATCTAGATACCTTGTACTCTACTACGAGAACCATAAGCCGTTCTGCTGGCAACAAGCTTTACTGGAAATATCCGGTTTGCTACCCTGCACTGTGGAATGGTTAAGGGAAGACAGAAGAGTAAAAAGAAAAGAGTCGGAGAGTAAGGTGATTATTGAAGGCTGCAGGTATAAAAAAATTCCATGAATGCGCATGCAAACGCACGTCAACAACCTATATACAAATCAAAGCTAAAAATCAAGACGCATCGATAAATGACAAGCTCATTCTGAACACCTGTCGTGTGATAAAAAATTGAGCTTATGTCCTCCCTCTCTTTATCTTTGATTTCACGCTTTGCTATACGCTGCTCTTTACCGCGAAACATAATGAATGCTTAAAGCAACGAAACACAAATTCTAGCCTCACATTAATTTATAGATTGCAAACAGTGTAAAGAATGTCCTAAATTCATGCATACGTTAACAAATACACTGCCTCCATTATTCGTGTGATTAACGTCACTGCAACACGTCCGCGAAGCCAGAATACAGGCTAACTGATTTATTATTTGATATCATTGAAAGAACCAGCTTAACACATTTTAAATACTCGCGTATGTAACGCACATTCGTCAGGCGTCATCCATGTATTGTGGAAGCAACGGGAAACGTTCATTTAGGCACGTCGTAAATAAGTGATCTATTTCTGAAGCAATTTTACCAGCCAGAACGTTGACTGCTCTTCTATACACGAGAAGCAATGCGTATAACATGAGGACGTGCAAAGTATGAATCACGTGGCATATTGGTAACGGCAAGATGCAAAATTGTTCAGTTGGGAATTACCCTTGAGAAGCGGGTCTATTGTACCATGAAACACTAATGCAGCGCCGTCTATATGGGTGAAATACGTACGTCTCACTATTTCTATATGTTATTCTTTTCAGTGCTTGATAGGAAGTAAATAAAAGAGCCCCTCACCATGCCGGGGCATTTCAAACGAACAAACGTGGTGCCTAGCGTCGTCGATCGCCATCGGCCATCGTGTCAGCAAGGTGTGACAAGCCTGAG
Source organism: Rhipicephalus sanguineus (assembly GCF_013339695.2). Taxonomy (NCBI): domain Eukaryota; kingdom Metazoa; phylum Arthropoda; class Arachnida; order Ixodida; family Ixodidae; genus Rhipicephalus; species Rhipicephalus sanguineus. The sequence continues at coordinate 115,624,590 of NC_051177.1, forward strand.
CGGACCGGACACAATCTAAATTTATTCGAAATTCAAGAGACTAAACCACGCGCCCTGCCTTTCGAGGGAGACGCGCTTGGAGTTCAAGAGCGTGAGTCATAAGCACGAATGTCTACGTCACAGCCACTCCTTCGAACGTCACTGGCCACGGCCTGTGAGTTGCAACCCTTCATTCATTGTGGAGTGTGCAATGTTGTCACCGGAAAAGCGCCTCGAAGTAAAGTAGGAAGGCGTTAAGGCCAAGTGACGCGTCACACATGACGTGTTCCCTAGCCTCCAGTAGTAGTTGGGAGTACGATGCGACCGTGTACGCTCGCCGCCTCAGAAAGAGAGAGTGTCGGCTTTGGCAGTCAGTGAGCTCGCATCCTGCAGGCATAGTAAAAGGGCACTTTTGCTACTGACATGTGCAGTAGCCAATGAATCTTAAAAGGATGTTTCATTAAAACTCTCTCTAGACGGCACGTTAACAGTTTCAATGCCTATTGAAAATTGATAACGAAGGCCTCATTAGGGAGACTTTGAAGAACACTATTCTGCACACTTCACACTGAATATTTCCTATTCGCCGTACATCTTGGGAAAGCCTAGAAAGTCTGGAAAGACTTTGTAGGCACGCGCACGCGCGTGTGGTCATCGAATAGCCAGCAGGCATGTACGTACAAACTCCTCGTTGGCTATTCGCTACGGCTTTCAAGAGGCAACTAACTAAGGAACGAAAAACTACACGCTTTCAATTTAGGCCGGAAAAGCTGACAAAAATTTTCATGCGGGGCTTTCCCGTCTGCTCGTCTCATCCTAATAAGCAGACGTTACTGCTTGCATTGCATTTGCATAAATATTCCGCATCAGATGACCCGCGTTACACTTCCGGACACATTTAGAATTATTCATGGTATCCTCCGGAGATTTCTTAGCACTCGCTTACCCCTAGATCCTTCACCATTATGCCATGACCTCAAAATTTTCTTATGGAAAGCCGTCGTTAATCAAAGGCAGAAAAAAAAATAGATCATAACTGCAAGCGCGTTTGTAAACACCGAATGGAACGCATACACGTCGTTAGTCAAATATCTGAATATTTTTTGCTGTCTTAGCGACCTATTGCTCACAGTATACCAATGTAGGCGTGTGGATTTGCGGTCGCAGCTAGTTTTGTACTTATCAATTGGTGGAGGCCCGATACGGAAAGCATGGTCACATAGCTACGTCACACCGACGTGGTATAGGAACCGCTGTATTCATACGGGGTTTGCGTGCTTAGTGCAATAACGTTCGCGGGCTAAAACCAGAAAGAAACGAAAAAATTCACCGCCATATCCACGAAGTGAATGATGTCAGAGGAGCTTGCTCGGAGATGATCGGGTAACCCGCGAATGCTCCGTGCACACTCCTCTACCATCATATATAGACGTGACAACGTTGTTACACATACATTACATCCACAATGTTTTTTTAATTTACGGTTGGATGCACTATATACATTTTGATGAAGTATATATACATTTGGATGAACTATAAACATTATATATACACAAGAGATATTGTTTTACCAAGTTCAAGAAGGGCGCCCCTCGATGAGTTCGGGTACTGGTTTCCCTTTAAAGATGATTGCTTTATGATGGTTGAACTATATGCATTACATATACACAGGAGATGTTCTTTTACAAAGTACAAGAAGGGCGTCCCTCGATGAGCTTGGGGACTCGTTTCCCATTAAAGATGATTGCTTTATGATCAGTAAAGTATGTTGCCAAGGGGTCATCGATTATGGGACGCAATGAAAAGTTCGAGAAGGCAACATCGATACAAGTGCCCCTGATGGTGGTGGGACGTTTGCAGTCGTACGATACACATTGGAGAGCGTAACGTGACATCATGTGTTGGCTGGTTATTGGCAAGGCGAGATCTTCCCGAGCTGCTGCTGCGTTGCGAGCCCGTCGCGCTGCTGCCGTTCATGCTGCGGAGCGGCCACGAAGAGTGTTCACTTAGTGAGCTCCCGGCGAAGAGAAAGGAAGCCAGCGAAACGAGCGGTGCGGCCAGCGAGCAGTCACCTAACTAGCGCTTGCGCCGAGCGTGGTGTGTGCCGCCTTGAGCGGCGGCGCCATCTAGTGAGCATTCTTGAAATCACCGGAGAGAGCGCAGCTGCGCCGAGCGTGGTGTGTGCCGCCGCGCCGACGGTAACAGAGGTGAGGACAAGGCGCGAGCATAAGAAGCTTGGCGAGCAAGCTCCTAAAAAAACACATAAATGTGCATCTCAAAGTGTCTTCAGAGCATTTCGTAAGATGTAATACACGCTAAGTCTGTTTGCTATACACTATAAGAAAAAAAAATAGTATGCGTGACTCGTTTCGGGGAGTCCTAACTTGCCACATATATGAATCTCTTTAAAGAGACACGTTAAATCTCTTGTGGGTCACACAGCTTTCCGAAGAGAGTATAATGACCTACAAAGAGAGTTGACGTGCCTCTTTAAAGACAGTCATATTCGTAGCGAGGCTGAACTCTCAAAAAAGGGTCAAACTACTCTTTTTTTTCTCAGAGTGCACCCGGAGGAAGCGCTCGCGCATTGGGGCGACTTCGCTCAGCTTCCCATACGATAAATCCGATGAAGCCACCTAGTGCAGCACACACTTACACCCTTGCATTAAGAAAACCATTGAGAATGAAATACATAAAAAATTTTGGCGCCAACTTACGCCGTGACGGTGGTTGGAAAGCGAAGCTGTATCCAACACCATGCATGCTGATGGGCTGGGGGGGGGGGGGGGGTGTAATGGTAGCGAGAATCGGTTTGTGGTCGTTATGGTAGACCGTGGTTGGTTCCGCGACCACTTTCAGCAAGACGAATTGGTTCCTTTCGCCGAGCATTGTATTCACGCTGTTCCTCTGGTGTCTTTAAGTTCCGTGGTCTACCCATGGCAGTCAGAATGAACCGAGTGAGTTGCTAGACGGGTCTCTCTTTTATATATGACAGCGGGAAACACACGCTGGGAGAACGAAGGGCAGTTTGACGTCATTCGAAGCCCTCGTGTGAAGTGCAAAGCAGCTACAACCTAATCTTTACCGGGAACGTGTTAGAGGGTGCTCCCGTTTTTCATAGGCGCCTTATCATCCGCAATGCGGTTTTCATGCTTGTTTTGTGGTTTTCTTTATTGAAACGAATACTGAGCTCTATGTTCTATGTCTGATTGAAAAGGAAGATATGCCGTTTGGCTTCAGTAGTTAAAGGGCCCCTAAACCCCCCAGAGGTCGAAATTTAGTTGTGGGGTTGCAATTGTGCACGATTCTACAGCGAAAGCGTTCGTCGGCTCCTATGTCCACCTCTCTCAATGCCCTTCCTCAGTGTCCGAGGTGAAAACTCAAGGAGCGCGCGCATATGCTAGCAGAGGAGCACGCTAGCGCGAGCATTGGTTGGTACTTTAAAGGCCTGGCGTTCTGCTCACTGAGCTGGAACCGCTGCGGGGTAGAAATATACATCTTCGCTGTCAAAGATGGACCTGCGCCTGCGTCTGACGCATGCAGCGCAGAACGCGAGGTTCTCAACCCTAATGACTTGTTTATACCATCCATACAACACGCGTTCCCGCTGCAAGCGTATCGTGTTTTCTTTCGCCGTTTTCTTCAACACTTGTAAAATATTCACTGTAGTTCCAACCAACGTGAAAGCTGTAGGAAGTGCGGAGTAGTGAATCGCCTACCCTTCGGCGGCGCTGGCATTCACGGGCAAGTGCGCGCTTGCGTGCCGAACGTGCAGCCTGCTCCACATCCATGGCAGGAAAAGAAACCTTTATTTGTGATGCATTGGCGCCTTCTCCCCTCCACCTTTCCTCTTCCTTCTTTCCCTCCACTTCACCCTTACTTCCCTTTCCCACCCCTTGCTTTACTACACATGGCTATGTCATGATTTACCATCTCCCCCTGCCCCTTTCCACCCTCCTCAGCATCACTGCCCTTTCCCATCCCTCGCTATACTATACGATACGTGGCTATGCTATGCTGTACCATCTCCCGTCCTCCTCTCTAGGGTTGCCGTTGTGTACATTTGAAAAGGAGCCAAACTTCAAGCTAAAGGTAGCCACGGTAGCCAAGCCATTTAGTTTTAGCACCAGATTTGTAGCCAAATTGGCAAAAAAAGCGATAATAGTGAAAAGGGGTTTATTGGCGACAAGTAGCACTTGAGAAGGAGGCTCACGGACGCTGAAGGCGGGCGGCGAAAACCAACACAGGAATCACAGTCCAAGCACCAACAGCTCGCGCTCGGCTCTTTCAGCTGAGGTCGTGGCCCGCTGCCGCGTACGATCTTCTTCTTCCCTCCAATAGGAATAAAGGTCTTATCATTCAACGGCAGATAAATGATTTTGGATAAGCGAGAACCGAGAACAACGAGCACAATATTTTTCCCTCTTGCTTGGTAGCCAAGCTGCAAGTCGCGAGTAAATAATAAATAATTATAATTTCAGTGCTCCTGCATAGAGTTGGTCTACAATAGAGAGGGTTCTTGCCAAAGAAGTTTTGGGCCAACAACTTCATAGACACATTAAACGTTGACGCTGCTTTTTCTGAAGCCTCCACCGAATTTGACAGAGAGTTAGCAGAATTGTGGTCTATCATCAAGTAGCGAAATCTGATCGAAGATGAACTTACCAGTTTTATTCTGTTGCGGATGTCTCTTTCATGCGCTGTGCTTCAGCATTAGAATCCGCGTAAGGAATTGTGCACAAAAGACGTGAAATGCCAGGAGATAATAGAGAGTTTGAGAATTGGGGCCCCAAGGAGCTTGGGGACCCAAGAAGCTCGCGAGCCGCCAGGGCGCATGCGCAGAACCCAAGCCATTCTTGGGCTCTTGCGCTCGCGTTGACCCGAGACGCAAAAATTGAAAACTAGCGTGGCGCCCCAAGGCGCCTTGGGTCACCAGCGAGAAGACACAGACGCAGCGCGGGCCACGGCACAGTATGGCCCGCGTCTCGCATGATATTAAATTTCGTCAACCGTGGCGCTCCGTGCGCTTGGCCCAACGCAGCCTGCGTTGGCCCAATTCTCAAACTCTGCTGATCATCCGAACGCAAGATCAGGCTGCCCAACGCTGCTTGGGGGCCCAGCGTCTTGGGTCCCCAATTCTCAAACTCTCTAATAACGCGCTCGTTTTAGGGGCGAAGCTCCTTACAGCGGCACCCGTTCGTCCCTCGTAGCGTAGTATGTAACCAGTCTTATGCTTTGACCTGCAAGGTGGTGCCGGTGGGAGATTTTTCCTGTGCGTTGTTGAACAATAAAAAATTCGCAGCGTTAGCTAAAAGCCGACTTCTTCTGTCTCTCATTCCCATTAGCAGCCATTCTTTACCTCCAAGGTAGTGCCTGGTGAGATTTCTCCTGTGCGTGATTAAACAATAAAAATTTTGTTCAAAACGCCGTTGATTGATGAAATAAACCAACAAAAGACGCCAGTTGTTTTGTAAAAGCAAAACGAAAGAACGCCAGATGTTTCTAAAGCAAAACGAAAAGACGCCAGCTGCTTAACGAAAGACGCCAGATGTTTTCTAAGCAATGGTTTCCTAAACAATGAAAATTCACAGCGTACATGTAAAATTAAAGTGCGCTGCAAGTCGTCATAACTCATCGAACCTTTAGTATAAACGCGCCCGATCTCACGTCGGTGATGATGTACTGGGCAGAATTCACAGAAGATTCACGGTTTACCGATGAACCTCCGCAGCTTCGCCCACTCATCATCATTCACTCCGTGGATATGCTGTGATTTTTTTAGAGGCGAAGCAGCTTATGGTGGAGTTAAATCTGGTGGTGGTGGTGTGCGGCGTGACCACCCTTACTGCGCATGAGCATCCTCCTCCCCCTCCTCTCCTACACTCCCCCCTCTCGCGCGCCTCATTCTCTCCCGTGCAACACCGCGATGAGCGCCCTTCTACGCTCCCCCCTGCCGCGCGCCCCATTCTCTCTTGCAAAATGCCACAATGAGCGCCAGCGCATGCACGACCCCTCTCTCTTCTCTCCTACGCTTCCCCCCCCCCCTCGCGCGCCTGTCGACCGCGTTCCTCTCTCGCACTGTCAGAATTAACGGCCAGGCTAAGGATGGAAGACACAACGCGCGTAGCGTTCCTTTTCGCGTTCCACGACGCTTTGAATGGATGGATGCAGCTTAGAGCGCGGGATTTCGCCCCAGCTTAAGTACCTGGGGAGCCAGCTACCAAAAAAATTACATCTCCCGCTCAAGCGAAACATCTACCCGCTGCTTCGCATCCACACATGGTCCCTTTGGTGGGAGATGGTGTAATTTTTTGTATCTGCAGAAGTTGCTAGGTGCCCTTTAAAGGGCATCTCACCACCCCGACTTAAAGCCGAGGGAGGTGATTCTTTCTCGTTTTCGCCACCCTTCCTACTGAAGATCTTTCCTACTCGCCACTTGTACAATGCCAGCGGTAAGCGTGGAGCCTATCAGGATTTTACGCTTATCGGTTACACGCTGTTATCTCCGAATGCGCAGTCGAAAATAGACACAATGAAGTAAAGCCAGTTGATCGCGCACGATAGTCACGCGAAACAAGGAAGAACAGGTGGGCGGCTGCATGGCAAAGCAGTACAGGAGACAATTCACGACTGATATTTCGCGTATGTGGACCAATCGAGAGTACGTACTGTAATTACGTCATGTGAATCCCGCTTTCTGCGTCACGAAGCATGCAAGAAAGACGAGAAACGCCAGGTGAGAAAACGTCCTCGTTTTTTGTATCTTTAGAAGCTGGTGAAGGCTCCTTTAAGGAAAAATATTCAGCCACCAGTAAGCTATAAAGAAAAGGCAAAAGCTCTTGAACATATTAAACATGCATGCGGTGCCGGATTATGTGAAACTTGAGGCAAGACACAGTCCTGAAATTTCCTCTATAGTTGTTATGTACGAAAAGAAAGCTGACAGCGTCAAGAAAGTCTTTTAACAAGCATAACTTTCATGTTAACAATTGAAAAAGGGAGAGGCCCATACATACATCTAACGAATTATTTTTGAGGAGTGGTAGTACTTATCTTCCTGCTCCTATTTTAGGAGCTGGTTCGCCAGGTTCTTAAGTTGGGGCAATGTCCCGCGCCGTAAGCGTCCCCATAGTTCCAGAGGCGACCGCTACAGGCGCAGCTCGCGCGAAAGAGGCCTTCTTCCTCTTGATCTTCGAGTGTCTTGATGATGATAATAACGCAGGCAAACCCACATATAGCATAGCCAACTGTAGCATGCGGCGCTCGCTTGACTCCGGCAGTGCGCTTCGATACTAGAGAATTTGGCACTTGGGGCCCAAGGAGCTTGGGGACCCAAGAAGTTTGCGAGCCACCAGGGCGCATGCGCAGAACCCAAGCCACTGTTGAGCTCTGCGCTCGCGTTGTCCCAATGGCCAAAACCGAAAAATAGCGTGGGTCCCAGGCGTCTTGGGTCGCCAGCGATACGAAGTAGACGCAGCGCGGGCCACGACGCAGAATGGCACGCGTCTCGAATAATTTCAGTTTCGCCAAGTGTGGCGCCCCGAGCGTTTGTCCCAACGCAGCCTGCGTTAGACCCAATTCTCAACCTCTGCTGATCCTACGAAAGCAGTGCCTTGGGTGCCCAATTCTCAAACTATCTACTAATAACATGAATGAAGAAGACAAGGCGGCGGAGCGAGGGGGCTCGCAAGGCAGCAGCAGCGCGGTCCGGCCGCCAAAACCCTGCGGTGAGAGCTCGCTAGGCCGCAGAGAGACGTCAGCGTCGTGCGGACCCCAGATACAAGCCCGCGAAGCCGAAGCAGCGCGGTAGCGGCGGCAAGAGAACCTCGAAGACGTACGGGCGGGGGATGCAGCGGCCAAGCGCCGAAAGCGGTCGCTACCTGAAGTTGGTGTCGCCGACGCGTGCTTCAAGCGCGATTTCCTCGACCATACGTTCTGCCACAGCTGCAAGGTCTGTGACCGCTTGTGGTTCGACAACAACCCGACCACAACCGCTACTATAACAACGTGTGACGTCTTTATATGACAGTAGAGAAATTCTACGTGGCATTCACGGTTTACCTGATTAACTCTGAGGCAGCTCCTCAATCATCATTCACTTCTTGGATATGGCGTGATTCTGTTTAACCAAACAAACCCGTAACCCGGGGTGCCTTTCTTGTAATTCTGTGGAGGTTTTTTTAGATCGTACAAAAGGACACAGGAAGGAACCATTCCCCCCCTCCCCCCCCCCCCCACACACACACCAAAAACAATAAACAGCGGTGTTTCACGCGTTTCAAGCAGCGGGCCTCTGGTGATTGCAAACTGCTTACATGGAGAGCGCGTGCTGTTCCCATGCTTTGGTTCCGTTATTGCATATTTACAGAGCCACACACGCACGCACGCATGCATGCACGTAAACACACACACATAAACACACACACACACACGCACACTCACGCGCGCGCGCGCATGCAGACCTTAATTAACGCAGCTACAGAGTTTCGTCGCATGGAGAAAATGATGCCGTCCTCTTTCTGGTCACGTATACAAAGTTCCGAGCCGTCCTCGCGAGAAACACGACTATAAAACACACCCCTAAATAACTTGCTTGTCGTTATTTCTTTTCACAATGACACCGCATGTTATGTACAACTCTTCTGCCTGGTTCCCTATAAACGCCCTCGGCGCAAGATGGTTCACCCCTCGGCGCAGGATGCCGATGGGTGAACCTTCGAGAAACACGCCAAGATGGGGAGACGATGAGGCGCTGTGGAGGGTAAAATAGCGTGTCAGTGTCAGTGTTCAGGAGTTTGCGCTTTCAACATGGTGAACACTTTTCGGACTGGACTTATTTTTAAAACGCAGCTTTTAGGCGCCCGTTCCTACGTTGAGCGGCGTCGCCGTCGACGTTGCCATCACCGTCGGTGGAGTAACCCATAGACATGAAAACATAAAATCAGAAGGAAATACCCAGGATCGAATAAGATTTGAACCCGGGCCCTCTGCGCGGCGGTCGAGTGTTCTACCACAGAGCCACGCTGGTGCTTGAAACTCATTTCCAAAAAGACCCTATGCAGGCATCATGTCGGGCAAAGAATTGCGTTGACTTATCTAATATAGCGTTGCAGAAGAGTGAAATCACACAATGCTAATTGCACATTGAGTGCGTGGTTTAATGCTTTTCACCCACTGCAAAGTGCTCAGCCATAATTCTTCATCGTCGTCAGCCACATGCAGCATCAACAAAGTGCACGTAATACCTCACAGATGCGTAGCGGGTACCTCGCTTATCCGCAGAAAGACGAATAATGGCGTAGTGGATACTCTCCTAATTCACAAAAAATTATGATTTAGGGCGTTGTCGATACCTTGCGGAAAGCCAAAACATCAAAAACAGTTGGCCTTGCCCCAACACGAAGCTGCGCTCAGAATTCGCATTAGGCAGTATCATGATCGTCAGTGAATTTATCATTAATATCATTACTGCTATGATACTCGTATAAGGAGATACTGGTGCGCAAATAAGGCGCCTGCTGCTCATGGTGCTCTTCATCAGTACAAAGAGCAACATGCAGAGTCCAGGATAAAATGTCAAATGAAGTTCTCAAATAAACAGAAACTCAAAATTGCGTGGGGCGTACTATATATCAGCTTGGCGTCGCATAGAACCAATTAACTCAATGACATTGCAAAAGAAAGCCTGCAAAAGACAAATCATGATGCGGCGTAACAAGAAGTTCTCGAATCAGCGGGCAGCTTCGTGCTGAGGTGTTACGCTGTGTAGCTCGAGGACGCGGGCTCGATTCCACAGCACGATGGCCTCATTTTGATTGAGGCGGAACGCAAAGAACACCCCCGCAATAAAATTTAGGCCAGCTACAATGCTTCATATCCGCTCACTCTGGACGACACAGATAAGCACTAAATTTAGGTGCACGTTACAGGCCAACAACTCCGGCGTTTTTTGGCCGATTGTCAAAGCAATGGCACTTCTATGTTCCCCAGACGCCACTGTCACGGCCCCGCCGGGATAGTAGAAATTCTCAGCAAAAGTAATTTTAGATAAGCCAGATAGCGCAACACTGAAACAGAAACCCAGCCGAGCAGTGCTGTCTTCGCGTGACGTATAAGCTAGCAGAAACTGGAAATCGTGCAAGGCATGCCGGTCCCGCCAGCGCTGAGTATGAAAACTGCGAAAGCCGTGAAGAGCAGACGCTCGGCGTAAAGGTGACCACGTCGCACCAACCGTGCCACGTCTGCAACTGACCGTGCCACGTGCACAAACTCCTCGGAGGTGTCGGACAAGGACAGCTGCAATTCGGATGCATTTGGAGACAGACTATAATCGTCATTCCTCATCGATAAAGTAGAAGGCACTCATTTACGCGCCTGGTTATTGCGTGCCTGGTTGCGCATAAAAGCGCCACCAGATGGCGCCACCTCTTTAGGCCGCCCAAGTTTGTGGCTGCCGCGATCGGGGAAAATGCTAGCTAAGAAGTTTGCCGACAAACTAAAACTTTTCGATGTTGTTATGGGAAGAGTGCATAAGTTTGTAGATAGCGGCGTTTTACATGATATCTGTAGGATCGATGAAGCTTAATATAGGCTAAGTACGAGCCACCTTTCTCACGATTCTCACGGTGGACCCGGCATACGTTATGGGAAGTGTTTGAGTACGGCAAACTTCGCGCATGTGAACTCTTCAATCGACATGGTGTTACGATACCTTGCGTGCGGTAAGCCGGCACTGCTAGCTAAAACGCTCCACTATCGAGACGAAGTGTCATCGTTAGGTGCGAGTGTTTAGTGACTGTTATGGTAAATGCGCGCGATATTACGTGCCGCCCACAACCCAGCAGCGCTTACCACAAGGTATATGTAAACTGGTAGCGAAGCTTCCATAGAAGCCCATGTGTCAAGTAGTTGGCGGCTCGCCGTCAGCGTCGCCATTTACTACGTATCGCGGGGACAACTAACAGCAAAAAATAAATTAAAATAAAAAAAGTAAAATGTGACGTAACTACCGGAAGTGGTAGCGACGTCACGCATTTGTCCTGCATAGCGCGAAATTCAAGTTTTTTATTAATTGCTCATATTTTACATGCTTTTGACAGCTACGCGATTTGATTGCGTCTTTATGGCTCGCCAATAGCGTGTGCGAGAGAGAAGGAAGATCAGCAAGAAAGATTGGGGAAGCAAGCTTGTTTTATTATCCAAATAGTGTAGTTGCAACATACACCGAAATACTTTGCAGATGAAGAAGTTATGATACAATGACTCACGAGCGCAATGGGACAATAGTTCGAAAACTCACGTTGCCCAATCGAGGAAAATCACTGGAGCGAGACAGCAGCCTTGAAAGTATCACTTTGGCAAGCTTAGAGTAGAGCCTTTCTTCTTCGCTTAGCGTGTCGCATTCGCCGTCACGAAAGGCGAGGGCGCGCCGGCCGTGCACCGGCGAAAGCAGATCCGCAGCCACAGGAGCGGTTATCTACACATACTATGATCTAGTTTAGCTTCTCTTAAATGCCATGGCAGTAAATTAACACATAAGCAAATAAATAGCCTACGGAAGATACGCACGAAACCACCGCGCAAAAGTGAGCGGTGCCACGTGGACCCGACAGTGCGTGGAGGCTGGTCGGGTCAACGAACTAAACACAATCCCACACAGCGGGCGGCCTGCATACGCCCTCCATTTATGGCGCTAAAACAAAAAAAATGAGACAATCAACTATTTAGCCAAGTGTCCGATAAAACGTAAATTAAATTTCTAATTTACTTTGGCATATATAAAATTAAGAGTATTCGAAAAAAAATCCATTGAGTATTTGTCGGTATTTGCCCCTCCTGACCCAGTCGCGCTTCAATCGTACGGCGGGCGTTGATGACTGTGGCAGTAGGTTTTCAACCGCTTCTCGTCCCAAGTTTCACGAGCATTAATAATGATACCATGCTTGCCACCCATCGCACTACCACCCGCATGTAGTTGAAAATCGCACGCCCAACCAAGCAAACGCTTGCCAAATACAGGCGATAGACAGCAAACGAGCGTACGCTGTAGTGGTACCTCGGTTTCGTCACTTCCGTCGATATGCCCTAAATGACGTCAAGCACACAGTGTTGCCAATAGTTGTCGGAAGCCAGGCGGGTGGTTGGAGGGAATCAATAAAATTTATTTGTAAATTTTCTGTGTATCTGTCAAGCCTGTAATTTCTCATAAATGACGGAAACGTCCAAACGAACCTACTCAGCGAACTTCACTGGGATCCATCGACTCGAAAAATTGCCGGAGTTGGCCTTTAAGGAACCCCACATGGTCAGAATTAATCTGGAATCCTCCACTACGGTATGCCTCGTACACACATTGAGGTGTTGGCATGTAAAACTTTACAAAAATATAGAATATGTGCCGAAATGCGGCTGTTGCTAAGACAACGAATATCTGTATAATGTTACCAAGGGAAACTAATTGAAGCGCATCAACTCTTCTAAATATTTATAATTTTTTTTATGAATGCTGCCCGCTGAGTTACGCTGTAGCACTAGCGTTACGTTAACAGAAGCTGAAGGGGCGCTCCACAGGATTTCAGAAGAATGAATTCCATCATTTATTATGGATCCTAAGATTAGGTCTGGAACAGACTGAATTCATTTTATTGTTTTCTTTTTGGTAGATAAAATCTGCCCGGTTGATTCAGTGATTCGTGGGGTTTGAAGCTACATGTGGAATATTTACGCTAATAATCAAATAGCGTATACTGGCGATATTCGTTGTTGCACTAATTCTAGCGGTGATCGACGGGTTTCAGAAATCTAGTACAGTCTTAAACTAGGCAAGGCATGCGTTGTAAAAGGCGTCGCTGTAGTTACCGCCTCATCGGGCTCGCACGTGCGCACTCGCACTTTTTAAAACATAGTACAACGTAAAATAACGGCCCGTAGAAGAAAACAAATTTTGTCAGCGGCGTAACTGAATCCTTTTCCGCTCCCAACAAACTTCGTTCTTTCAATTTTCAGGAAAGACTTTCCCATTCTCCTCTCACAGAAACAATGAAGAACTAGAGAAATATTTTAAAAATCCGCCCATCGCGCTCCTCGCGCCATCTCACTGGTAGTGAAGAAACGCTTATAAGCGCCTGCCGTCTCTGAGTCCTGCTAGCGGTAAAGAGTGTGTATATAATGCTTGCCGTTAGTTACCTGAAGGATCTGCGCTTTCTGGCGTAGTGGTTAGCGTCACGCGCTGTGGAACGAGAGGTAGCTGGTTCGATTCCGCGTTTCGGAAGCATTTTTCTGAATTATCTTATTTTGGGACTTTGATATATGTATATACATACTTATACATATACGGTGCATGACGGCGGCGACGGCAAAATTCAGCCGAGACTGTCCATATGATTGCTATCGCAATATAAAACAAAAGTTATAGTGGTGGGAATTGATACTGAAACAAGGTGCGCATCACAAGAAGCGATGATGTCTGTACGACAGCAGTGTTTAAAAAATAAGGTTAACGCTATGCCAGAACTGAAACCCAAAAAACTGAAAGCGCAAAAAAAGATATAAACAAATATATCAGATGAAACAGAAAAGAGTAGCGTAATCAAGGGTTAGAAATAACTTCGGTCTTGTGCTAAACTTTCGAACTGTTTCCATCTCTCTATCAGCACGTCTGGCGATGACAGCAGGGCAGTCACAAAGAGAATAAAACGAAATGAAGAGTCGAAAAGAAAACTAGGCGTGCCAGCTTTTCAAGCAGAATAGTAGGCATCGCGGGCAACGCGCCTTGAACGGGACGAAAGAGAGACGGCGGTATTCCCTGACAAGGCGGGACATAGCGTGCGGTGTATTCCGGAAATTTGCACACGTCGATGGTGTGCCGCCGCTTCCGGGTGTTTGCACGTTGTCGTCCGTTCCAATGCTTTGCATTCGCGAGTTGATCGAACCTCTTGCACTCTTTCTTTCCCTATCTCTCTGTCCATGTTGTGTTACGCTGCCCAAATATGTGCCTCGCACTATCTTTATAGTCCTCTTTATAGATGAAATCACTATAGTGATGAGTAAAGTGACACCCTGTGCTTGTTTTGAGTAATCGCAGATTGAAAAAGGGCTAGAAAAGTGGACGAAAACAGTGCTCAGAGCGATAATGCAATACAGGATCGTGCAAAAATCTTTGCGGTTGGAAAAAGTGGGCAGAAATGGCAGACGTGATCACGCACGGCACATTGCGGTCCGTGATTACTTCTACGTGCGCATGTAGTACCGTGAAAGCAAGAGCTTGCAATTCAATGTGGCTATAGTTAATGAGATTTTATTTATTTGCGAACTGCCAATCTTCAACAAGGTGGCTGATTGGGTTGGTTGGTACTGCATTCTAAAACGACAACCTTTTTTTGTGCGCTATATGTTTGATGAAAAAAAAGTTAGACAGGACAGAGAATACTCATATCTGACTTTTTTCCTATAACATTTTGCGCACAAAAACGCACTTTTCTTCTAGTCTGCCAAGCTAAGGAAGCACAATCTTTAAAGTGTGACTTTCAATACGAGAGACGGACACGAAAAGCTGATATTGAAAAAAAAATAATCTGTGCGGTTCATTTCAGATGAGTAGTGGCACCCGTCCTCTAACGTTCTTTATACGTTGTCGTACTTCTTGCTCCCCGTCTCCTGTTCCCCACTGTAGGGTAGAAGGCCAAATTTTCTGTTCTGGCTAGCCTCCTTGCATTTCTCCTTTCTTTATTCTTTCTTTCTTCATCTCCGTATGGCTTACTTAAAGACGTTTCTAAGAATATTTCAAAAACATCTTGTCATATTACTACCTTCCGCGCAAGCGGCAGAGTCTGACGTCAATTTTATCGGGAAAGACTGCGGATAACGTAACATTTATTTTGAACAGTGATCGTTGCCTAAAGGGGGCTGAGGACAAGTGAGCTGAAAACGGGGACTTCTTTTCGCGGAACGGCACTGTCAAGCTGTCGTTTACTGCCATTCAAACTTGCGAACAGGTTTCTTGGATAAAACAGATGTCCTTCAAGGTTTTGCTAGCAAATACATAGTTTACAATAGACGTCACATTACGTGTTCACGGACGTCAGTTGGATGAAGATGTAGTCATCCATGAACAGCGTAAGCAACGACGTTACCACAGTGAGATAATAAAAAAAAAAAACGACATGAAGCGCCTAGCGCGCTCATATTGCATTGTCAATAAACAAAAATAATACGGACTCGGACTTTGCTGTGATGTATTAATATTATTATTTATTATTAACGCCCGACAGACCTATCGTATAAAGCGAGTGTTAAAACGAAGGCATGCTCATCTCTCAATCCGCCTTGCATCACCCATGTATTTCTGTGGCTTGCAACGCAAATTTATTCCAGTCGTGGAGTGCTGTTCTATCAAATATAAAAATGAAGTTGCGCGAATGACTCTTCAAGCCCGAAACTGACTTACGCAAAGAACAGCAAGCAAAATAAGCAGTTCTTATGCGATGAATCGTGCACGTCTTCAAGAAAATACTGAAGAGCTATTTTGGACGTATAGCGAGAGCGATTGGCCCGCTACATTAACCCATATATGCCCAAACTCAAAAAAAAGGAAAAGATTTTTCGTAACAAAAAGTGTTCTTCTACCTTCAAAAGAAAGCACAAGTTCTTTATTTACTGCCATGTAAACGCAACATTGTTCTTCAAGTCGTTCTATAAATATAGGACTCTGGGCATTAGGGGCGCTATGTGCGGGTGTGGTAAGCCTTGACACATTTCACGTGCACACTGACATTGTACTTCTTCCTCTCCATGACGTCTTTCATACAAAGCACGCGTTTGCCCAGAGAAAGCGGTCGGCATTCCACGTGCACTTCATCCTCTCAATGACGTCTTTCACACAAAGTACGCGTTTGCCAGGAGAAAGTGGTCGGCACGTGGCAGCATGAAAAGCAAGCAATGTCTAGGCTTGCACACATTGAGAATGAGGCCTGCTTGATGTGCTGTAGGTGGCGCTAGTCATCAGCTAAAGAAATAGCGATGTTAGAGTGCATCAAAGAAGCGTCCTATATGTAGGACACTGGGCATGTATGGGTTAAGGCAATATTACAAAAACTCACAGGGTCCTTTCTGCACTCAGCTTAGACGACTGGAAGGCGAAAGCCACCTTGTTTTCTCCTCGGTAGATGTAGTGATCCTCTCCCGCCCACCTCCGGACCTAATGAGGTTTCGCACCTAACGCACCTAATGAAGTTTTGCACAGCCTGCAGGATCGGAGGCATTGCAAGCTTTCTGCGCTTCATTTGGTTTTGTACTGCCTCCATGATCGGGCCCACCTTTGACCAAGCGACGATGTCATGTGACGACGGCATCATGTGACGTCACAGATGTGCGCGATCTGTGACGTCGTCAAGTGATGATTTTTAACAGCGAAGCTGTTCTAGCTCGGCGTAATGTGTCGCGACTTAAAACTATCACAATCATGAACCGGCACGTGTTATATTTGTCCTCTTCTTCCTTCCTTTTCTGCTTCGCTCCCAGGACACGTGCGCATATTTTTCCGGCCTATTGGCGACGAGATCAAACAGAGTCAGCACCTAGCGGCGAGCGGACGAAACCCCGCGGTGTGGATGGCTCCTTGCGTCGTCTGCTAGCCACACCGTGGTCGCATGTGTGCGTACGTCATGCGCGTTATCAGATTGCAGCTCTCCGTTGTGCTAGCACAGTATCAAATGCTTGTACGTATGCCTACACGATATACATAAGCATTTCGCCTTACGAGACTTGTATGCACTCTAATAAGTGAGCACACGCCCGTGTCGCTACGGCGCTAGGTCTAACCATCGTACCATTCATTCGCCGAAATCATTTCAATGTGGGTACAGCTTTCTCGTTCAAGCACGTCACATAGTTCATTCGGCGTCGTCCTAAACGAAAAAAAAAGCACTGAATGTCGAGGTGTGAATGCAGAATTTTAGCGACACCATCTCGTGATGTGTTGGCGATTTGTAAATCCTTGTGATACCGCAAAGCATGAACTAGCGTCTGCATAGGATGGTAAGCGGTACAAAAGACCCGAAGCCACGCATTTTTACAGCACTACGCGTATTCATGCAAACAGAAAAGCAGAGTGCACAAAGTTTTACTTCGTCTAATTACGCAGAAATACAGGATCTCTTTCTTTGTAGCCGCTAGAGCGAGAACTAAATGCTTCAATGGCTTAGTCCCGCAACACAATTTATATTGTGGTATAGGCAAAACACAATTTAAACACGTGCAAATAAAGCAAGAAAAAACATCGAGCACAGGGCAAAACACGAATGTGACTGAAGGCCAGTACCCCATTGATTGGCAGATTGAACTTCTCTCACAATTAATAGGTACGTTAGGACGGTTGCGTGCATTGATGTGGCAATGGAAGGCACATACATCACCATTAGGCTGCAGTCAACGCGGTTTACTCGCCAATAATCAACTCAAACCGCATACGGCGAAGCGCCGCTGCGCACATTTGTATACGCACCGCCGACCGCCTATCCACACAAACGCGGCGACGGTGCTGCCACTTATAGCCCGATCTTGTGGCGAATAGCAAGAGGTAAGCACAGAGCGAAGGAGAGATGTGAAGGTGAGAAGGAGGGCGAAGAAAGAAAGAGAGAAAGAAGTAGAGAGACAGAAAGAAAGATATGATTAAAGAGAAAATCTTGGCGAAAATAAATTCTCACGAGGCGGTGGGATTCGAACCCGCGTACCTACGATTCGAAGGCGAGCGTCTTAACCACTAGGCCTCTAAGGCACACTGACGGAACATAGCATAGCCTTGTATAGTATAGCCAGGGCTGGGTAAAGATACTTTGAAATTGTATCGCGATACGATACAAGATACTCAGGCAAGAAGTATTGGAGATACAGATACAAGATACTGCCGCAATATTTGTATCCGATACGATACTTGGCAATTGTATCTTAAGATACTTCGATACATTCTCAAATTTGTTATTATACATCCATACAATGTAGCAGCAAACGCCTATACACGCAAATGTCTGCTTGAAAATTTAACTGTGACCTATTTTGTTTCACTTGAATGAAATGTCTGTTAGTATCTCAAAAGTATTGCCATTCTTGCTCAAAATAGATTAGTTTCCTTCCAAAACAACTTATTGGAGATTGTTTTAGCTTCTTCACACGACAACTCTTTATACACTTGGCTGACAGTGGTTCTTGCTTGTCATTTTTGCAATTGATGGGAGTCGCTGCTCAGCTTGCCAAGCGGCTAGCGGGTTGCCATATAATCACAATAACGTCAATAAAAAGCCCTCACATGACGGCGCAAATACCGGTCTGGACTTTTACCTTGTCCGTAAAAGACAGTTTGCCCAATACCGTGTATCCGGACAGGTGTTTACTTTTTTTTGTTTTTTTTTTTTGGGGGGGGGGGTGAGACCGTTCGCTAGCGGCCCGGCCGGCACACATGACCGTCTCCGTCCCATTTGTTTTTATTTTCTAAATAAGTATGTTCATGAGCTACACAGACATGACTGGTCTCAAGCCTTTCTTTCCTGAGGAACATGTGATCACCATGTGCTGAAACATAACCGTGGAACAAAAACTCTATATTTCAATCCGCGTCCAGATTTCACTCGTTGTGTACATCGGTATCGGTGTTTCTCGAATTCTGACTCCAAAACCCCTTCAGAAATGACCTATATATGAGATATGGGAAAGGCTTCCTTTCAAATGGCAACATCATTTTGTTCAAACTCTCTCTCACCATCTTCACTGTCCCGGCCCTTGCAGCTAAATTTCAAGCCTGCGGCCCGTCAGCTATAAGCTGAGTATGAGACCCCTGGTGTGTACGTAGATGACGTAATAAAACTGCAATGAATTTCCATGTTCTACTTAGCTGCTCGCATAAGGGATTCTTTGTTGATATACTCAGTAACGTGCAATATTTTAGCAATTTTTCTTCAACGATAGAACATGTGCAACAAAGAAATGTCTCAGAGGTATTGTATAGTTGCACAAAGCGTCGCAGGACACCGCCGCTATTCGCGCTATTGCCGCTTATCGCTCCCATTACGTGGCGATTAGTAATACGACAAATATTTAAGAAGGCCTAAAATAGGAAAACAAATAGAAGTAAAATAGAGAGGTGGCTGTGTACCAAAAATTCACAATGAATGAGTACAGAAACACAATACATACGGCGCCCTTAACAGCTATGAGCATGAAGTATTGTCAACTTACCTGTTGAGACAATAGAAAAATCAGTTCCTATGGAAAATTGCCTGAAACGGCTCGTTGGGACGCTCATGAGTAAAACGGAACATTCAGTAAAACAAAGTTTCTCGAATCCCCTTCCTAACATCTTTAAGATGGCCCCTGCTGATGACACTACAATTTTTACCGCACATAAGGACCCACTCATACTACAACATTCACTAAACATCGACTTAAATAACGTTCATTCATAGTGCCAATCGACTGCATTACGTATCAATCCATCGAAGACTAATTTCATGGTCTTTCATTCCCCACAGTTATTGCCGAACATCTCTTCATTAGCGGTGACACTTGATGGACACTTCAGTCATACATCTGCTTCCACAAAATTTCTTGGAGTAATATTAGATAACCATTGAAATTCAGTGAGCATGCTCAGTCCTTAACTCAAAAAGTGTCTTTCGGTATTCATGTGATTATCAAAATACGGCCTTACTATTCAACCGAAATCCTTCTTTCCTTATATTACGCATTTATTTACAGCCATCTGTCGTACTGCCTATCATCATGGGGAAATACGTATTGTTCGCACATAGGTCATCTTGAACGCTTACAAAAGCAAGCTTTAAGACTTATCACTTTCAACCCATTTTCATCACCATCAGCTCCCATTTTTCTCAACCTGAACATTTTGCCTTTGCGTAAACTTGTTAGCCACAAAATTCTAATAATCATGTTTCGTCTTTTAAATCATGAATTATACATTCCTAGTTTTCCTGATGTCACTCTTGTTAATACTAACAACACAAGGTTTTCAACTAACCGTAATCTACTTTTACATAAAGAACGTACAAACTACGGTCGAATGACGACAAGATTTTCATGTGTAACACTGTGGAACGAGCTACCTTTTGATTTGAAATCATGCACAATGCTCTCATTTTTTAAACGTCTTAAAATTGAATTGTTAAACGATTTGTGACTTTATTGTTTTATTTTGATTCCTTTGTTTGAAGCAAATTGACATTATTACTTATTTCGCCCTACTTTTTTTTCGCACACTTTTTTCTATATTTTGCTGCAATTTCGCCACTGCTTGTTGATTGTTGAACTAATCCTCTGTTCAATTTTTGTTAGGAGGTCCCCCTGACAGTTCTTACTTTGGGACCTCTGATTGTTCAATCGCAATGCAAAACGAATGTATAAAAAAAATGTATATATTTTGAATGAACTTGAAACTTGAAACTTGAAAAAAAAAAGATGGCCCCTAATTATTTCTATTATTATAATGCAAAGTCAATTTCGCTATTTTCTTAAGTGGTAAGCACAATATTTTGTAGTGTATACTCAAGGCAGGCCCACATAACAATATATTTGTTTTCAAAGTCGCCTCGGCAACGTGTAAATGTGTAAACGCGTAAATGTGTGCAACGTGTAAGCGTGTAAATGTGTGCAACGTGTAAATGTGTAAATGTGTAAAAGTAAAAATAAAGCAGGCAGAAGAATAAAGCAGAAATCTTATTTTGGCAGCGCGTTACAAAAGACATACTGCAGTGCAGGCACGTGCATAGCAACGATTTTTTTTCGGGGGCGCTCAAATCCAAAATTTTGCCCGGGAATATAGAATCCTGGAGGAATTTCGGGGGCGAGGCCCCCCTGACCCCCCCCCCCCCCCCTTGCCTACGTGCCTGCTGCAGTGACCAGACCGGAAAAACAGTGCAGAGACCTAGGTAATGTAAGTCATTCAAAATGACAGCTAAGAAAGCACTTGTGCTAATAATCAAATTATGATTTCATAAATTATTTAAATAAATGTATGTGGAACTAAAAAATACGATAAGCCAAGATATCTTCTCTTAGGTAAACGCTTGCTCTATTAGATCTAGCATCGGTACCAGTGGTGCTAAAGTTGTTAGAATCTTATTTGCATATAAGTTAATTTATTGCATGCAAGTCAAACTAACATCCACGAGATCCTTGAAATCGCTGATATGCAAAATCCACGCGACGCAAAGCAACGCCATTCTTGCGCGCATCACATTTCGTTACAGAGCAAGACGCAAGAGAATCTCCAATAACGACACTGTAACAACATCAGAATTTGCGTGATAGACGCCGCGCGCAGTGGAGTACGCGGCGCAGGACAGTGGCTAAGAGCAAGTATCGCGGCATTGGAGCAATTAAAAAGAAAAGAAATCGAGAAAACAAAAGGTACGTGGGCTGGGCGTAGACGTCCGCGTGCTTGTCTTCCTGATCTTCTACTCTCACTGGATGACTCTGGCGTAAAAATAAAATAACGTCATGGCCCTTAAACTTATTCAGATGCCTTAGTGGCACCAGTACCAGCTTGAGAAGAGGAGCTTGGTGAACGATTATTGTTTCGCATGGTTGGGTGGCGATAGAAGTATCTTGTATCTTAAGATGCACGATACATTATTGAATGTATCGGGAATACAGATACAGATACTCGTCTTTCGAGACGTATCGCGATACAGGTACAAGATACCCATAGAGTATCTAAGATAGTATCTAAGATACATGTATCTTCGATACTGCCCTGCACTGAGTATCGCATAGCAAGGGTGTAGAAAAAGGGGGAGAGAGTAAAGCATATATCATACACAGAAAGAAGAAGAGAGAAAGGGAAATATCCAAAGAAAAAGAATGTAAGAAATAAAGAGAAAAAAAAATGGAATGAAACAGGAAGCAAGCCAAAATAGAGAGCGAGTGAGAGAAAGATAGGAAAGAAGAAGAAGGAAAGCTAGAAAGAGGAAGAAATAGAAAGAAAGAGAAAGGATGAAAGAAACAGAAATAATCAGAGACAAAGAAGGGCGATAGAAACAGAGAGAAGAGAGGAAAAAGTAACGAGAGACAAAGAAAGAGAAAGCTAAAGAGAAACAAAGAAGCCCGCCCAGCTCTATAGAGAAATATCGAGAAATAGATAAACAGGTTGCCCAGCGAGCGGCGACGGACCCGTGCTTCGCTGTGCCAAGCTTCGCGCCAGTCTTAGTGCAAACTTCGTGCATTTTTTTCATTACTCGTGTTGACGCCGACGCCGCGTAACGCCAAAGGTCAATTTTCGCGTTTGATGAGGCATCTAAGGCTTTTCGCTTAAAAGAAAAAAACAAGGCTAGTGTTATGGCTTTGTGTGGTCTACAAAAGTCAACCCAAAAGTCGACCGCCAGAGACAACTATCATACTTCTGTATAGAGAATGGCATGAATGAATTTTCTAGTCGAGAACGACGTAAAAGATTTGAGCTCCGTTTATTTCCTGTGGTTCATTCTCTTTAGCCCACCCATAAGTAACGCTGATAGCCGTTGCTATCAAGAATGCCCGGACATAGAATAATCGCTCACGTCGGCATAACAAAGGTGCCGTATCCACGAGCAGATAAGTATTCACGCTAAAGGAGCTCTACCGCATTGAGTGTTGAATCAAACTCTGTAACTCCTGCATCAACGGGGCTGGGAGTTGATGATGATTTTTTTCTTGCGATAGCAATTACATGGACACTATCGGCGAGTTCTTGGCGTCGCCGTCGCCGTCATGTTGCGCATAAAATTGAAATCGATGACATCACCCTTGTGCATCGTATGCTCATAGCGCTAGTAAAAGCGCCCGAGCGTTGGGGACCAAGGCTGTTGAAGCATAGATGAAACCAGCTGGCCGTCTTCGTCACACGAAGAGCGCATAATGATAAGATCACACCGCGTGCGAGGCCTGTCATCGATGGCTCCTCAAGCAGAAAGGAAACGCGCGCCCGTCTTTCGTCTGGGGAAGGAACATGAAGGGCGCCTTTTGGGCGTCGCTCTCGCGGTAACTCAACTTTGGTAATACGGGGGTGGTCGCAGAAGCTGGCGCGCGCACTATCTCGAGAGCCATTAGTAGACGGTTCATATACCTTCTGTGCTTTACCCGCTTCGCGTTGCGACGACAGAGAGCCCGAAACCGCTTTGTTCCTTTGAGCGGCCGCACTCACTTAAACCAGCGTTTTATAGAGTTGCGCGAGATCAGATCCATATGAGTTGGCTGCTGGCCTTACTTCGTATAACACTCCAATTTGTTTCTGTCGCTCTACGGCGAAACTGTCATTTTCTTTTGGTAGTGAATGTTAAGCGGTGTCTCTACCATTATCCCAGCAGAAGCATAGCACTGCAATTATCGCAATAATCAGACGCATCGTGCGTCTATCGAGGATCAAGATGTATCCATGCATAGCATGATGCATTTGGTTGTCATTCGTACACCATCTTTCTCCGTTTGAACATTTGGTTTTGGACAACAGGCTAGCTCTTCAATGAAACGGCAACAAAAGAAGTGAGAGATGAACAGCCAGTACAGAAAAACTTGGAGGACGCTTGAGCTTCGCCTTCAAGGGTACAAATCGATAGCGTAATCAGGCCCCGTGCGTATCGCCTTCTCAACTGCTAGCCTAGCTTCGGTCTTCTGTGCATGCCTCAATCGTGCCGTAAGGAAACGAACGACTCTTTGCACAACATGGGACGTTTCAAACTATCCTAGAATGCCTCCTGCAAGTACAGCGGCGCAGTGCCCACTACGTCGCAATTCATTCTTTTGCGAATCAGCGAAGGGCCCGCTACTCATCTGTAAGGCAACATGCTAACCTGCACAGCTGCTTGCTTTGTTGATGCTTTTGCTGAGGATGATGATTAAATATGTCTGAGCGCTTTTATAGCGAAAGCTGTTATGAGATCACAACAAGGGCCGTTTATGGCGCCGTAGTTGTCCGCCGCCGCTGCCGGTGTCCGTAACCATTATCTCTCGACATAAGAAAGAAAATGAAATGGGAAAAAATTACCGAGATGGAACGAGGTTCGAGCCTGGGCCCTCTGCGTAGGAGCTCAGTGTTCTACCTCTGAGCTGTGCCGGTGCTTGAAACTGCTTTGCAAAAAGACCCTATGCAGGGTTCATGTCGGGAAGGAACCACAATAACGAATGTAATGTAGTGTGGTAGAAGAGTAAAACAACAACCAAGCGTCACACAACGTGAATTGTGTAACCAGGCGTCACACAATGCGAATTGCGCAACGAGTGGGTTGTTGAATGCTTCCAACCCAACACAAAAGCGCTCTGCGATAATTCTTTATCGTAATCAGCCACAGCATCAACAAAGTGCACATAACGCCTTACAGTCGTTTAGGCGGGTACCACGGTTCTCCGCGGAATGACGAAAAATTGCGTAGTGGCTGTTTCCTTAATTCACAAAAATTAGGATGATTTATAGCGTAGTGGGTCCCTCGCAAGTGCACTTCTATTGGTTGCCAAGGGAGCCCATAAGGACCCTATGATTCATTTCCTCAGGGTCTCTATAACGTTTTTCCCACTCTCTCTCTGTTCCTCACGTTAATGTATGTTATAAAGCGTGGTGCGAGAGTTAAATAACGACCAGTGTGAGTTCCCTTTCTGTGTGTCCTGTGGTTTTGCGCTGTTTTTTCTAATCAACGACCGGGCGTCGCACAATGCGAATTGTGTAACTAGTGGGTAATTTAAAGCTTCCAACCCATTACAAGATGCTCAGTCATAATTGTTCATCGTCATCAGCCGTCACACCAAGAAAGTGCAAATAATGCCTTACAGATGGTACCTCGCTTCTCCGCAGAATGACTAGTGATGTAGTGGTGGGTGCTTCCCAACTTCACAAAAAATTATGATTTGTGGCCTAGTGGGTACGTTGCTAGTGTAGTTGTATTAGTAGCCACAAGATAGTTTATAATGGGCTCTAGGAATGCCGCTCTTCAAGCTTTCGCTGTGACTGTGCTGCGCTTTCCGCGCAGGCCTGGCGTTTTTTTCTTCTTCGATGATGATGATATTCATTAGCATCATCGTGATCATCATCATCTTCTTTGATTATGACAGTGATGACGATTAAGATGCTGATGACCGCACTGAATGGCTATCGCCTTCGAGCCCTCCCTGAAGAACAATGAGATGCTCTAAGAGACAATCAAGATGATGATGATGATCTTTGTTGCCATTCGTGATGACGACGACGGAGACTACGTGGACGGCCACTTTTCCCGTTTGGTGAGGCATAGAAGCCTTTCGACCAATTAATGAAATAACATTAATAATCACAACCTGCGTGTGATGTTCTTTTCTGCACACTCGATCGCTTCTTTCTTCTCTCCCTCCGCGTCGCGTCTGTCCCATAGATTCTTTGCACAACATTTTAGTTTTTCGACCTCAACGAACTCGCTCGGTTGTTATTCCAATTGCACGGCAAACGTCTGACTATGCGTCTGCCTCCGCTGGCGTAAGACCTTGCTCAAATCGACTAAGCAGCATATATAGAAGCATAATATATATATATATATATATATATATATATATATTATATATATATATATATATCTATATATATATATATAATTATATATATATATATATATATATATATATATTTTTCGGTGACGAACAGCGCATATTTTTCAGAAGGTTCTTCAGAGGTCTCGTAGAAATTTGCATAGAGGTATGTGGAGTATATATATATATATATATATATCTAATATATATATATATATATATATATATATATATATATATATATATATATATATATATATATATATATATATGTATATATATATATATATATATATATATATATATATATTATATATATATATATATATATATATATATATTTTTTTTTTTTCGGTGACGAACAGCGCATATTTTTCGCTCACAACCAAAGACGCCGACACCGACAACGATACCAGAAGTACTGGAAAACTAGCTCTTTAACGCTATGACGTTCGAATACAATTCTGTACGACGCCTTCACATTCCTATCGAAGTTTTCAGGCCGATGTGCCTTCTCGCTAGGGTAGCTAGATTGGGGAGGTGTGAAAAGCGAGCCATCTTCCCCTTGCCCAGAGGCGTCGCCGTGCTCGATCCCTCTGCTAGGCCGAGAAATAGCCTGACAGTCGGAGGCGCTGCCTACTAGCATGGTGGAGACGGCAGTGTAGGCCGCTTGAAACGGAATCTTGTCAGCTTCGTTGGCGTTCCACGTGGTTCTAAGAGTTCCTTCTATTAGTGTGCTTTGAGAGGAATGGCGTCTGCAAAAAAGAAGAAAACGCAGCGACCGTGCTTTGCGCCGGTGCGTAATTTGGGGTACAGAACATGCGCGAAAATGTGTAACTTTTCCGTACGGCGACATGCAAACAGATTTGCAGCTTGGGAGCGGGCCATCTCAAGGGCCAAGAGAGCTCTACAGGAGAATTCAGCCGTCCGCCAAAAAAAAAAAAAAAAAAACATTTTGACGCAAGGCAAATGCACTGAACCCGTTCAAGTGCTACAAAGGTTTTTGCGCGTGTGTGTGTCTGTCAAGCACGAGCAAATGGGCTTATTAAACTCTTTGTGGAGCTTTTAAAAACTCGGCAATTCCTTTTTGATCAGTGCATTCATCGGAACGTTTCAATAAACTTGGGGAATTTAAATGCAGAAATTTTGATCTATCTATCTATCTATCTATCTATCTATCTATCTATCTATCTATCTATCTATCTATCTATCTATCTATCTATCTATCTATCTATCTATCTATCTATCTATCTATCTATCTATCTATCTATCTATCTATCTATCTATCTGTCTGTCTGTCTGTCTGTCTGTCTGTCTGTCTGTCTGTCTGTCTGTCTGTCTGTCTGTCTGTCTGTCTGTCTGTCGTACGATTCAGCCACCCGGCCAACGTTGAAGCACTTGCTGAACGCCCAGCCATCTTAAACTGGTAGCTGCATTCATACTTCTGAACATTGTCGATGAAAAAGCAAATATTTCGCATATCTGAGGCGCAACATCAATACGGAAGTTGGGGTGGTGTGTTAATTTACTAGAACATACATACATAGGTAATTCTAAAGACCCTAGTGTTTCTTACGCTGCGCTGAAAATGCTAGTGTTTCTTAGGCTGCGCTGAAACAGCGCAGAAACGGCCGGCAGAAAAAAAAATGCCGGCAGAAGACTATAGTCTTTCAACGACATTTGCAGCGTAGCACGCAGATACGTGGCAAATTTTTTTCTTGCTTGATTTTATCTGATTTATTTTATTTTCATTGACTATATAGAGCAACGCACAGATGTTCACCCTGTCTATTACATTGTTAGCTATGTAGCTACAGAGCGCATTCTGCCATCGGGATGCACACGCTGCAAAAATGCCTGCGTCGTGCCCATAGAAAGCACTGCAGGGTAGCTGGAAAGTACAATAACTAGATAACGGGATCTGTTTGGGCTGCTGTACTCATGAAAGTCACTATAAACGACTAGACACAAATAATGTACAATAGGCTGACAGATGTGTTCAGCACAGAGCGCTTGCATTCAAAGATAGTAAGCAGCTTGGTGCAGTCTGTTTCCAGTGTCTTGCAGAAATTGGCTGCGTCGAGGAAGTAAGCTATTGACAAAATCAGTGGCCAAATTCTTTTGCATCACGAGGGTTAATTTTCTTTTGGAGAGGCTCAACCAGGCAGAAAACGACAACAAACAAAGAAATTGAACCCATGCACACCTTAAGGGAACAACCACCAGTGTATTACTCCTATATTATGCCAATATAATTGCTCATGATTACATATGAAGCAGAGCACGACGACAGGCACAAAAGGAACGATAGGGACACCGTTGCACTCTCAACTAGTTTATTTCGCAGAAAAACATGGTTAATATACGACAAGCTATGAAACTAAGGGCTGTCTCAATGTCTATACAACTTTGAGGATACTGGTTCCGTGACGTCGCTACCACAAGTGTAATACAAATTCAGCAATAAGTGAACGGCAAGGCACAAATGGACACGGAAACTGGCACTATCAAGGTACATTTAGTAGCACGAGTGATTATAATGTATGAAAGATTAGTGCGTGACAATGTTGTTAGAAAACTTGGTCGAAGATGATAACGCTACCACTGCAAAAGGTTTCTTTTACTCTGAATAATGCTAGAGATAACGTGTGAAGATGACGATCATTTTGACTTCACCAAAGAGGTAAACAGTGGTACATACGAAATAACACTTCATCGAAGAATGGTTGCATTATGGATTGTTGAATTATGGCTGGATTATTTGACCGGCTAACTGGCGAAATGTTCGCACTAATGTCGTGATCCTTCAGTGAGACATGAGTGTGTTGTTAATTCGTAAAACTGTTGTTCAGTGTTCACGTTGATAAAGCTCTTTCACCGGCGAAAATCTAACAACGACCGACGCGAGCGCATTGCCACAGAGCACGCTGGCGGGGCCTCCGACCACACTGGCACCATTGCGGGATCGCGAACGGGGCCAGATTGGAGCGGCTGGTTTTCACACCTCCCAGATGTAGCCACCCTACTCTCGCCAAACTTCGCCATCTGGGAAAAGCACTGTGCTACATGTCTGGAAAAAGGTCCATTACTCGACTCTTGCTCGGCGAGATATGACTCGAAGTTCCCTTCGTTGTTCGACTCTTCCGTTGACATTCGAAAAATAAAATGCTTTGCCGGGAAGTAAAGTTATCAGAATATATGTAATGAAGTACTAATCCCGCAGCTCTAAGACGTAATCACGCGACCGCTTAACCACTAATACCACGGAGAAGAAGGTGTCAGAAGATGAAGGCGTATAAGTTATTACAACAGACCTCCTGATTCTTAGGTAGTAAACAGCGTAAAGTTGAAGTAGCCTGTAGGGATTGGTTAAAAAAAAAGAAAGAAAAAAATTATTGTAATCCGTGTGAACCGAACACTAGAAAAGAGAACGAGACAACAGCTGAGGCACTCTAGAAAAGTGAAGCCAACTGCTCTCGGTATACTAGAGCAAGCAAATTGGTAACGTCCTTGTACTAGAGGACAAACTATTGGATTAGTCTGTGTGTCATGTTGAATGCAAAAAGTATTACTAATGAAACAAGTAGAATTAAACTGGACAAACGCACAAAGAAGATACAAGGAGTAGCGCTTATTCTTTGATTTTAAGTGCTCAAGTTTATTCGCCCTTATTATTTTTCTTGTTGTGAATGATCTAGGAAATAGAAGCAGTCTCTTCATTCCAACGATCTAAGCTATCTGCTGTGGTCGCATAGGATAATTAAGCAGGACAGTTTTAAATGGCACCATCGAGACGTGGGTTCATTTTCCCGCGCCTTGGAAATGCCGGAGATACCAGAAAAGGAGACCATGGCAATGCGGCTTTAAGGATGGAAGAGCGTTCGCACTCATACAGTGTTCTTAAATTCTTTTAAGGACATCTTATCCTCAGTTGCTAATGAGCTTACTCTCTCAATTACCGCTGAAGAAGTTCTCGCTTAATTAAGCTGTTCACCCGCCTGACATCGCGGCTGCAAGCAAAAGGGTCCCTTATTTCTAACAGCGCCAATACTTGAGACATATAAGAGCCTGTTGCTCACGCCCTGAAAAACACAGGGACTAAAATGCACTGTCACGGAGATATTGAAGGCCTGTCGCCGCTCTTCGGCCAAAATAAAGAACAGGCCTTCAAAGGAAAAAAAAAATAAAGAACCCCGCATCGTCACAACACAAAAGGAAACTAATAATCGCCTTAATGATCTGCCTCGTTCCCAACGAGAAGACGAAATAGTTGTAAACGTCTTGCTAATCTTTCTTCTGTTCATAACCAGTTAAATGGAAAAATGCTGCTGCAAGTGAAGCTTCTGCATTAGATTTCTTTCTTTTCTTTTGCAACGCATTAAAATTCCTTAAGTCGACCTTTTGTTTCTTCACCACAGTGGACGCGCTCGCCTCCCCATGGGACTACGCCTATACTCCAAGAGCGGCTGGCATGTCATTCATGGAAGCACCCCCTACTACGTACTAGTGGCGTCTAAGCCTCTAACTTCCAAGGAATAAGCACAATCACGGAAGGCGGGCACGTAAGCGTAGCAAAGCAGAGAGGATGCAACGCATATTGACGCGTTGTATATAAGCGTAAAAGCTCCCTTCGCACAAACGTGACAATCTTTCTATTACACCCACACTCCTGCTTTCTCCCGCATGTGTGACGTGTATTATGTATGACGACAGTGCTCTTCCGCAAGAATGTCATGCCGCGTGCCGTGCGCAGTTCGATATCGACAAACTGTAACGCGAACCCCGACGTCGTCGTCACACACAAGCGCACCAGAACTGCAGCCAGACGCCGCACAGTGGCGCTGATGTCCATCAATATAAACAAAGTGCCGCGTGGTGGTGCAGATAACAAACACCTACAAAACCGCCACTCTCCCACAGAGCCTTCCCCCTCTCTGTGCCGTATACACTCCCAGCTATCGTTCCACGGAGCACTATCTGAAAGCAAGCCGTATACATACTGTGTTCCTAACCATAGGCTATTCTTTCCCGGCGTATCGACGCGTGTCAGGGATTAATGGTGTTAGTTCGGCGTTGTTTGTTGCTACTGGGGAATGCTATACCCTTATGTAATGTGTCGCGTTCTTCTTGATATTTTTCCCTTTGGGCTGCACTCGCGCACCTTTTGTTCCAAGGAGGAGTGACGTGATGTTATCCTTGTGCGCGGGCACGCCCATTTTCCGCTCCAGCCGACAGGGCTGCTCGCCGTTTGTCGAATGAAAAGACAGAAGGCAGCACGTCTTGTACGTCAAAGAAAGAAAGAAAGAAAGAAAGAAAGAAAGAAAGAAAGAAAGAAAGAAAGAAAGAAAGAAAGAAAGAAAGAAAGAAAGAAAGAAAGAAAGAAAGAAAGAAAGAAAGAGGAAATAAACAGAAAGGAAATAAACAGAAAGGAAGAAAAAATGATTGTAAAGAATACAAAAACAGTACAAAGAAAAACAAACAGAACGACATCGGAGCTTCGCGAGTCACTCGCATGATGCGTAACGATAATATTGATGGCGGAACATGGGGGTACGCGTCTCATTTCGCGCCCGGGAAGAGAATATTCGGAGCCGCTGTTTTTCTGCACTGAGGCAACGTGTAGTGCGGATGTATAGTTGACAACGGGCATAAGAAAATGCGAGAAGTGTTCTGAATTTCTACTATAGAAAAGAAAAAGGTACAAATATTTATGTACGCAAACATATAAAAAGGCCCTGTTCCGAAGTGCTCGTCGACGCGTGGACGTCTTGGCCGGAAGTGAATGTCTGGTAGGAAGTAAATCGAAAGGACAAAAATGATGAAGGTCAGAGCTGTCTTACGTTTAACGTGAATTCACACTTTCAGTCACACTTTCATGACAAGGCTGCTCATGACGAGTGACGCGACTTGAGGCGGCTGCACGTAATGGTAGTAACGTGCCACGTGACCGGCATAACCGCATGCACAGCACATGGGCCGGTTGTAGGGTGTGCGCCATCGGTTCGCCGGGGCAGGTCCCACCCATGTCGCAGGATGCGATTGACGGGGCGGCTGCTGAAATGACTGCATGGTGGGCTGCAGTCGGGGCCTAGGGATGACGGCAGCATACGTAGCCGGCACGCCCGCTTCGAAGGAGGAGGTCTAGTGGCGTCTTCGGCGTAACTCAGTGGTGCAGGCACAGGGATTACTTGTGACGTCCCGGCGACAATTTGAGCGTAACTATGTGGCGCAGGAGTCGGAGGTTGCTGCTGGTATTCAGGCACGATCTCCACAATTTCCTGCTCAATCGCTCGGCGGAGGGGAGGAAGAAAGGTCGTCAACGACTGTTGAGTGTGCGACGGGTGTGAAAAGGCCAGGAGAGAGAACTGGCGTGCAATTTCCTCGCGCACGAATGCCTTCACTACTGCCAGCAACGCGGCCTGGTCAGGTATGGCCGCCAAGTCAGCAAGCTCTTCGTCGCGTGATGGAGAGCGACGAGTCATCGAACGCTGCCGGCGGAGCTCATCGTAGCTCTGGCACAGCGTTATGACCTCGGCCACTGTGCAAGGGATTTAGGCGAGCAACATGGTGAATGCATCGTCGTCAATGCCTTTCATAATGTTCCGGATCTTGTCAGACTCAGACAAGGAGCCGTTGCCTTTCTTACACAAGTCGAGGACGTCTTCAATATAACTTGTGAAAGATGCACCGGCCTGCTGAGCTCGTTCGCGTAAGCGCTGTTCTGCTTTCAGCTTGCGAACTGCAGGGCGCCCAAAAACGTTGATGACGGCGGTCTTGAAATTGGACCAAGTCGCAAAATCAGACGCGTAGTTGTTGTACCACAAGCTTGCTACTCCCGCGAGGTAGAAGACCAAGTTGCTCAACTTGCCTGCTTCATCCCATTTGTTGGGTACGCTCACGCGATCGTAAATTGCAAGCTAGTCCTTCACATCGATGCCATTGGCGCCAGTGAAGATAGGTGGACCGCGGATGCGAGGAACACCGGGACATGTGATCGGTGTGGGAGGAGGCGTTTGCTGAGCGGCGTCTTGAGGCATGCTAGTTGGTAGGGTACGAGATCGAAGCTCCAGGGGCATCGAATGGGAGCACAGCACTCTCCACCAATTTGAGGTGTTTATATGACAGCACTCGGCGACGTTGCGCAATAGCGACAGTCAAGGCAAAACATGGACGCACAGCACGAGCGAGAAGAGCCCAAGAAGACGACCCACTCGAAGGCGCTAGAGAGCGCAACCAATTACTCATCTCCAAGGCTTCGCTACAATATACATCAGGATCTGCTCTCGCACTCAAGATTACCGCAAAACACGCCCCACGTATACGCGAAGTACTCCTCCATCAAGAATACCTGCCAGCTATCATTGGTGATGATGATGATGATGCAACATTTATTTGGGTCCAGAGATGACGCAAGGGAGACCCCGCGCCACCGGGCTAGTCGCTATCATTGATGACGCTATTGAATGAGAGGACAGTATGGACCGCCACACTCTACTACATGAACAAGAACATGCCGATGAATAGCGCAAGAAAGAAAAACCTCGTAGTAGCCGTCACAAACATGCCTCCGAGCATTAATAAACTCTTAAAAATACACCTTTTAATAATATTGTAGCGAGGTTGCAGCTATGACTATGGTGAGGTGTGCGAAGGAGAGGCAGACGACGTGTCGGTGTGCTGGAAGTAACAACCGCCATCTTGACTGCTGGACCATCCTACACTGTAAATAAGTTATAAATATATTCGCAACATTTTGGTGGAGGTTCTGGGTACTACGCAAGACGGAACTCCGCAGCGGACGTATCCTGGACAGCTGCAATATGTCAACAGAAAGCAACTCTGCTGCTGCCGCTTCGACCGCGCCTCCGGTACAGCCGGTACAGCCGGTCGTATTGACTCAACCCCGTGATCCCGGTAACTTCTGCGGCACCGACCACGTTGACGTCGATGACTGGATCGCGAAGTATGAGCGGTTTGCAGCGGTCTACCGGTGGGGCAGCCGGTACAGCCGGTCGTATTGACTCAACCCCGCGATCCCGGTAACTTCTGCGGCACCGACACGTCGTCTGCCTCTTCTTCGCACACCTCGCCATAGTCGTAGCTGCAACCCCGCTACAATATCTGGGGTTTAACATCCCAAAACCACGATATGATAATGAGAGACACCGTAGTGGAGGGCTCCAGAAATTTAGACCACCTGGGCTTCTTTCATGTGCACCTAAATCTAAGTGCACGGGCCTCAAACATTTTCGCCTCCATCGAAAATGCAGCCGCCGCGGCCAGGATTCGATCCCGCAATCTTCAGGTCAGCAGTCGAGCACCATAACCACCAGTCCACCATGGCGGGGCCTAAAAATACACTTTAACATATTAGAACAGAGTGAGCGACTATCCAAAATTTTCACTTCTCAGTGTGTGGTATCCAGGCGGCCAAGAAGCAGCAGGAATAATTTATTGCATTCAAAAATAGGCACAACGCCTCAAATCGGGTGTCACCCTTGCGGTAAACGAAGATGCAGAGTATGCAAACCTATGCAGGCTGCAACAGTGGCAGAAAGCACACACTCGAATTTTAAGCACAAGATAAGAGGTGCACTCGACTGCGACTCAAGCAGCGTCATATACCTTTCGGAATGTGGGATATGTATCATGCAGTATGTAGGCCAGACAGACACACCTTTTAAAATCATCGGTCACATGTACGATCCCTGCCCGGCCTTCTGCTTTCTAAACATATCACAGTGAACGATCACAGCTTTGACATATCAGGGTTACATTCCTGGGAAACAATTTTCGAACCACCAGAGAACGGGAACAACGGGAATCTTACTTTATCTGCTAATCCAACACGATAAAAAAACGCAACAAGTGAAAACCCCGCCACTCTCTCCGCATTAGCATAAATAAAAGGCTCAAACGCCACTGTCTAATTAGTCCAAGGCCCCTTGCCGCCCATTGCGAGATTAATATTGGTCCAATGATACCGCTCATTGGCGTAGCTAATGCGTCTCACCCTCTAGGACTAGGTCGGCGTTTCAAGCACAGCCGGCATGCACAGATAAGTGGTCCCGAATGTCGTAGAGTGATTTTACTGTACTTTATAGCCATTACACTAGCAAGCTTTTACTGGCCCTTTTTCCTTTGCACCCCTTCTCAATTTCGGCATCTCTTTCTGTTCCTAAAAGACCCAATCCATATAACGAATATTGACGGCGGCGCTCCGTCAGATCTTACAACCACGCCGACACGTAAAAGCACGCTATGAAAGCCCACAGCCCCCAATTCACCATTTGTTCTTTGTTTTACTGCGATAACAATTATATGGACAGTATCGACAGGTTTTTTCCCGCCGCCATTTTCGTCGCCGTGGCCATTGCCGTCGCCGTCGCCGTCGCCATTATGTCCTTCCGGTATGAAGTCCAAATTGATAAGATCCTTTCGCGCATTGTATGTTCTACCGCCGGTAAAGGCGCACGAGCGGGGGCGACGAACGCGGCCGAAGCAAAGGTCAAACGAGCCGGCCATTTTCCGTCGCTCGAAGGGTGCATGCGATAACATCACACCGCTCAGGAGGCCTGTCGTCGAAGCAGACAGGAAACGACCCGCCCGTCTTTAGCGACCATAAAAGACGCGAGATGGGGGACGGGGGGAGGGGTGTTTTCGGGCGAGCAGCCACTTTCAACTTTGAATCTAAGAGAGCGGTCGCGATCACTGGCGCGCGCGCTATCTCGAAAGCCATCACAGCGAGCGGCTTGTATACCCTTCTACGTGTCGCACTCTCAACTCGAAGGGTCCACGCGGAGAGCATCTCTCCCTAGTGCGACCGTATTCTCTTACACCAGCGATTTGTAGTTACGCGAGATCGATTACGAAACAGTTAGCTGCCAGCCTCACTTCGTGTAACACTACAATTTGTTGCTATCGCATTCATTGCTTCGCCCTTGCGGTAAAACTGTTCCTTCCTTTACTGCGATTATAAAATAACATTTGGGATATAAGATAAAAGCGAATCCAATTAATAAAGCACATAATAGTGAGATGTTAACTATGTAGGCGCCTAGTGTATTTACTTTTAGCTCACGCGTTTCAGATAAATCATGTAGGCCCATATACAAGAAGCAAAAGAAGTTCAGTATTTGTCCCTTAGAAAACTTCTCCAAACAGCTTAACCAACATAAACGAAAGCGTTTTTTTTTTTCGAGATATAATATGTCGAACAATTATGCATGCACAGCGTATGTGGAACAATCTTAATAACTGACCAAAGTCCAAGCCCAACCCGAGCCCGCCCCCTCAAACCCGGTCCCGACATAAGCCCGCAGCTTCAGTCCCGAGCCCGGCCTGGGTCCACCGTGAGAACTACTTTACCCAGCCCGGCCCGGGTTTTCGGGTCGGCCCGAGCCCGTGCAGTGCTCTACAGCAGAGTTACTGGAAAACTAGAACTGAAGCCCAAAGTGGCGGAAACGTACCACGCGACCATCCGGTGCTGCTTTCATGCCAATTCTGAGTTAATTCTGCTGTGTTTGTGTGCCACTCGGCTTACGTGTTCGCTTTCGTCGGAGTTCATTGCGATCAGCGTGTGGTCCGTTTTGTGACCAAAACGTGTTGTGAGCAACATTCATAGCTCTACAGCGGCGATAAATTAAAGATGATTGCGTGAAATTGTCACAGAATGGTGTTATGTGGCGGTCCCTACGTGGGACTAGCCGGGTGGCGCGGGGTCTCCCCTGCGTCTTCTCTGGACCCCAATAAAGTTTGCATCATCATCATCATCATCATGTGATGAGGAGGGCCGTGTTTATCTAGGAGGTCACTTTGATAATTTTTTTATCACCGAAATAAATAGCACGTTGTGACATTTTTAATTTCTTTTTTCTTAGTTTGCATTTGGTGGGAACGAGCCTCTTAGGAAAACTAACATTTCCAAACTGCTTCGTCAAAAGCTGCTTACAAGGTTGTTTCTACACTGAAGTTTGTCAGGAACAAGACAAGGTAATTTACTGATCCATAACTAGTTCTTAACAGAAAAAAATTAATAAAAAAAATAAAAATAAAAATGAGAAAAAAAATACAATAAGCCAAGATATCTTCTCTTAGGTAAACGCTTGCTCTATTAGATCTAGCATAGGTACCAGTGGTGCTAAAGTTGTTAGAATCTTATTTGCATATAAGTTATATTTATTGCATGCAAGTCAAACTAACATCCACGAGATCCTTCAAATCGCTGATATGCAAAATCCACGCGACTCAAAGCAACGCCATTCTTGCGCGCATCACATTTCGTTACAGAGCAAGACGCAAGAGAATCTTCAATAACGACACTGTAACAACATCAGAATTTGCGTGATAGACGCCGCACGCAGTGGAGTACGCGGCGCAGGACAGTGGCTAAGAGCAAGTATCGCGGCATTGGAGCAAATAAAAAGAAAAGAAATCGAGAAAACAAAAGGTACGTGGGCTGGGCGTAGACGTCCGCGTGCTTGTCTTCCTGATCTTCTACTCTCACTGGATGACTCTGGCGTAAAAATAAAATAACGTCATGGCCCTTAAACTTATTCAGATGCCTTAGTGGCACCAGTACCAGCTTGAGAAGAGGAGCTTGGTGAACGATTATTGTTTTGCATGGTTGGGTGGCGATAGAAGTATCTTGTATCTTAAGATGCACGATACATTATTGAATGTATCGGAAATACAGATACAGATACTCGTCTTTCGAGACGTATCGCGATACAGATACAAGATACCCATAGAGTATCTAAGATAGTATCTAAGATACATATATCTTCGATACTGCCCTGAACTGAGTATCGCATAGCAAGGGTGTAGAAAAAGGGGGAGAGAGTAAAGCATATAGCATACACAGAAAGAAGAAGAGAGAAAGGGAAATATTCAAAGAAAAAGAATGTAAGAAATAAAGAGAAAAAAAATGGAATGAAACAGGAAGCAAGCCAAAATAGAGAGCGAGTGAGAGAAAGATAGGAAAGAAGAAGAAGGAAAGCTAGAAAGAGGAAGAAATAGAAAGAAAGAGAGAGGATGAAAGAAACAGAAATAATCAGAGACAAAGAAGGGCGATAGAAACAGAGAGAAGACAGGAAAAAGTAACGAGAGAGAAAGAAAGAGAAAGCTAAAGAGAAACAAAGAAGCCCGCCCAGCTCTATAGAGAAATATCGAGAAATAGATAAACAGGTTGCCCAGCGAGCGGCGACGGACCCGTGCTTCGCTGTGCCAAGCTTCGCGCCAGTCTTAGTGCAAACTTCGTGCATTTTTTTCATTACTCGTGTTGACGCCGACGCCGCGTAACGCCAAAGGTCAATTTTCGCGTTTGATGAGGCATCTAAGGCTTTTCGCTTAAAAGAAAAAAAAAACAAGGCTAGTGTTATGGCTTTGTGTGGTCTACAAAAGTCAACCCAAAAGTCGACCGCCAGAGACAACTATCATACTTCTGTATAGAGAATGGCATGAATGAATTTTCTAGTCGAGAACGACGTAAAAGATTTGAGCTCCGTTTATTTCCTGTGGTTCATTCTCTTTAGCCCACCCATAAGTAACGCTGATAGCCGTTGCTATCAAGAATGCCCGGACATAGAATAATCGCTCACGTCGGCATAACAAAGGTGCCGTATCCACGAGCAGATAAGTATTCACGCTAAAGGAGCTCTACCGCATTGAGTGTTGAATCAAACTCTGTAACTCCTGCATCAACGGGGCTGGGAGTTGATGATGATTTTTTTCTTGCGATAGCAATTACATGGACACTATCGGCGAGTTCTTGGCGTCGCCGTCGCCGTCATGTTGCGCATAAAATTGAAATCGATGACATCACCCTTGTGCATCGTATGCTCATAGCGCTAGTAAAAGCGCCCGAGCGTTGGGGACGAAGGCTGTTGAAGCATAGATGAAACCAGCTGGCCGTCTTCGTCACACGAAGAGCGCATAATGATAAGATCACACCGCGTGCAAGGCCTGTCATCGATGGCTCCTCAAGCAGAAAGGAAACGCGCGCCCGTCTTTCGTCTGGGGAAGGAACATGAAGGGCGCCTTTTGGGCGTCGCTCTCGCGGTAACTCAACTTTGGTAATACGGGGGTGGTCGCAGAAGCTGGCGCGCGCACTATCTCGAGAGCCATTAGTAGACGGTTCATATACCTTCTGTGCTTTACCCGCTTCGCGTTGCGACGACAGAGAGCCCGAAACCGCTTTGTTCCTTTGAGCGGCCGCACTCACTTAAACCAGCGTTTTATAGAGTTGCGCGAGATCAGATCCATATGAGTTGGCTGCTGGCCTTACTTCGTATAACACTCCAATTTGTTTCTGTCGCTCTACGGCGAAACTGTCATTTTCTTTTGGTAGTGAATGTTAAGCGGTGTCTCTACCATTATCCCAGCAGAAGCATAGCACTGCAATTATCGCAATAATCAGACGCATCGTGCGTCTATCGAGGATCAAGATGTATGCATGCATAGCATGATGCATTTGGTTGTCATTCGTACACCATCTTTCTCCGTTTGAACATTTGGTTTTGGACAACAGGCTAGCTCTTCAATGAAACGGCAACAAAAGAAGTGAGAGATGAACAGCCAGTACAGAAAAACTTGGAGGACGCTTGAGCTTCGCCTTCAAGGGTACAAATCGATAGCGTAATCAGGCCCCGTGCGTATCGCCTTCTCAACTGCTAGCCTAGCTTCGGTCTTCTGTGCATGCCTCAATCGTGCCGTAAGGAAACGAACGACTCTTTGCACAACATGGGACGTTTCAAACTATCCTAGAATGCCTCCTGCAAGTACAGCGGCGCAGTGCCCACTACGTCGCAATTCATTCTTTTGCGAATCAGCGAAGGGCCCGCTACTCATCTGTAAGGCAACATGCTAACCTGCACAGCTGCTTGCTTTGTTGATGCTTTTGCTGAGGATGATGATTAAATATGTCTGAGCGCTTTTATAGCGAAAGGTGTTATGAGATCACAACAAGGGCCGTTTTTGGCGCCGTAGTTGTCCGCCGCCGCTGCCGGTGTCCGTAACCATTATCTCTCGAAATAAGAAAGAAAATGAAATGGGAAAAAATTACCGAGATGGAACGAGGTTCGAGCCTGGGCCCTCTGCGTAGGAGCTCAGTGTTCTACCTCTGAGCTGTGCCGGTGCTTGAAACTGCTTTGCAAAAAGACCCTATGCAGGGTTCATGTCGGGAAGGAACCACAATAACGAATGTAATGTAGTGTGGTAGAAGAGTAAAACAACAACCAAGCGTCACACAACGTGAATTGTGTAACCAGGCGTCACACAATGCGAATTGCGCAACGAGTGGGTTGTTGAATGCTTCCAACCCAACACAAAGCGCTCTGCGATAATTCTTTATCGTAATCAGCCACAGCATCAACAAAGTGCACATAACGCCTTACAGTCGTTTAGCGGGTACCACGGTTCTCCGCGGAATGACGAAAAATTGCGTAGTGGCTGTTTCCTTAATTCACAAAAATTAGGATGATTTATAGCGTAGTGGGTCCCTCGCAAGTGCACTTCTATTGGTTGCCAAGGGAGCCCATAAGGACCCTATGATTCATTTCCTCAGGGTCTCTATAACGTTTTTCCCACTCTCTCTCTGTTCCTCACGTTAATGTATGTTATAAAGCGTGGTGCGAGAGTTAAATAACGACCAGTGTGAGTTCCCTTTCTGTGTGTCCTGTGGTTTTGCGCTGTTTTTTCTAATCAACGACCGGGCGTCGCACAATGCGAATTGTGTAACTAGTGGGTAATTTAAAGCTTCCAACCCATTACAAGATGCTCAGTCATAATTGTTCATCGTCATCAGCCGTCACACCAAGAAAGTGCAAATAAGCCTTACAGATGGTACCTCGCTTCTCCGCAGAATGACTAGTGATGTAGTGGTGGGTGCTTCCCAACTTCACAAAAATTATGATTTGTGGCCTAGTGGGTACGTTGCTAGTGTAGTTGTATTAGTAGCCACAAGATAGTTTATAATGGGCTCTAGGAATGCCGCTCTTCAAGCTTTCGCTGTGACTGTGCTGCGCTTTCCGCGCAGGCCTGGCGTTTTTTTCTTCTTCGATGATGATGATATTCATTAGCATCATCGTGATGATCATCATCTTCTTTGATTATGACAGTGATGACGATTAAGATGCTGATGACCGCACTGAATGGCTATCGCCTTCGAGCCCTCCCTGAAGAACAATGAGATGATCTAAGAGACAATCAAGATGATGATGATGATCTTTGTTGCCATTCGTGATGACGACGACGGAGACTACGTGGACGGCCACTTTTCCCGTTTGGTGAGGCATAGAAGCCTTTCGACCAATTAATGAAATAACATTAACAATCACAACCTGCGTGTAATGTTCTTTTCTGCACACTCGATCGCTTCTTTCTTCTCTCCCTCCGCGTCGCGTCTGTCCCATAGATTCTTTGCACAACATTTTAGTTTTTCGACCTCAACGAACTCGCGCGGTTGTTATTCCAATTGCACGGCAAACGTCTGACTATGCGTCTGCCTCCGCTGGCGTAAGACCTTGCTCAAATCGACTAAGCAGACCCACGACTACGACATGCCGACGAGCAGGGAAGGTGGACAAATATGGGAACCGTAATGCGAAGGTTCTTCAGAGGGCTCGGAGAAATTTGCATATAGGTATGTGGAGTATATATATATATATATATATATATATATATATATATATATATATATATATATATATATATATATATATATATATATATATATATTTTTTTTTTTTTCGGTGACGAACAGCGCATATTTTTCAGAAGGTTCTTCAGAGGTCTCGGAGAAATTTGCATAGAGGTATGTGGAGTATATATATATATATATATATTTTTTTTTTTTTTTCGGTGACGAACAGCGCATATTTTTCGCTCACAACCAAAGACGCCGACACCGACAACGATACCAGAAGTACTGGGAAACTAGCTCTTTAACGCTATGACGTTAGAATACAATTCTGTACGACGCCTTCACATTCCTATCGAAGTTTTCAGGCCGATGTGCCTTCTCGCTAGGGTAGCTAGATTGGGAAGGTGTGAAAAGCGAGCCATCTTCCCCTTGCCCAGAGGCGTCGCCGTGCTCGATCCCTCTGCTAGGCCGAGAAATAGCCTGACAGTCGGAGGCGCTGCCTACTAGCATGGTGGAGACGGCAGTGTAGGCCGCTTGAAACGGAATCTTGTCAGCTTCGTTGGCGTTCCACGTGGTTCTAAGAGTTCCTTCTATTAGTATGCTTTGAGAGGAATGGCGTCTGCAAAAAAGAAGAAAACGCAGCGACCGTGCTTTGCGCCGGTGCGTAATTTGGGGTACAGAACATGCGCGAAAATGTGTAACTTTTCCATACGGCGACATGCAAACAGATTTGCAGCTTGGGAGCGGGCCATCTCAAGGGCCAAGAGAGCTCTACAGGAGAATTCAGCCGTCCGCCAAAAAAAAAAAAAACATTTTGACGCAAGGCAAATGCACTGAACCCGTTCAAGTGCTACAAAGGTTTTTGCGCGTGTGTGTGTCTGTCAAGCACGAGCAAATGGGCTTATTAAACTCTTTGTGGCGCTTTTAAAAACTCGGCAATTCCTTTTTGATCAGTGCATTCATCGGAACGTTTCAATAAACTTGGGGAATTTAAATGCAGAAATTTTGATCTATCTATCTATCTATCTATCTATCTATCTATCTATCTATCTATCTATCTATCTATCTATCTATCTATCTATCTATCTATCTATCTATCTATCTATCTATCTATCTATCTATCTATCTATCTATCTATCTGTCTGTCTGTCTGTCTGTCTGTCTGTCTGTCTGTCTGTCTGTCTGTCGTACGATTCAGCCACCCGGCCAACGTTTAAGCACTTGCTGAACGCCCAGCCATCTTAAACTGGTAGCTGCATTCATACTTCTGAACATTGTCGATGAAAAAGCAAATATTTCGCATATCTGAGGCGCAACATCAATACGGAAGTTGAGGTGGTGTGTTAATTTACTAGAACATACATACATAGGTAATTCTAAAGACCCTAGTGTTTCTTACGCTGCGCTGAAAATGCTAGTGTTTCTTAGGCTGCGCTGAAACAGCGCAGAAACGGCCGGCAGAAAAAAAAAAATGCCGGCAGAAGACTATCGTCTTTCAACGACATTTGCAGCGTAGCACGCAGATACGTGGCAAATTTTTTTCTTGCTTGATTTTATCTGATTTATTTTATTTTCATTGACTATATAGAGCAACGCACAGATGTTCACCCTGTCCATTACATTGTTAGCTATGTAGCTACAGAGCGCATTCTGCCATCGGGATGCACACGCTGCAAAAATGCCTGCGTCGTGCCCATAGAAAGCACTGCAGGGTAGCTGGAAAGTACAATAACTAGATAACGGGATCTGTTTGGGCTGCTGTACTCATTAAGGTCACTATAAACGACTAGACACAAATAATGTACAATAGGCTGACAGATGTGTTCAGCACAGAGCGCTTGCATTCAAAGATAGTAAG
Organism: Rhipicephalus sanguineus; assembly: GCF_013339695.2. NCBI lineage: Eukaryota > Metazoa > Arthropoda > Arachnida > Ixodida > Ixodidae > Rhipicephalus > Rhipicephalus sanguineus. Next base: position 115,667,597 of record NC_051177.1, read on the forward strand.
CAGCTTGGTGCAGTCTGTTTCCAGTGTCTTGCAGAAATTGGCTGCGTCGAGGAAGTAAGCTATTGACAAAATCAGTGGTCAAATTCTTTTGCATCACGAGGGTTAATTTTCTTTTGGAGAGGCTCAACCAGGCAGAAAACGACAACAAATAAAGAAATTGAACCCATGCACATCTTAAGGGAACAACCACCAGTGTATTACTCCTATATTATGCCAATATAATTGCTCATGATTACATATGAAGCAGAGCACGACGACAGGCACAAAAGGAACGATAGGGACACCGTTGCACTCTCAACTAGTTTATTTCGCAGAAAAACATGGTTAATATACAACAAGCTATGAAACTAAGGGCTGTCTCAATGTCTATACAACTTTGAGGATACTGGTTCCGTGACGTCGCTACCACAAGTGTAATACAAATTCAGCAATAAGTGAACGGCAAGGCACAAATGGACACGGAAACTGGCACTATCAAGGTACATTTAGTAGCACGAGTGATTATAATGTATGAAAGATTAGTGCGTGACAATGTTGTTAGAAAACTTGGTCGAAGATGATAACGCTACCACTGCAAAAGGTTTCTTTTACTCTGAATAATGCTAGAGATAACGTGTGAAGATGACGATCATTTTGACTTCACCAAAGAGGTAAACAGTGGTACATACGAAATAACACTTCATCGAAGAATGGTTGCATTATGGATTGTTGAATTATGGCTGGATTATTTGACCGGCTAACTGGCGAAATGTTCGCACTAATGTCGTGATCCTTCAGTGAGACATGAGTGTGTTGTTAATTCGTAAAACTGTTGTTCAGTGTTCACGTTGATAAAGCTCTTTCACCGGCGAAAATCTAACAACGACCGACGCGAGCGCATTGCCACAGAGCACGCTGGCGGGGCCTCCGACCACACTGGCACCATTGCGGGATCGCGAACGGGGCCAGATTGGAGCGGCTGGTTTTCACACCTCCCAGATGTAGCCACCCTACTCTCGCCAAACTTCGCCACCTGGGAAAAGCACTGTGCTACATGTCTGGAAAAAGGTCCATTACTCGACTCTTGCTCGGCGAGATATGACTCGAAGTTCCCTTCGTTGTTCGACTCTTCCGTTGACATTCGAAAAATAAAATGCTTTGCCGGGAAATAAAGTTATCAGAATATATGTAATGAAGTACTAATCCCGCAGCTCTAAGACGTAATCACGCGACCGCTTAACCACTAATACCACGGAGAAGAAGGTGACAGAAGATGAAGGCGTATAAGTTATTACAACAGACCTCCTGATTCTTAGGTAGTAAACAGCGTAAAGTTGAAGTAGCCTGTAGGGATTGGTTAAAAAAAAGAAAGAAAAAAATTATTGTAATCCGTGTGAACCGAACACTAGAAAAGAGAACGAGACAACAGCTGAGGCACTCTAGAAAAGTGAAGCCAACTGCTCTCGGTATACTAGAGCAAGCAAATTGGTAACGTCCTTGTACTAGAGGACTAACTATTGGATTAGTCTGTGTGTCATGTTGAATGCAAAAAGTATTACTAATGAAACAAGTAGAATTAAACTGGACAAACGCACAAAGAAGGTACAAGGAGCAGCGCTTATTCTTCGTATTTTAAGTGCTCAAGTTTATTCTCCTTTATTATTTTTCTTGTTGTGAATGATCTAGGAAATAGAAGCAGTCTCTTCATTCCAACGATCTAAGCTATCTGTTATGGTCGCATAGGATAATTAAGCAGGACAGTTTTAAATAGCACCATCGAGACGTGGGTTCATTTTCCCGCGCCTTGGAAAAGCCGGAGATACCAGAAAAGGAGACCATGGCAATGCGGCTTAAAGGATGGAAGAGGCTTCGCACTCATACAATGTTCTTCTTAAATTCTTTTAAGGACATCTTATCCTCAGTTGCTAATGAACTTACTCTCTCAATCACCGCTGAAGAAGTTCTTGCTTAATTAAGCTGTTCAACCGCCTCACATCGTGGCTGTAAACAAAAGGGTCCCTTATTTCTTAACAGCGCCAATACTTCAGACATATAAGAGCCTGTTGCTCACGCCCTGAAAAACACACGGACTAAAAGGCACTGTCACGGAGACATTGAAGGCCTGTCGCCGCTCTTCGGCCAAAATAAATAACAGGCCTTCAAAGGAAAAAAAAATAAAGAACCCCGCATCGTCACGACACAAAGGGAAACTAATAATCGCCTTAATGATCTGCCTCGTTCCCAACGAGAAGACGAAATAGTTGTAAACGTCTTGCTAATCTCTCTTCTGTTCATAACCAGCTAAATGGGAAAATGCTGCTGCAAGTGAAGCTTCTGCATTAGATTTCTTTCTTTTCTTTTGCAACGCATTAAAATTCCTTAAGTCGACCTTTTGTTTCTTCACCACAGTCGACGCGCTCGCCTCCCCATGGGACTACGCCTATACTCCAAGAGCGGCTGGCATGTCATTCATGGAAGCACCCTGTCGCGGACAGTTTTTTCCTTCGAAGATCCGAGCACTGAGAAAAGCCACATGTGTGGCATACGGCCCCCGGGTGCGTGGCCTTGAAGCACTGAAAGGGCGTCTCACTGAATGGGCCGTAAAACGGGGTGACAATGCCACACGTGTCGGTGGTTGTTTGTGTGTGTGTGTGTGCGTGTGGTGCGAGGAGGAGAGCCCAGCGGAGTCGGCACGGAGCATCAGTCGCCAGCGAACCACTTGAGCTGTGTGGACGTTTCTTTCTTGGTGTAGCAAATAAATCAGTTCGTTTTGTTTTTAAACACCGGCTCTGTACGTTTCACCTTTGGATGTCTCACGACTTGATCTAACGATTCGTAGAGACACCACACTCTTGGTGCCGAAACCCGGGACTTTCTCGCCGTGGACTTTGTGTTGTTTTTTCAACCGTCAACGACTCCACGCCTTGAACGCCTCGGCAACGACGGACGTGAACCTACTCCGGTGAGCGAACTGTTTAACGAATTTGTTTAACGATGAAACGTCTCGTAAAGAAGAGGAAGGTCATACGAGCTCAAATTACGCGACTCATCAACGACTACGAGAATCGGCCACAGCCGCTCGATGAGAATGAAGCCGCAATCCTGCACACCAGACTTACCAGTTGGCATAACGAAGTGAACACTGTCAACGACGAAATCGAGCCCCTGGTGACAGACGAAGACGCGGAGAACGAGTTCCAGCAGACTTGCGAATATCAAGACCGCATCGTAGCCTGCCTCGCTCGCCTGCAGCGGCAAATGACTGTTACGAGTCGCCCAACGAACGCCGAATCAGCGGGCAATGGCAGCGCTTCACAGACGACGGCGGAACTCAGGACAAGGGTGAAGCTCCCGAAATTTGAGCTTGTGAAGTTCAGCGGGCGGCGCTCGGACTGGCAACCATTTTGGGAAGTGTTTGAGCAGGTGGTTGACAAGAACGAAGAACTGTCACTTATTGACAAATTCCACTACCTGAGGTCGTCAGTCACGGGTGATGCTGCTGCTGCTCTTGCGGGTGTACCACCTACGTCTCGATGCTATCGCGACGCCGTAGAACTTCTCAAAGGGCGTTTCGGGAACAACGAGCTGCTGATGCAAGAGCACATGAGGAGTCTGCTAGACATCAAACCGGTGCGCTCTTCGGATGACGTACGAAGCCTTCGCCGCCTTTACGACACTCTGGCAGCACACATCTGCGGACTTGAGTCGCTGGAAAGGAAACTCCACACCTACGGTACAATGCTGCTACCTGTGGTTCAGAGGGCCATGCCTCGGGACATTCTTCTCGACTTTGGAAGGAAGTGCGCCACGGACGCCAACTCTACTTTCGACGATCAGCGGAGTTCATCCACCGAGGGACCGGAGCCAACAACACCGGAGGGAGACAGAGGTACAGTGAACACTTTCAACAAACTCCTGTCTTTCCTAAAAGTCGAAGTCGAGAGCCGAGAAAATCTTGCTGCACTTCAGAGTTTGGACATAAAGCAGCCCTCGAGGGAGATTCCCAGTCAGAAGCAAAAATTGAACTCAAGAATGCATGGCACAACTGCCCAGTCGTCGGCAATGTTGCATCAGAACGTGACACCTCAGGAATGCTTCTTTTGTGGAACGAGCGAGCATGCAACGAGAAACTGCGATGCCGCAAAAGCACTTGAAGAGAAAAGACAGCTTCTGCGATCGTCCGGGCGATGTTTCAAGTGCACGAGGCGAGGGCACTTATCGAGTGCATGCCGTGTGAATGTGCGATGCGATAAATGCCAGCGAAAGCATGCAACAACTATGTGTGACCCATCGTACCCGACCAGACCACCAGATGCTAACGATGCCGTCACTAGCACTCAAATAAGTCTCGAGGCTGTCACCAATGATGGGACCGCTCCTAAGGAAACCGTTTTGTTGCAAACAGCAACGGCTCAGTGCAGCGGAGAGTCCTCAAACGCTCACGTGCGAGTTATGTTTGATGGGGGTAGTCAACGCTCCTACATCACCGCACAGACCGCGCAGAAGCTTGGGTGTGAGCTAGTAGGACAGGAAAGACTGAGTGTTGGCTTCTTTGGAGGACACCAAGAAGAACGGCCATTTCGAAAAGTAAAGGTGTTTATGGAAACGAAGAGGGGTGAGAAGCGGGAACTTGAAGTGCTCGAAACGGATGTCATATGCGACCAAACGATTCCCAAACCACCAAAAGAAACATTGGAGAAATTGGAAGCTTTGGGCTATGAATGTGCTGATTCCAACGACCATGGTCCCAAAGACATTGGTTTGCTGATTGGAGCCGATTACCTATGGGACCTGACCACTGGCCGAACGGTCAAATTAGGGAAACGGCTAAGAGCAGTGGAAACGGCAGCAGGATGGACGGTGGAAGGTCCCGTTGAGGGAAGCAATAACGACGGTCACTGCACCCAGACCGTGATGCTGCGCACTTCGGTTATCGAGATGACAAGCGACACGCCCAGCAAGCACTGGGCGCTAGAATCGATTGACGTCATTGAGGGGAATGAAACAAGTACCGCTCTAGAATTCTTTGAGAGCACTCTCTCAATGGCGACACGGAAAGACTTTGAATGCGGAGCCCTCTCGACAACTGAATTGAATCGAGCTGAGTTGTTTTGGGTCCGTCACGAACAGAAAAAGGGGCTACTAAGGGAGTTTAAGAGTGTTCAAGAAGAACGGCAGCTTCCTGCAGATTCACAACTGAGAAACACATCACCCATGATTGATGAAATGGGAGTACTGAGAATCAGTGGAAGACTGCAACATAGCAACATGACCTATGAGGCCAAACACCCTAGCGTGCCGCCCAGGGAAGACAGCACAGCAAATCTCCTAATTAAGCGTTGTCATCACCAGGTACTTCATGGAGGAATTCGCGACACTCTGACGCAACTTAGAAGTACTGGGTGGTTGGAGCTAGACAACTCGTCAAGAAGTCCCTGAGAGAATGCGTAACGTGTCAGCGCTTTCATGCACTGCCTGCCAACGACGTACTCGCTCCTCTACCGAAGGACCGAATAACGGAGGCTCATCCTTTCGAAGCAACTGGTCTAGATTTCGTCGGACCGCCTCTCATTAAGGGGGCATCTGCTGTGAAATGCTACATCGCGTTGTTCACTTGCGGAGTAACCTGGGCGGTTCATTTGGAGCTAGTAAACGACATGTCAACAACCTCATTTCTTCTTGCCTTCAGGAGATTCGTAGCACTGACGAAGCAAGCACTGAAGAAGACACCGGGAACTAACGACTTAACGAAGGAAATGACCTTGTCATTGCGGCGGGGAGTGTGTCGCGGACAGTTTTTTCCTTCGAAGATCCGAGCACTGAGAAAAGCCACATGTGTGGCATACGGCACCCGGGTGCGTGGCCTTGAAGCACTGAAAGGGCGTCTCACTGAATGGGCCGTAAAACGGGGGGACAATGCCACACGTGTCGGTGGTTGTTTGTGTGTGTGTGTGTGTGTGTGTGTGTGTGTGTGTGTGTGTGTGTGTGTGTGTGTGTGTGTGTGTGTGTGTGTGTGTGTGTGTGTGTGTGTGGTGCGAGGAGGAGAGCCCAGCGGAGTCGGCACGGAGCATCAGTCGCCAGCGAACCACTTGAGCTGTGTGGACGTTTCTTTCTTGGTGTAGCAAATAAATCAGTTCGTTTTGTTTTTAAACGCCGGCTCTGTACGTTTCACCTTTGGATGTCTCACGACTTGATCTAACGATTCGTAGAGACGCTACACACCCCCTACTACGTACTAGTGGCGTCTAAGCCTCTAACTTCCAAGGAATAAGCACAATCGCGGTAGGCGGGCACGTAAGCGTAGCAAAGCAGAGAGGATGCAACGCATATTGACGCGTTGTATATAAGCGTAAAAGCTCCCTTCGCACAAACGTGACAATCTTTCTATTACACCCACACTCCTGCTTTCTCCCGCATGTGTGACGTGTATTATGTATGACGACAGTGCTCTTCCGCAAGAATGTCATGCCGCGTGCCGTGCGCAGTTCGATATCGACAAACTGTAACGCGAACCCCGACGTCGTAGTCACACACAAGCACAACAGAACTGCAGCCAGACGCCGCACAGTGGCGCTGATGTCCATCAATATAAACAAAGTGCCGCGTGGTGGTGCAGATAACAAACACCTACAAAACCGCCACTCTCCCACAGAGCCTTCCCCCTCTCTGTGCCGTATACGCTCCCAGCTATCGTTCCACGGAGCACTATCTGAAAGCAAGCCGTATACATACTGTGTTCCTAACCATAGGCTATTCTTTCCCGGCGTATCGACGCGTGTCAGGGATTAATGATGTTAGTTCGGCGTTGTTTGTTGCTACTGGGGAATGCTATACCCTTATGTAATGTGTCGCGTTCTTGATATTTTTCCCTTTGGGCTGCACTCGCGCACCTTTTGTTCCAAGGAGGAGTGACGTGATGTTATCCTTGTGCGCGGGCACGCCCATTTTCCGCTCCAGCCGACAAGGCTGCTCGCCGTTTGTCGAATGACAAGACAGAAGGCAGCACGTCTTGTACGTCAAAGAAAGAAAGAAAGAAAGAAGGAAAGAAAGAAAGGAAGAAAGAAAGAAAAAGGAAATAAACAGAAAGGAAATAAACAGAAAGGAAGAAAAAATGATTGTAAAGAATACAAAAACAGGACAAAGAAAAACAAACAGAACGACAGCGGAGCTTCGCGAGTCACTCGCATGATGCGTAACGATAATATTGTTCCGTGAGTGACAGTCGCTTTTACAAGTCGCTATTCACAAGATATATTTTCAAGAACGGCTGCAGCGCTGAGCAATCCGGCTCCGAGCTCGAGCAGCTAACGACCTTCGTCCTCTTCGTCGGGCGCACACGTGCGTCGACAATATGGATTCCGGCAGCCTACATGTAGCATAACCCCCGGCGCAAAGGCGCCGTCTCGGCGCATCTAGGCGTCAACGTCATTGGGCGAGTGGTACTGCTTCAGGCGTGCGACGTGTACGATGTCGCTGGCATGCGGGGTGGATGAAGACGACGAGTCAGCAGGAGCGATTTCATAGGTGACGGGAGTCACCGCACGAAGCACTCGGTATGGCCCTGTGTACCGAGAGAGCAGTTTGTCGGACAGGCCAACGTGCCGGGTCGGAGACCACAGCAGAACCAAAGAACCGGGCGAAAAGTGTACGTCGCGGTGTCGTTGATCACACCGACGGCGTTGGTTCTCTTGGGAGGTCAGAAGGCGAGTACGAGCGGCTTCGCGTGCATGAGCGGCCCGGCTGATAGCGTCCAGGGCGTATTCAGTGGTCGGAGCTGCTGGCAACGGAATGACTGTATCAAGGGGCAATGTGGGTTCGCGGCCGAACAGCAGGAAAAATGGGGAGTAACCAGCCGTGTCATGGCGCGAGGAATTGTAGGCAAATGTCACGTACGGTAGAGCAAGGTCAAAGTCGGAGTGGTCTGAGGAAACATACTTTGAAAGCATGTCGGTTAGGGTTCGGTTCAGACGCTCCGTGAGGCCATTCGTTTGCGGATGGTACGACGTAGTGAGCTTATGCCGCGTTTCACATGAACGCAGGATGTCCGCTATGACTCTCGATAGAAATGTGCGGCCACGGTCCGTGAGCAGCTGGCGTGGAGCACCGTGTTGCAAGATCACGTCGCGCAGAAGAAAATCGGCGACATCTGTGGCGCAGGTTGTTGGAAGAGCTCGTGTGATGGCGTAGCGTGTGGCGTAGTCTGTGGCCACAGCTATCCACCTGTTGCCAGCAGAAGACAGGGGAAAAGGGCCGAGTAGGTCCAAGCCGACGCGAAAGAAGGGTTCGGACGAAATGTCGAGGGGTTGAAGGCACCCAGCCGGAAGCATCGATGGTGTTTTGCGGCGTTGACATTTCTCACACGCCGCGACGTATCGTCTGACGGAGCGTGCGAGACCTGGCCAATAGAAGCGACGGCGGATTCGGTCGTATGTGCGGGACACACCAAGGTGACCGGCAGTTGGAACGTCGTGAAGTTCGTGGAGTACAGCGGAGCGGAGGTGTTTGGGTACAACAAGCAGCAGGGATGGTCCGTCTGGATGAAAGTTGTGGCGGTATAGCGTACCATTCTGGAGTACGAACGAGCGATGAGATCGGTCCGAAGGTGAGGCTTCGAGGCACTCGATGATAGCCCGTAAGGATGCATCACGGCGTTGCTCGTCGGCTATGTGGGTCAGTTGGGAAACGGTGCACACGCAAGCGTCGGTGTCAGGGACGGTGCGCGACTCGCCAACCGGATAGCGACATAGGCAGTCGGCGTCCTGATGCAGGCGTCCAGACTTGTACGTCACTGCAAAAGTGTACTCTTGCAGTCGCAGAGCCCAGCGACCAAGTCGACCTGTGGGATCCCTTAATGATGAAAGCCAGCAGAGCGCGTGGTGGTCGGTGACTACGGAGAAGTGAGTGCCATATAAATATGGACGGAACTTGGAGACCTCCCAGACAAGAGCAAGGCATTCTCTTTCGGTGATCGAATAGTTGCGCTCCGCAGGTGTAAGGAGGCGACTAGCGTAGGCGATAACGCGGTCGTGTCCCTGCTGACGTTGGGCGAGGACGGCTCCGATCCCGTGACCACTGGCATCAGTTCGGACCTCAGTCGGGGCGGATGGGTCAAAGTGGGCCAATATAGGTGGCGTCATCAAAATTGTGATGAGGTGAGAGAAGGCGGCAGCTTGAGTGGACCCCCACGAAAATGGGACGTCTTTCTTTAGAAGATCAGTAAGTGGTCGAGCGATTGCTGCAAAGTCCTTCACGAACCGCCGGAAATAGGAACAGAGTCCCACAAAACTCCGAACATCTTTGGCGGATTTGGGTACTGGGAAACTGGTGACGGCACGAATTTTCTCAGGGTCCGGCCGCACACCAGAAGCATCAACGAGGTGGCCCAACACTGTAATCTGTTGGCGGCCGAAGTGACACTTCGACGAGTTCAACTGGAGGCCAGCATTGCGGAAGACGTCGAGAATAGCCGACAGACGCTCAAGGTGGGTCTCAAATGTAGGTGAAAATACGAGGACGTCGTCTAGGTAACAAAGGCATGTTGACCATTTGAACCCTTGTAGCAGAGAGTCCATCATGCGCTCGAACGTGGCTGGGGCGTTGCATAGACCGAAGGGCATAACCTTGAATTGGTACAGGCCATCGGGAGTGACGAAGGCGGTCTTTTCTTGGTCTTTCTCGTCCACGGCAATCTGCCAATAACCGGAGCGAAGGTCTATGGATGAAAAGTAGCGTGCGCCATGGAGACAATCGAGAGCGTCATCAATGCGGGGCAAAGGATACACGTCCTTTTTCGTAATTCGATTTAGATGCCGGTAATCGATGCAGAAACGCCACGTGTTGTCTTTCTTTTTAACCAGGACGACGGGTGACGCCCAAGGGCTCGATGAGGGCTCAATAATGCCTTTAGCTAACATCTTGTTTACTTCTTCTTGAATAATCTGGCGCTCCGATACGGACACCCGATACGGTCGACGGTGAATGGGAACAGCATCACCTGTGTTGATACGGTGCTGCACAAGAGAAGTTTGGCCGAGTGGTCGATTGTCAAGGTCAAAGATCTCGCGGTAAGAAGCCAAAAGGCGGATGAGGGCGGCTGATTGCGCTGGGGGGAGGTCTGGGGCAATCATGGGGCGTAATGCCATGTCGAGGCTTGTGGTATCGGGTGGGCGACAAGGAATATTGGAGCATACGTCTGCTGCAAAAGAGGTGACGTGGTCATCGGCTAAGGACCGCAACGTGGCGATTAAGATGCCTTGAGGGAGGACTTGCTTCGTGAAGCCGAAATTTATGACGGGGAGATGTACCCGGTTAGCGGCTATAGTTATGACGCAGTGAGGCACAGTGATGTCACGTGCCAGAAGTACATCAGTAATCGGCGTGACGACGTAGTGCCCATCCAACACGGATGAAGTCGTTGTGAATTCGGCGAATGTTAGGGCTTTAGGCGGTAGGCGGATGAAATCCGAGGTGCAGAGGCTGTATGGGAGGTCGGGGTGAATATCTGGCTGAAGAGGAAGGTCCAAGCAAAGAGTACCAGCGGAACAGTCTATCAGGGCAGAATGGGTCGACAGGAAGTCCATCCCTAGGATGAGGTCATGAGGACAATTATGGAGCACCGTGAAGAGGACAGGAACGTAACGGTCGGCTATGCTTATGCGAGCTGTACACATTCCAGTGACAGGAACAGTTCCGCCATCGGCGACGCGTACAGCTTTTGTAGTAGCAGGTGTGAGGACTTTTTTCAGTCGGCGACAAAGACGAGCACTGATTATGGACACGTGAGCTCCAGTATCGACTAGAGCCGTCAAAGAAATACCGTCCACATGCACATCGATGAGGTTCTTGTTCGTAGGAAGCGTCAACGGAGGATTTGGTTCAGAAGGAGATGATGCAGCACTACCTCCAGGAGCTGCACGATCTAGTTTTCTGTCGGGTACGATGCAAAGTTGGGCGGCGAGGGGTGGCGGCGGGGTTGGGGCGACGGGGAACGACGGCGTTGAGGGGACGGTGAACGAGCAGGAGGGCGGCTGTTAGGTGTGTCACCAGTAGGGTCTGTACGGCTGGGCGAATACCGGCGAAGATCTTCATATGGGCGGGAAGGCGAGAAAAATTGGGTCCTATATGGCGGCGTCCAAGTGGCGCGGCAGTAGCGGGATACATGACCAACGCGGTGGCACCGGAAGCAGATGGGTCTGTCGTCGGGAGTACGCCATTCCGCTGGGTTGCGAGATCGTGGAGGAACGTATGGGTCACTTCGAGGTGCATTCATGGGCATTGGTCGGGACGAGGGGCGAGAGACGGGGCAGGCGACAGGGAACCCGAGGTTGGCGAATTCTTGTCGTACGACCGCCTGAATAACGGAGACCGCGGGGGTTGGTTGTATAGTGGCATGGTCGAATGGAGAGGGCTGGAACGGCGCTGGACTTGCCGCTTCAAGTTCCCGTCGAACGATACGCGTTACACTCTGCTCAAAGGGCGGTGTAGCGGCGGAATCGGAGCAGGTGGACGTGGCAGCCGTGTTTGGCAACCGAGAAAATTGAGGGTGCACACGACGGCTTTTGGCCGTTTCGAAACGGCGGCATTCTTGAATGATGCGGTCGATAGTCGAGACGTTGGTGTAGACCAGCAAATGGAAAGCGTCGTCCGCGATGCCTTTCAAAACGTGACCCACTTTGTCAGCTTCGGGCATTGCCTCGTCCACTTTCCGGCAAAGAGCAAGCACTTGTATGTATGAGACATACGACTCAGTAGGTGACTGGACACGGGTAGCGAGCTCTTGTCGTGCAGCTGCGTGGCGACCGGTCGGGTTCCCAAAGATGTCACGTAGCTTCTCCTTGAACGTGTCCCAGCTGGTGAGCTCGGTCTCATGTGTTTCGTACCAGATGCGCGGGGTTCCGTCCAAGTAGAAGAGAACATTAGCGAGCATCATGGTAGGGTCCCACCGGTGAGTTTGACTGACCCGTTCATACAGGCGAAGCCAGTAGTCGACGTCGAGGCCAGGTTGCGCAGAGAATGTCCCAGGATCGCGGGGGGTGGGGACCGCAACAAAGGTTGTCGTAGGAGCCGCAGATGGAGATGGGGACGGGTTGTCATTGGAAGCCATGGCGAGAGGCTGGATGACGCAGCCACTGCGGAGCTGCGTGATGAGGACGAGGAACGTTCCACCTCCACCAAATATGTTACGTGAGTGACAGTCGCTTTTACAAGTCGCTATTCACAAGATATATTTTCAAGAACGGCTGCAGCGCTGAGCAATCCGGCTCCGAGCTCGAGCAGCTAACGACCTTCGTCCTCTTCGTCGGGCGCACACGTGCGTCGACAATATGGATTCCGGCAGCCTACATGTAGCAATATTGATGGCGGAACATGGGGGTACGCGTCTCATTTCGCGCCCGGGAAGAGAATATTCGGAGCCGCTGTTTTTCTGCACTGAGGCAACGTGTAGTGCGGATGTATAGTTGACAATGGGCATAAGAAAATGCGAGAAGTGTTTTGAATTTCTACTATAGAAAAGAAAAAGGTACGAACATTTACGTACGCAAACATATAAAATGGTCCTGTTCCGAAGTGCTCGTCGACGCGTGGACGTCTTGGCCGGAAGTGAATGTCTGATAGGAAGTAAATCGAAAGGACAAAAATGATGAAGGTCAGAGCTGTCTTACGTTTAACGTGAATTCACACTTTCAGTCACACTTTCATGACAAGGCTGCTCATGACGAGTGACGCGACTTGAGGCGGCTGCACGTAATGGTAGTAACGTGCCACGTGACCAGCATAACCGCATGCACAGCACATGGGCCGGTTGTCGGGTGTGCGCCATCGGTTCGCCGGGGCAGGTCCCACCCATGTCGCAGTATGCGATTGACGGGGTGGCTGCTGAAATGACTGCATGGTGGGCTGCAGTCGGGGCCTAGGGATGACGGCAGCATATGTAGCCGGCACGCCCGCTTCGAAGGAGGAGGTCTAGTGGCGTCTTCGGCGTAACTCAGTGGTGCAGGCACAGGGATTGCTTGTGACGTCCCGGCGACAATTTGAGCGTAACTATGTGGCGCAGGAGTCGGAGGTTGCTGCTGGTATTCAGGCACGATCTCCACAATTTCCTGCTCAATCGCTCGGCGGAGGGGAGGAAGAAAGGTCGTCAACGACTGTTGAGTGTGCGACGGGTGTGCAAAGGCCAGGAGAGAGAACTGGCGTGCAATTTCCTCGCGCACGAATGACTTCACTACTGCCAGCAACGCGGCCTGGTCAGGTATGGCCGCCAAGTCAGCAAGCTCTTCGTCGCGTGATGGAGAGCGACGAGTCATCGAACGCTGCCGGCGGAGCTCATCGTAGCTCTGGTACAGCGTTATGACCTCGGCCACTGTGCAAGGGATTTAGGCGAGCAACATGGTGAATGCATCGTCGTCAATGCCTTTCATAATGTTCCGGATCTTGTCAGATTCAGACAAGGAGCCGTTGGCTTTCTTACACAAGTCGAGGACGTCTTCAATATAACTTGTGAAAGATGCACCGGCCTGCTGAGCTCGTTCGCGTAAGCGCTGTTCTGCTTTCAGCTTGCGAACTGCAGGGCGCCCAAAAACGTTGATGACGGCGGTCTTGAAATTGGACCAAGTCGCAAAATCAGATGCGTAGTTGTTGTACCACAAGCTTGCTACTCCCGCGAGGTAGAAGACCAAGTTGCTCAACTTGCCTGCTTCATCCCATTTGTTGGGTACGCTCACGCGATCGTAAATTGCAAGCTAGTCCTCCACATCGTTGCCATTGGCGCCAGTGAAGATAGGTGGACCGCGGATGCGAGGAACACCGGGACATGTGATCGGTGTGGGAGGAGGCGTTTGCTGAGCGGCGTCTTGAGGCATGCTAGTTGGTAGGGTACGAGATCGAAGCTCCAGGGGCATCGAATGGGAGCACAGCACTCTCCACCAATTTGAGGTGTTTATATGACAGCACTCGGCGACGTTGCGCAATAGCGACAGTCAAGGCAAAACGCGGACGCACTGCACGAGCGAGAAGAGCCCAAGAAGACGACCCACTCGAAGGCGCTAGAGAGCGCAACCAATTACTCATCTCCAAGGCTTCGCTACAATATACATCAGGATCTGCTCTCGCACTCAAGCTTACCGCAAAACACGCCCCACGTATACGCGAAGTACTCCTCCATCAAGAATACCTGCCAGCTATCATTGATGATGATGATGATGATGCAACCTTTATTTGGGTCCAGATAAGACGCAAGGGAGACCCCGCGCCACCGGGCTAGTCGCTATCATTGATGACGCTATTGAATGAGAGGACAGTATGGACCGCCACACTCTACTACATCAACAAAAACATGCCGATCAATAGCGCAAGAAAAACCTCGTAGTAGCCGTCACAAACATGCCTCCGAGCATTAATAAAATCTTAAAAATACACCTTTTAATAATATCTGGGGTTTAACATCCCAAAACCACGATATGATAATGAGAGACACCGTAGTGGAGGGCCCCGGAAATTTAGACCGCCTGGGCCTCTTTCATGTGCACCTAAATCTAAGTGCACGGGCCTCAAACATTTTCGCCTCCATCCAAAATGCAGCCGCCGCGGCCGGGACTCGATCCCGCAATCTTCAGGTCAGCAGTCGAGCACCATAACCACTAGTCCACCATGGCGGGGCTTAAAAATACACTTTAACATATTAGAACAGAGCGAGCGACTATCCAAAATTTTCACTTTTCAGTGTGTGGTATCCAGGCGGCCAAGAAGCAGCAGGAATAATTTATTGCATTCAAAAATAGGCACAACGCCTCAAATCGGGTGTCACCCTTGCGGTAAAGGAAGATGCAGAGTATGCAAACCTATGCAGGCTGCAACAGTGGCAGAAAGCACACACTCGAATTTTAAGCACAAGATAAGAGGTGCACTCGACTGCGACTCAAGCAGCGTCATATACCTTTCGGAATGTGGGATATGTATCATGCAGTATGTAGGCCAGACAGACACACCTTTTAAAATCATCGGTCACATGTACGATCCCTGCCCGGCCTTCTGCTTTCTTAACATATCACAGTGAACGATCACAGCTTTGACATATCAGGGTTACATTCCTGGGAAACAATTTTCGAACCACCAGAGAACGGGAACAACGGGAATCTTACTTTATCTGCATATCCAACACGATAAAAAAACGCAACAAGTGAAAATCCCGCCACTCTCTCCGCATTAGCATAATTAAAAGGCTCAAACGCCACTGTCTAATTAGTCCAAGGTCCCTTGCCGCCCATTGCGAGATTAATATTGGTCCAATGATACCGCTCATTGGCGTAGCTAATGCGTCTCACCCTCTAGGACTAGGTCGGCGTTTCAAGCACAGCCGGCATGCACAGATAAGTGGTCCCGAATGTCGTAGAGTGATTTTACTGTACTTTATAGCCATTACACTAGCAAGCTTTTACTGGACCTTTTTCCTTTGCACCCCTTCTCTTTTTCGGCATCTCTTTCTGTTCCTAAAAGACCCAATCCATATAACGAATATTGACGGCGGCGCTCCGTCAGATCTTACAACCACGCTGACACGTAAAAGCACGCTCTGAAAGCCCACAGCCCCAAACTCACCATTTGTTCTTTGTTTTACTGCGATAACAATTATGTGGACAGTATCGACAGGTTTTTTGCCGCCGCCATTTCCGTCGCCGTCGCCATTGCCGTCACCGTCGCCGTCGCCATTATGTCCTTCCGGTATGAAGTCCAAATTGATAAGATCCTTTCGCGCATTGCATGTTCTACCGCCGGTAAAGGCGCGCGAGCGGGGGCGACGAACGCGGCCGAAGCAAAGGTGAAACGAGCCGGCCATTTTCCGTCGCTCGAAGGGTGCATGCGATAACATCACCCCGCTCAGGAGGCCTGTCGTCGAAGCAGACAGAAAACGACCCGCCCATCTTTAGCGACCATAAAAGACGCGAGATGGGGGACGGGGGTAGGGGGGTTTTCGGGCGAGCAGCCACTTTCAACTTTGAATCTAAGAGAGCGGTCGCGATTACTGGCGCGCGCGCTATCTCGAAAGCCATCACAGCGAGCGGCTTGTATACCCTTCTACGGCCCGTATTCACAAACCAACCTTATCCTTATCTTTTGCCCTCCTTACCTTTTCGGCACCTTAACGCGTTTCATAAACAAACCTTATGCTTCAATCCAACCTTTCCTTAACCTTATCGCCGTGAAAAGGTGGCGTTCGATAAGGTAGCCCGGCAGGTACCTTAAGGCGCCACTTATGCGGCGCGCTATGGCTAATTACGCAAGAAGCTTTACAAAATCATTAAAAAAAAGATGACGTACGCTACCGGCGTCCATATGTGCAACTTACACTGCGAGTGCTCGGGAACCATCATAATTGCATGGAAGAGCTCAGTGACAGTGTGTTGCTGAGCAGACTCTCGAAGCGAGCACTTCATGTCCCCAATCTTGCCGCTGGAAACGAGCCCCCACTACGTCGGTTTTCCCGTGCCACCGCTCGTTCAGCTGCTGGTGGCGCTCTGTTTCTACTGCGCAGACACTTTTCAAATTGTCAATGGTGACTTGGTGGACACACCCTAGC
The DNA here is from genome assembly GCF_013339695.2 of Rhipicephalus sanguineus. Classification (NCBI taxonomy): domain Eukaryota; kingdom Metazoa; phylum Arthropoda; class Arachnida; order Ixodida; family Ixodidae; genus Rhipicephalus; species Rhipicephalus sanguineus. The sequence continues at coordinate 115,684,149 of NC_051177.1, forward strand.
CACACTACCCCACATTATTAAACGTGTGAAAAAGTTAGTGCGGGTATGGCGCGGAAGCGAACGTGTTTCACTGCAGGATGGGATATTTTTACCCTTTTTGCACTCGCGTAAGCGTCGAGACGCAACTTAATGACTGCATATAGTCGGGTAGCAAGAGGGCCCTGCGTGGCACCCTGCTACCTCCGCCGGTGCTTTAATAAAGTTCACTTCTCTCTCTCTCTCTCTCACGTAGCAGCTGCTCGGTGCTCGGTGCGCACGTCGCTCTTGCTGCTTTGAGCTGCTCCCACTTTCTCGTGTTGTCCTTCACTAACACCGCGTGCTATCACAATTTTTCGCTATCACAATGCGACGCTTTTAAGTCGATGAGCATTGCTCGATCTTCAGTAAAATTAAATGCTCGACTTTCTGTCGCACTCAGTAACAAGCGTATGGATGACCCACGCAAACAGCCACACACGCACACACGCAGGCAGACGGAGAAAAACCGCTCACAACTTCACGCGCCTGTCGGTGCCCTCGTAGAAACCAGCGCTTCGCGGACCGGCGCGTCTGTCTCCGCATGTGGCGGCGCGTCTACGCGAGCCGCCGGTTGCTATGACAACGGTAAAACGTTAACAAAGAAAAGGAGCAAACGGCGCGGTAAGACGGGGCGCGTTCTTACCGAAACTTGCACGGTCATGCGTTCCTGCATTTGTATTATTGTTGTGAGAAGCATGCAGCTATTTTTCTTGCTAATAAACCAACAATGAGCCAGTAAAAGTTCATAGCCTTGCTCCCATGCTCGTTCCTTATGACGACAAGGCCGCCTTTCGTAAGGCCACCTTAAAACCGAATAAGGCGAGCTTATGAAACGCACTGCGGCCTTTTCTTATCCTTACACTTTTCCCTTCCTTACGAAAGGCCGCCTTATAGCATTAAGATAAGGTTGGTTTGTGAATACGGGCCGTCGCACTCTCAACTCGAAGGGTCCACGCGGAGAGCATCTCTCCCTAGTGCGGCCGTATTCTCTTACACCAGCGATTTGTAGTTACGCGAGATCGATTACGAAACAGTTAGCTGCCAGCCTCACTTCGTGTAACACTACAATTTGTTGCTATCGCATTCATTGCTTCGCCCTTGCGGTGAAAGTGTGGCTTCCTTTACTGCGATTATAAAATAAAATTTGGGATATAAGATAAAAGCGAATCCAATTAATAAAGCACATAATAGTGAGATGTTAACTATGTAGGCGCCTAGTTTATTTACTTTTAGCTCACGCGTTTCAGATAAATCATGTAGGCCCATATACAAGAAGCAAAAGAAGTTCAGTATTTGTCCCTTAGAAAACTTCTCCAAACAGCTTAACCAACATAAACGAAAGCGTTTTTTTTTTCGAGATATAATATGTCGAACAATTATGCATGCACAGCGTATGTGGAACAATCTTAATAACTGACCTAAGTCCAAGCCCAACCCGAGCCCGCCCCCTCAAACCCGGTCCCGACATAAGCCCGCAGCTTCAGGCCCGAGCCCGGCCGGGGTCCACCTTGAGAACTACTTTACCCAGCCCGGCCCGGGTTTTCGGGTCGGCCCGAGCCCGTGCAGTGCTCTACAGCAGAGTTACTGGAAAACTAGGACTGAAGCTCAAAGTGGCGGAAACGTACCACGCGACCATCCGGTGCTGCTTTCATGCCAATTCTGAGTTAATTCTGCTGTGTTTTTGTGCCACTCGGCTTACGTGTTCGCTTTCCTCGGAGTTCATTGCGATCAGCGTGTGGTCCGTTTTGTGACCAAAACGTGTTGTGAGCAACATTCATAGCTCTACAGCGGCGATAAATTAAAGACGATTGCGTGAAATTGTCACAGAATGGTGTTATGTGATGAGGAGGGCCGTGTTTATGCAGGAGGTCACTTTGATAATTTTTTTACCACCGAAATAAATAGCACGTTGTGACATTTTTAATTTCTTTTTTTCTTAGTTTGCATTTGGTGGGAACGAGCCTCTTAGGAAAACTAACATTTCCAAACTGCTTCGTCAAAAGCCGCTTACAAGGTTGTTTCTACACTGAAGTTTTGTCAGGAACAAGACAAGGTAATTTACAGATCCCCTAACTAGTTTCTAACACAAAAAAATCACTAATCTGATATGCAGTGAAAAGGAAAAAAAATAATCTTCGCTTTTATAGCGATGACATTTTTACAGCACTGCAACTTTATAGCGATGACATCCTGCACTGCAACCCTTCTAGAGGACTTAAAGTGATAAATAACTCGTACATTTTCATTATTTTTGAAATGATAGTTTTTGTAATTAAGCATGCATGATTGATCATTGTAACAGGTGTAGGTTTTTTGTGTTCATGCTTGGGTGTTGAGGATTGGAGGATATCCTAATATCAAGAAGTTGAGCCATCCCTGAAACTTTCATGAAAACTAGAGCACCAGTTCAAAAGTTGACATTTAGCCCCGCATCCCCTTTTAATTATTTAATTATGACTTAGTAATGAAAAAAATACGGGTTTCAAGTACACACGACTAACACTATCCCGCAGGTACATCTTTCGTAGAGCGCATGGTTTTTTTTTTTTAAATCTTGGTCCTAGTTGCCTGGGTCACCCGATGTGACAAGCCCACGTGCAAGTTGTCCATCATCCGCAAACTATACAGCTCAATGAATACAGCCGCCAAAGTTCCCTCTAAATTATTTCAGTACAACGCTCTACGGTTGGCGGATCTGGCTCTCAAGTGAACATTACGCAGGGCTGGGCAAAGATACCTTGCAATCGTATCGCGTTACGATACAAGATACTCATACAAGAAGTATTTGTGATACAGGTACAAGATACTGCCGGAATGATCGTATCTGATACGTACTTTCCAATTGTATCTTAAGATACTTCGTTACATTTGCAATTTTTTATTGTATATCTATATAATGAAGTAGCAAACGTCTATGTACAGTAATGTTTGCTCGAAAATTTCTTAACTGCGAACAACTTTATTTATTTTAATAAAAGATCTGTTAGTATCACGAAAGTTCTGCCTTTCTTGCTAAAAGTATAATAGTTTCATTCCGAAAAAACTTATTGAGATTGCTTTGGCTCCTTCACTTGACAGCTCTTTATGCTCTACTCTGTCAGCGGTTTTTGCTTGACACGTATTGTAACTGATGGGTGTCGCGGCCCTACTTGCCGACCAGTAGGCGGGTTGCCATTTACTCACAAGGGAGTCAATAAGAAGCCTTCGCACGATGGCGCAAATACCACTGTGCAGTTTTACCTTGTTCGTAAACGTATCACCGTTTTCGCAATGCCGGATCAATACCCGAGAAGTGTACAGCAGCAAAAACACTGGTAGCAATATTTTTTCTTGAGGCATCGTGCATACTAAGAGGATATAAAACTGCAATGACTTTTCACATTCTGCATATGTGCCGGCGTAAAGCGTTCGTTAGCAACATATTCACTAACTGGCAATGTTTTCGAGAGAACTTGTGCCACCCAGAAAGGTCTCAGACGTATTGTAGTGACAGAAAGCGTCGCAGGATACTACTGCTATTTGCGCCATTGCCACTTATAGCTCCGATTGCCTGGTGATTTGTAACAGTACATTAACTTTACGGTGACCCAAACTAGGAAAGCAAATACATCTAAGTAAAATAGCAAGGCGGCTCCGCATCAACTAATCACAGTGACTAAGAATACAGGGCGAATGAAGCAAGGAACTTTTCGAGGGCTCGCTCCTTTGTTTGACACAACCATATTGAAAACCAGCAGATTTCTGCTGGTTTTCATTAAAATATAGAGGGTGCTTCACTTAGCTACACCCAAATATTAAAGAAGAGTGGTTAACCGGGACTGATTGAAATCAACGGCATAAGGTTTACCGTCATGTGGCACTCGTTATGGTATTTATATATTGCGCTTAATCGGTTAATTAACTAAGGTTAATTGTGCAAAATCTTTAATATTCGCTTGAGTGCCGTGTGTGCTTCGTCACGTCGTAGAGGGCATTCCGAGCTCACCGACAAAAATTTTCGTGACGGTGTACACATTGCGTGGTGATTTCTCCGGCTTTAAAAGAAAGCCTGCGAAATATGAAACGAAACCACGTGACTGCGCTCATGCGCTATGGTACAGCAGAGCTCTGAAACGTGATTCGAGCGAAACAACCGGCGCGCAGACCATCAGCTTGTCGCTTCTCAAGGATTATGTCGTTTCCTTGTCATGTGCGGCCGTCAAAAAACGCTGATACACGGGGAAGCCGAAGCCTAAAGCCCCGGCCGCTCATTTCGCCGTGGTCCACGTTCCGGTTGTTGCGCTCGATGCACGTTTGAGAGCGCTGCAGTACGGTGGCACATGAGCGGTAGCATAGCCAGAAATTTTTATCGGAAGGCGGCGGAGAGAGAGGGAGGTTAGCCATATTTTAACCATACTGCCCAGCACTGCTACGCCAGGGCACACGTGCGCACTCAGGTGGTCATGTTTCGTGGGCTTTCTTTGAACGCAGGAAAAAAACACGAAACATGTACGTTGCACAAAAAATTGGATTGCTTGTTTTGCATGCCCTCTAAAACGTAACGAAACGCACCTGGTCCTAAAGGGTATACAATATTGGTTGCATAGTTGCTCTTAGTTCATTAACCAATTAGGCGCAATTTAAAGATACCCTAACGAGCGCTACATGATGTTAAACCATATGTCGTTCAGATAGAACAGTCGTACTAAGATACAGTACGTCAAGATATGTTCTGTCGCGTAAACGCTTGTTCTATTGCATCTGGAATCACCACCAGTGGTGCGATAGTTGTTAGAATCTCATTTGCATATAGGTGAATCTCATCCGCGTGTAAATCAAACTTACATCCATCAAGATCTTTGCAGTCGCTCATGTGTGAACGTCGCGAGAAGCAGAGCAGCCCCATTCTTGCATTCTTCAGACTCAATCAAAATATGCGCGAAAGACGCCGCACGCATTGGAGTATGCAGCACAGTACAGTGGCTACGAGCAAGTTTCATGGCACCGACATAACTAAAAAGAAAGAAAATATCGAGAAAACAAAAGGTCGGCTGCGCTACACGTTCGCTAACTCGTTTTTGTGGAGATGGCGCGAGCGCCACCACGTGGCTCTGCTCCACAAGAGGAGACGTTGGCTCCACCAGAAGCGACGCGCAGACCTCATCGCCCGCCTTCGCTGGGGGACTCTGGCGGAAAAATAAAAGATAGTCACTATCTTTAATTTTATTCAGGTGGCTCAGTGGCAGCAGTAGCAACTTAAGAAGTGGAGTTCAGCCAACGTTTACTGCTTCGCACGGTGTAGTTGTTATAGAAGTATCTTGTATCTTAAGATACACGATACATTTTTGAATGTATCGGAAATACAGATACAGATACTTCTTTTGCTAGACGTATGGAGATACAGATACAAGATACCCAAGGAGTACCTAAGATAGTATCTAAGATACATGTATCTTCGATACTGCCCAGCACTGTCATTAGTGAACGACATGGCATCGACTGCGTGCATTGCGGCATAGTAGATGTGCGTCATTGTTTTTTTTGTGTGTGTATGGATTTTGACACTAGGCATAAGAAAGAGGCCTCACCATAACGCGCCACAACTTCATAGAGGGAACGAAGGACAGCCTGCTATAGCTGCAAATAACTTGAACGTTAGCCAGCGTAAGAATCGTTGTATCGCCCTACCTTATAATGCATTAAGGAGGCATTCTATCCATTTCTGTCGTCATCATTGAGAATCTTGTGAGCTAAGAATTGAATACCTGAAGTTCTCGCTTTTTGCGTTGGGCCATAAACTCGCACATTTAGCAAATGTTGCGGCTATTGCCAAAGAGCTGTTCCTATTTGTGCAGCGTGATGGCTCGCCTTTAGGTACTCCGCTGGGAATCACGTCGCCCAGCCATTGGGAAACGAACATCGCCATTTAGCCAGCACCCTGGGGAATTCCATCCGATGGACCTTCCGTATAAGATGGCTCTTGGGGTGTTGATGGGGAGCATGGCTTTTGTGTTTGGTCGTTTCCTCTTTGACTCCAGTAAATAGCACATGCGTTCACAAATATATTATTAAGGAACACTTTTGTGCCTTTAATTTCTGTATACTAGTATCGCGATGATGATAAAGAATATAAAGAATATAGTTATGAATAAAAGGCGATTTTCGGTAAAACCCCCGGAGAGGCTCCATACACTAAGTAGGTAGATCATCGAAGTGCTTTAACGCTATAAGCAATGCGTCACCCACTTCTAAGCCACAAAATTTCGCCTTTAGTTTTCCTATCTATGGTATGCTCAGAGCAATTCACCCGTGGTTAGGTTAGAGTACTGCGATCAGGCGGTTGGAATCGTCATTTCGTGCGATTTTACTGCATTAGCTTGTCGGTTTCCTGTTATGTTCAAAGCCAGCAACGACGTGACGATGTACTGCATCGATCTATTTCGGGAGGGCAACGCTTATCGTTCGGAAAACACCTGCTACAACCCCGAAAAAAAAAGGGTAAATGGTCCATGAAAGAATAGCCACCGCGAGCTAGCACTATGCACAGTGAGCAGGAACTGCTAGACGAGGCGCGCACTTGGTGTGGACTCTCGGGACATCCAAGGTTACCACGTGTTCGCGGCTGTCATTTGCTGTATCGCTTTTCTGCCACCTCTCCCTCCCCACTGTTGCAGCCGTGTGAAAGCAGCTAATAGCACTTTACGGGTCGATGGGCGTTGCATGATTGATATGGGATAAAACAAGGCAAAGCCTTGTGCGGGCTCCACTACCTCTTTACTGAAGCGTCATTGTCCACACGAGCGCCAGCTTGCCGATGTGTACATTGTTCTCGGCTGCCGGTCCCACCGGTCTCATTAATGGTCTCGACATGGCGCGGTGTGAAAGGAGTACCTCGTTTAGACTTCTATATATGTGAACGAGTGCTGCCTGAAAAGGTGTCAGTCGTTTTACAATGTCGATAGAAACGGTGTTGTTTATTTATTTTTTATTATTATTTCTTTGCACCACGTAGCAGCAGTAGGTGTGAGCGCCATTGAAAGTGCGGCCTACATTTATAATTGTGCTGCAGCTATTGGCGGCGAGGACATACCGTGGCGCCGTCTGCCGGAATCACTCGGTGACCTATAAAACGGCATCACGTGGTACCGAGTGCGCGGAGTGTTCGACGTCGCCAGTGTTCAGCCACGGTTTTTCTCGTTTTGCAAGTGTTGAATGCACTTGTATTAGCTGTGAAGCAATCAGTGTGTTTGCCAGCATAGGTTTTTCGTGAGCCAACGCGCTGTCATCGTCGCGTCTTGCACTCTCGACGGAGCGAGTGCGCGCGGAGCCATGGACACCGAACGTGAAGAGGACACTCTTGTAAAACGTGAGTTATGTAATTTACCCTAATAATCTGTAACTCGAACCATCCTCGCATCTCGTGTACATTTATGTTTACTGAGGCAAGCGCGACATCGCGCACCTATCTCTTGCTTTTGCGTGGAACTTGCGCGGCCGAGAGGTACCGTTTAGATCGGCGCGAACTGCCGCGCACAATTCACGGCAACGCCTCGCCCTATAGATTTCAGCGCGTAATCAAATCGCTCAGTGCAAACGATGCTTCGACATCGGTTATTACGTTCGCGAGATCTTTCGTAAAGGTAGCCATAGGGTATTTTGCCGTAATAACAGTACAATGCCCACAACGCTCGTGGTGAGTGCGGCTTACCGCTTTAGCCAGAACTGTTGCCGGACGATAATTCATAACAGATATATTTTAATAAGTGGAAGTTCAACCGCACATATTTTTGTCTCCTTTATCCACGCTACCGCTTCGTGTGCTTCTCTGCGAGGGGTACATTGACTGTTGTGATATCATGCCACCACGTGTGAACCGCTTGTTCGACTACTAATTACAATTACCGTATCTCGTTTTCAGTGACTCTGCCGCTCTCTGGCATCAACGAGTTCGTTGACCAGCAGTTCAGCACATTGCGACTGCTAACGGAAGGCGAGGCAGTCTATGAGACCGACCACGTCCAAATACGCAGCGTAAAAGAACAACATGGAGACAGTCACTCTCGCTCGCCCTTGTGCAGAGAGCCTTCCGGCGACGCTCGGTGTGTTTTGGATGGTCCAAGGGTCGGACAGGAAGGTTTTGCGACGGCACTGCTTCGGGAATCAGGCACCGTCTTTTCCAGCCTGGCGTGAATAAACGTCGTAAATTCCTATGTGTACAGTCACGGAAAGCCTCACGTAGTACTTACCGAACATTTTAGCTCCAACGCAGTGCACAAAATTTTCTTCACGAAAGTGCTTGCTACACACGCGATAATGCATGCTGGGTCGCTTCTCCATTCTAAGCTTTATCAACCACGCATCTCGCTGCTTCTTGGTTTTGGGGTATGCGTGGAAACGCACACCGGGCTCGGTCGAATACGTTCGGCACTGCGGCACAGAGCAATAGACCATGCTGAAGAAAAAACAAAGCTTCAACCTCGGGCATGAGATGCAGCGAGCAGCGTCGCCAAACCTTTCGGCGGCAAAGGAGAGTCACGTGATGGCGTTTACAACGTCATAGCGATAGCAGCGCCGGTCTCTCCTGTGGTGGCCCTCGAGGCCTATAGTATGAACCAGTCGTTCTAGTCGGAAACAACAAAAGGGGGACAGAACATATCCACTACACCTTCACTAGGTCAAACGAATAACAACGTAAAAATGCCACCAGGCATAGAAATGGTGAAAATAAGTAGCTATGTACAGCGGCCAGTTTTCTGTATTATAGGTATACATGACCTGCAAGGGTATCTTGCAAAACATTTTAGATTCGGGCACCCCAAGCATTGGACGGCGTAGTCCTCCGGGCGTACACAGGGATATCTACAATAAAGCCTTTGTCTCCCCAGCCAGTGGGGCAGCTTAAATAAAAAAAAGTAGGGGTGTGCGAATATCAAATTTTTCGAATACGAATCGAATACGAATATCCACCTTCGAATATCGAATCGAATATCGAATATCAAAGGGAAAATGCCTCCACAGTAACAATATTTTATTTAACATGTAGCTATTTGAAAAAGAAAAAAACATTAACAGCCTGACTGGCAACACACCATACACTGCTGTCTCCAGAACACAATGTCCAGGCTAGGACAATGCACATCACAACACAAGCAAATATCACGGCACAATGAAAGTAACGAATACATGTTATCATGAAGAAATGTGAGTTGCTTCACATGATCAGGCAGCAGGCGCTCCCTTCTAACAGAGACCCCCCCCCCCCCCCCCTGCCACTGAAAAGGCACGCTCGCTTGGAACAGAAGTGGCTGGCCTCGTGCGCTCAGTTGATGGCGCCACCGCTCTCCGAGTGCGCAGTGCCAATGCGGCTACTTCGCGCATTTCGTCCCTGTTCGCTTCCCGGCGCGTAGCTCGAAGTTGTGTGCGGAGAACGTCGATGCGTGAACATGGCAACACAAAACGAGCCCCGCTTGCTTTTTTGCGGCTACAGATGAATGGCAAACGTTCAGGAATACTTCAAACCACATAGTTCGCGTCGGCGTGGCGACTTGTATGCCGCTAATCACGTTAACTGCGTGAGATAAGATTTACACAGTGCCGTCGGTCTATCGGAAATAAAATGCGTCGCACAAATAAAGAGGGTGGGGTACGAAGTGCGTTTAAAAGCGAGTAAACTTTTTTCTTGGCATACGATAGAAAATACTTTTTATCGGCAGCCTCGCGAGTCGATTGTCCTATGACCGGCGCGCATTAGTAGAAAGTTGGGGTAGTTGGAATGACATGTTAGCAACGATAAAAAGATAGAGACCGCATGAATTGCCCGTCTCGTAGTTTTCTAGCGCTGTTAGCAGTGTTGGCGGCAACGCGTTACAAGTAACGGCGTTACCGGTAACGCGTTACTTTTTTCGGTAACTTAGTAACGTACTCGTTACAATTTAGAAGCTGTAACGGGTAACGTACTTACGTTAACATTTTTCGGTAACGTGTGGTGTCACGTTACTCGTTACTTTTTCATCCTGGGGGTGCAGTCTTCTGAGAGCTCGCCCCGACAAATTCTTTTGTTGCAGCGTCGGACTGCTGTCGGCCTGCCAGGCATTGACCAAGAAAGCGCGGGCTGAATCGCTTTTCTTTTTTTGTGGAAATTGTTGGGACCAATTTCTTAAGACGCGCCGACTCCTTGTGTGGAGGTTTTGGCCATCGCCACACAAAGCTTGATGAAAGCCGCATAATTCGCCATGAGAAACTGTACGGACATGCTTCTCGTGGAAGTGGATGTAGCAGGTGGATTGCTGGCACCTGCGCCTTTTCGTGCCCAAATGACAGGCCGGCCAAAGAGAAAGCGCAGGGGCTGGTTTACTCCATACCACGTGCTGGTCGTGAAATTTTGTACGTGGGGGAAACAAAGAACTCCCCCGAAAGGCTGCGACAACATAAAAATGATGCCCGCAAGTTGGCGTGACAAAGGAGTACACTCGCTGAGCATAGCATGGTAAACGACCACCGCATCGAATTCGACAACTCCCACGTCGTCGACTTAAGCGGCTTTCTGTGGAATTCTGGCCGATCCAGGCGACAGCCGGTAACGTCAACCGGTCTACAGGTGCGCTGCCGATCAAGAGTCTGCCTTAATGTGGAGAATTGGTGTGACCCCCGGCTGGAAGAAGACCCTGAAAAAGAGTGCGAGCGGGACGCGAAACGTAGAACTTTTTCTTATAACGCAAAAAAAATCTTTTTTTTACTCACTACCTTAATACCGGTTACGGCTAACCACGGTTACAGGTAGCTACACGGCAGACATTACCGCAGTTAGTGTACTAATCGTGGTTATTACAAACGGGTGATTCCACGAGAGATCGACACGGATCCGAAAACAAACATTTTAAGTTTAATTGAGTAGCAAAAAAAGTTACGCCACAGTCACCCACCCGCCGCATGCTTCGCATAACATCGACTCCCACGGTACGTGGGATCTGCCGAATTTTTTTATATTTTATGCATGTCCCATGCCAGTAGCCCGAAAAGGAACTTAATTTCCTTATTAACTGCATAATTTACGAGGGAAAAATGTCAAACACATTCAATCCGGAGGGACCAATTTCATTACCTGTCGTTCTCGAAAGTTCACGACGTTGTAAACAGAAATATTATCGTTACAAAGAAGATATTTTGTGTATGAAATGTATGCGCAACAAAGAGTAAAGTAACATTGTTTGAAACTTGTAGAGCTAAGGAAACTGTTTTTGAAAAATGTCTAAATATGCGACGTTTTATAGTAGCTACAAAGTTGATAAGGCCTATCAACTTTGTTTTAAAAAATAAATTTTGCTTTTTCTATCTGCAGCTGCAGCGAAGTTTCTGGTTATTGAACTCCTGAGCGAGTGAGGCTGATCTTGAACACCCTCACATAAACGCTCGCAATTTTTGCGGTAAATATAGAGGTTAAAGTGAACAAAAAATGTTTATGCACAGATATTTTTTACGTAACTAGCCCGTTTAAGCATTTCTTTATTACTACAAAATTCGCGCATTTATTTTGCTAGCAGAAGCACACCATCAGAATTATTGTAAATTTCTTGAGATTTCATTGATGCTTTCTTTGCGAATAGCGTTGATGATTGACTCTCATATTCTATATGTCACATTGACAAAAACGGCTTCACCATGTGTCAGAGGCAGAAGCCATCACACGTAACTCTAAAGGCAACTTTAAGCCCCTATACCATTGCTGAGGTCCGATACATTTGTGCAAGTAATACTCATTAGATCAGAATTTGGGGTATATTCGTTGTTTGGGTTAGAAGTTTTATGTGAAACAAACTCCAGATTTAAATTATTGCTATTGTGGGTTCGTGCAGCAAAGACAGATCGATTATAATTTATGATTGCGGAGTAACGGCAGAGGTAACGTCCGTTACTTTTTTTCGGTAACGGTAACGGTAACGCGTTACATTTTTTTGTAGGTAACGTAGGGCGGTAACGCGTTCCTTTTTTTATGGTGTAACGGGTAACGTATTTAGTTACTTTTTTTCAGTAACGCCTACAACACTGGCTGTTAGTACGTCGAACACTATGCTAAATTATATTTTTGAACATGTGGAACTGTGTTTTTTGTCTTGTTCCTCTGACCATAAAGCCGATCGTGAGGCCCGTCAGCCCGACAGTCGTGCACAGGCGACTGTTTGCGTCGCCATGGCTGCCACAATCCTTAGCTCGGAATAACAATAATAGAAGGAACAAGTGGAACAACAATGTGTCAATATTACCTGGAGCAGTTGCATAGCCAGAATGTTTTTTTTTTTTTTCATGCGGTGTTCAACCATACTTTATGCATGTTCGTCCGTGCGTTTGTATGTGTGCGTGTACATACACATGCAAAATTTTAAGAAATCGGGGGGGGGGGGGGGGGGGAGAGAGCGGAGGTTTGAATCCCCCTCGTTACGCCAGCGATATGGATAGAAAGCGAAAGAAACCGTGCGAAGACGGCACTCGTTTCATTATCGGGCGCGCCGAACGGCTGCGTTCCAACGTTTTCGCCAATCAGCCTCGTAGAACTTCCATGGAACATGATAAAATTGCACCTTCTGCAGTTTCCCCGCAGTGTTCTTGTAGCTTTATGACATGCGAACTCGCAAGAGCAGATAGAAGTCGACTTTCTTCGCCGCGTACACACGCTTGCGCTGCAAGGGGCCATTACCAACCTGCTGCGGCCACGCGCGGCTTCGCGAGGGAACAGGGACATTTTGCCAGCAGCAGTGGAGCTGCATGTCCGATTTGAAACAGCAGCGCACGAGGACATGGGGCAAAGCTTTGCCGGACTGGGGTATCTGAAGGTGCCTACAGTCCGCCACCAGTCACATGGGTCACTGTCTTTCTTCAGAAGTGGCCCCGCATAGTGAACGAGTTGTAGTGCGGCACGTTAGGGCCGCATAATATTGAATATGTACGGTTACATGATCGCCAACAGCGCTGCAGGTCGGAGATGCACCAGCAATAAATCATACATATTGGGGCGCTCGTCACAGGCAGATATCGTGCCTCCGTGGTGTACTTACGATGTGTATCGCTCCTCTCGGCAACGTTTTTAGCAATACGAACGCAGCAGAAATGTGGAAGACGAGTTATTTTATGCATGATAATCGAATCGCATATTCGAATTTTTCGAATATTCGAAGTTATTGAATATTCGAAACTTTTCGAATACATGATTTTCGAATCGAATACGAATATATCGAATGTAATATTGGACGAATATTCGAAACTTTCGAATATTCGCATACACCTAAAAAAAAGGTTTCTAATAAAACCTTAAAAAAAAACCTAAAAGTTGCGTAAGAAACCTAAAAAAGGTTTCTTACCCAAAAAGTTCCTCTAATTGCGCGTCAGCAGGGTGTTCGGATTCCGCGCTTAATAAACAACTATTTTGGCAGTGGTGATGGTGGTGACGTTGCAGCAGGAGGGGTTAGCCTAGCACCGTGGCCTAGCATACGTAGCCGGCTATTGTTCCGCCCTAGCATCTCGTGAGTTCATAGTAGGGCTGTGTCACCGGCAATTCATCGGACCCGCGTCTCGGAGGCAGACAATCAGCAGTCATTGCACACACCTCCTCGCTACCGCGGGTCTTTCGGGAAAAACAACGTGTTCAATTGTCTGATTCCTTAGTCCATCCCTCTGAAGGCAGCGGACCATCGCTTTTCTTTGCGCGTCGCACTGCGTGCATACCGAAATGCAGGCCCATAGCCGGGCAGGAGGGGGGGGCTAGTGGCCCGGGACCCCCCCCCCCCCTTGTAATCTTGATTAGGTATGCTGTTTTGCCGAAAATAAATAAAGCGAAAAAGTGTTTTTCACAAATAGTCATGGTTTTAATAAAAAGAAGCCCCCCCCCCCAAAAAAAAACAACAACAAAAAAACAGGAAAAAATTCCTAGCTACGTGCCTGCCGAAATATCATGTTCAATGTCGCCGACATAACTGCATAAGGCACAGAGTGCTGAAGGGCATCAAGCCAGTCTGAATAACCAAGCTTAGGTGCACTCGGAATAGGCTCTAATACGCTACAACAGCGTTGCTTCTTCACGAGCATGTGCATAGATCACACAGGCTTGATCTCGATTCTGGATATTTATGGATTGCCCTAAGGTGACTGCGTGTTACATTCATTCAGTTTAGATAAATATTTCGAGCTCTCACTTTTGGGACACATGTTCGAGTTCCGCGTTCAAGAGCAGAAGCTTTTTCATTTCCTCCAATTCCTGGGATGGGATCCCCAGAAATTTTACAATAAATTCCTTGCACATCATATCTTTATTCAGTGTCAGAAGCGTGCGTTTCAATTTTTTTTCGCGCTCCTAGCGGCTGATGTGGATGACACAGGGCCTTTAAATGAGAGATACGCAGCACCATCTGGTGAGTTGGTATGTGTTGTGAAGCGCACGAACGACAGCCTTCTTCAAGAGTCGTATTCTGAGACGGTCACTTTATGCGACAGCGTCACTTTGCGTGGCGTGGAGTCTTGCGTGTTCAATGATACAAGCCACTACATGCCAGCCTAGAGCGGTCGAAATTTACGCAGCCCGCCCCTGGGGTGTCTCTCATAATCAAATATGGGTTTTGGAACGTAAAACCCCAAAAATTATTATTATTATTAGGCCCGCCTTTACTAGATCAGCCTATCAGCGCACATTGGAAGCGAAATTAGGAGATATCTCCAACAGTGACCTTCTCGTACTTCGACTCTGTTCTAATTTGGCGTTTTCTCTTTGTTTCCGAACCGCGAAATCGCCATCTCGCTCGATTTCTTTGTTTATGCAGCTGCGTCTTTGTTCTCATGTTGTTTTCCTTCCTTTTTAGGTTGTTTGTTTACTCGAGACGCGTATTCCCCGCATACACCTCTATCACCTATCCTCAGTGTATTTTTGTTCACACTTTCGCTGGCCCGGATTTCCTTGCTGCCTCTGGGGGAATAATCAGTGATTTCGTCCAGCACGGGTCTTGCCTCGCCAAATCTTTCGTAACCATTTCGCTAGCTAGCACGCTCGTGGCGCCCGCTCATTGTGTTTCCTGCAGACAGCCTGCATTCTTTGCGCTCGGATCCAACTGAACGGCATGATCGAGCGCCGGCTGTTTGTGCCGGCAGTGCTGCACGAGCCACCTGTCACCTTTTGTTTGGCCCCCTTATTTCCAACGCTGCGGCTTGCAACGAAACGCGCTCTATGGAATGGTGAATAGTGATCACAATGGGCACAATGAGCGCAGTAATGACATGAACGTTCCGAATACCACGTATACTTTGTATTTGTTTACCTCATGTCTGATTTTTGTTATGGGCGGTTCATGTGTTTCACTATGCGCAGATTTATGCGGATGTTACGCTCGTGTTTTTATCCGCTTGCGCACTTTCACCTGCTTGCGAGCACGTTCTTGCCCGTTCAGTATCTTGCTTTCCGATTAGCAAAGAAAACCGCAAAAGCACAGGTGATACAGAAAGAGACAACACGAAGCGGTACTGACCATTTAATGTTTATTGAAACAACGTCAAGCTTATATAGGTCATGTGCACGTGCGCACTGTTAAACAACACCAAAACAAGACGATTAAAGACACATGAACACCTTCAACGAGAGTAAGCAACAGGTGATAGACAAACACCTGAACATAACAGAGGAGCCGAGCATTTAGAATCACGCGTACTCTAAGAAAAAAAAAAGTATGTATGAGTCATTTCGGTGAGTCCTGACTTGCCGCGTGTATGACTTTCTTTAAAGAGACACGTTAACTCCCTTGTGGGTCACAGGACTCTACGAAGAGAGTTTAATGATCCACAAAAGACTCCTGACGCGTCTCTTTAAAGAGAGTCATATACGTGGCCAGTGGGGACTCTCAATAGTCAAAGGGCTTTTTTTAGGGGCGAAGCTCCTTATGCCGTGGGTCTGTCCATGCACCGTTTGTAGGTTTGTTTGTAGTAGCCACCTCTAGTTCGTGAGAAGCGCGCGTTCTGGTATGCAGTAGAAGAAGAAGACGACGTTGACGAGTGAGACTCTCGTGCGTGTTCGCCTGTGTGGCATTCTTTCTTCTTTACTGCGCACGTTCTGGTATGCAGTAGAAGAGGAAGACGACGTTGACGAGTGCCACTCTCGTGCGTGTTCGCCTGTGTGGCGTTCTTTCTTCTTTACTACGTCTCGTGTTTTCCACAACACCCGAAGACAACATTTCAGAAGTAACGCGCCATGAGGCTCCCACTTGTCACGCTTTCTCTTTAGCTCGGAGTCGCCAGATGGATGACAAGGCTGCGGAACGGAGGGCACGGAAGGCGGCGGCAGCGCGCGCTCGCAGGCAGAATCCTGAGGTGAGAGCCCGCGAGGCCGAAGCTGCACGTCGACGCCGCGAAGCAGATTCCGCCGTTCGAGCCAGCGAAGCCGAAGCTACTCGACAAGCTGCACGGCTGCGGCGAGAAGACTCTGCCGTTTGAGCCCGCGAGGCCGAAGCTGCTCGACAAGCTGCACGGCTGCGGCGAGAAGACCATCCGAGGGACGTGTATAGACCTGGTATTTTCTAATTTCCAGTTGCAACTCGTACAAGAACCGCCATCCCTTCACTTCACGGACCATAAATCCGTGATAATGAAGGGACAACGCAAGCCAAGCATCATCTAATTAAGAAAAATAAAAGTTTCATGTTTTTAATATACACACAGTGTTTCTCACTCTTCATATGATGATTGATGGGGCGTTACACAGAACATTCACGGTTTACCGATGATTCTCTCCGGAGCTTCGCCCCACTCATCATCATTCACCACGTGGATATGCCGTGATTTTTTTTTTTTTTTTGCTTAGGGTGTGGAAAGGAATGCGGAGTTCATCATTGGTAACTGAACTTGACGGCGTACTAACACAACCACCAATTGGTCACCACCCCGTGGCCTCCCAGGTCAGCTTCGTCAGCGCGCGAAGCACAATGTTAACCCGAGGAATACACCAGGGTGCACGAACGCCGACTTGCGAATGCCATTACCAGACACCTAAGGAAACATACTTACATGGGAGGCCTGGTGTGGTGGTTCTTGGGCCCTCAGATGCAGGAAAACCAAGGCACGAACAAGAAACACATTTATTGACTTGACACACACAATTACACGCACAAAATTACACACGCTTTGTCTCACTGATCAATACAGATATCCCTAAGTCCTAACTTTTAGGGTTTTAACCACACGCGAGAGGATCGGCGCGTCCTGCCGTATAGGCCCGTCGAACGTCACTCACATACCGCAGTCAGGTAGCGATGATGCCAGCACGAAGCGGACAGGTGCGTGGTGCGAAGGTGTACGAACATACGACGACCTGCTCGTCGCGGAACGTACAGGCCCACGCTGACGACGGCGAACTCGGACGTGGCACCACGGCCACGATCTCGGCTCCAGAACGGAGTCAGCCTGACGTGGCACCGAGGCCACGATCTCGGCTCCGGAAAAGGCTCAGCTCTGGTTGCGCCGGAACCGCTTGGACGTGGCGCCGAAGCCACGATCTCGGCTCCGGAACGGGATCGCTCGGGTTGTGCCGGAACCGCCTGGACGTGGCACCGAGGCCACGATCTCGCCTCCGGAACGGGGTCAGCTCAGGTTGTGCCGGAACCGTCTGTACGTGGCACCGAGGCCACGATCCTAGCTCCTGGCCCGCACGCTTGCTCGTTGCCGGGACACACCAAGCTCGTCCTGGCTGGCCTGGTCGCACCAGTTCGGTCCCTTTTTCTCTCGGCCCAACGACCGGCGCTCTGGCTGCCTGGCCGCGTTCTTTCAGCCCGGCGACGTTCTGCCGCTCTCGAGCTTCGCGAGCGTCTCGCTCGAGCACACCTTCGTCTTCTTTAGTTCCGTTTTCTCCTTCGGTTGTGGGTACAGTCTCTTACTACACTACACCTGGGTTGCGAATCTGGGCGAAACCACCTCCTCGTGGGCAACTCTCCTTAACCACATACTAACCATCTTACGGGAGGCCAGTACAGCCTCACCCTAGAGCTCAGACCCGGACTTGGGCTTCGAAAATAAAAGTTTTTTCTCTCTCTCTCTCTCTCTCTCCAGAAATCGCATGCCTGTGATACTCAATAATTCATGTGACGAAATATAGCTCGTGCTATATACAGAGAAGAATGAAGAAGAAATAATAGACAAGGAAAGGCAGGGAGGTTAACCAGTATAGGACAACCGGTTTGCTACCCTACACATGGGGACAGGGTGGGGGAGATTAAAGATGGAGAGGAAAGAGAGAGAGAAAGATAGAAAGATAGCGCATGACACTGCACACACAGAATCAGTCGGTCACTCTTGCGTGGTACGCGACATTTCTATCACCGCCGCTTGTCCAAGTTCGTCTCTCTTAAAAACCTCAGCAGTGCCTTCGTCGCCTTCATCTGTGATGTCTTCTGTTGACAGCATGCAAGAACTGTTTCAACAGACATTTGTCCACTGTCAGTGACTGTCTCTGAACATTATATGCCGGACAGTCGCAGATGACTTGGTGTAGCGTCTCCTCGCAACGACAGGCATCGCAAAGAGCGTTGTCGGCCATTCCAATCCGAAAGGAATAGGACTTCGTAAATGCCACGCCTAGCCCTAAGCGATAAAGCAGTGTGGCCTCTCTTCGGCGGAGTCCAGTTGGCCTACAGAGATGCATCAAAGAGGACAGGTGGCATTGACGATTGGTCCGGTTGGTTCGGTTGATTGGTAGGCACCATAGAGCGAGCGTTATCTCATGTGCAAGCCCTCGAAGACTGCTGGCAGCGTCAGACCTTGAAAGTGGGATGGTATCTTCCTGTGTGCTTTCATGAGCTGCCCGAGCGTCATTATATACAGGGTGTGGAAAGATAGCGATCTCTAGAAACAGTTTAAAAATATGCCGACGCAATCTATGAGGAGGCATGTTGCTGACTATTGCATGGAGTAAGTCACACTTTTTTGTATTCTGTTTAATTGCCTAATTGGGCACGTTAAATAACTAGCTTTTGAAGCAACGAAGCTGGGCAATAATTCCAATCATGAAGTTATGGATCGGTTTGCAAAACACCCAATTAGACAGTTTCTAACTTTGTATCTATTAATTATTAGTGTTTCCACCCCCCCCCCCCTCGGCCAAACTTGAGCCATGTATGGCCGAGCAGGGGGGGGGGGGGTAGGGTTGTATCAGCTAAGTTGGAACGAACGATTTGAACACTGACCGGTCCGTTCTTATCACTTTCTTGCCACGATGTTCGCTCGCCATCCACTGGGACATCACCACACCCGCCGTCGCTGTGCCGGCCGTGCCGACGTGTGTAAATATATAAATGATGATCATATATGCTGTCTCTAAACAAGGGCGCGAGAGCCAACAAACTTGAACTGTGGGTGCCATGAGATGTTTTTCATCTATGTAAACGAAAAGCGCCGTGAAGATCCTATCAGCCAGACGCTAAAAATACGAATAAGAACAAAATGAATGATCGAATTTTCAAAAACGGAGAAAACTCTGATTTCGCTTGAACCTATTTCGGAAGAGGAGTAAATAAGACCCACACTTGCTTCTTGCCTGCAAGATCACCTGATATGCGGTCATTTCGGTGAGACATTAGCGTTCATTAAGTAGGCTCTACCGGAAATAACATCCGATATGTACATATTCATGAATAGTAATAACATTAAAAAAAAATTAGATTGTCAACAAATGAGTCAGATGAGAGAAACGCCATACGAACTTGACATCAACACAAACCATGAGCTGCTGTCAGCAGCTACCGTATGGCCAATCACGCACAATAAGGTGGTCGCGTATAGGTGTATTCGATTTGATCAATCGCAGTTCCGCCACGCCTTGCAGCTGCTAAAAATGCTTTTAAGGGGGCATGCGGGGCTGAAAACACGATTTTCGAAAACAAAAATATGCCTTTTAAAATGTTGGTTGTTTTGGATGAATGGTTCATTAAAGAACATGCTCACCAAGTTTGGTTGTCATCTGTACAGCAGAAAAGAATAAAAAAAAAAACTCATTTTACGAGAGGGTGGCGCGAATGAGCTGGAGAGAGTGTCTCTGAAACGCCCCTTTCAAGACGCGGCTACAAAGCTGGCAAGTAGCCGAACGCGAAGTGAGTGCCCATGTTAGAGTGTTTGTTTATCGCGATTTTATTTTGTCACAGAAGGTCTTCTGTAGAGAGTACATCAGAGGACAAACAAATAAATTAAAAATGCACACTTTAAGCCGCGCGCCTACAGCAGAGTCGCTGGAAAAGTGGAAATGAAGCTCAAATTGGCGGAAAAATATCACGTGACCATCCGCCATTACTTACGCGCCAATTCTGAGTTACTCCTGCTGTGTTTGTGTGCCACTCGTCTTATACGTTCGTTTTCCTGGGAGTTCATTGCGATCAGCGCGTCGTTCGTTTTGTGACCAACACCTGTTGTGAGCAACATTCACAGCTCGAAAGATGCGAATAATAAAAGACGATTGCATGAAATTGTCACAGAACAGTGGTGTGTTGATGAGGAAGGCCGTATTTATGCAGGAAGTCGCTGTGATAAATTTCTTTGACCCTCAAAATAAGTAGCATGTTGTGACATCTTCATTTTTTTGAGTTGCCATTTTTAGGGGGAACGAGCCTCTTAGGAAAACTATCATTTCCCAAGTGCTTCACCAAAAGCTGCTTACAAGGTTGTTTTTAGACTAAACTTTTGTCAGCAACATGATAAGGTACTTTTATTACCCCTAAGTAGCTTCTAAGAGAAAAAAAATTCACTAGTCTGACATGCAGTGACAAGGAAAAAAAAATAATCTTCGCTCTTAGAGCGATGGCATTTTTACAGAAACGTCATAAAACATATGTGACTGGCCTTATTCTGCTCTAAATACCTTTTGGAGGACTTAAAATAATCAAAGCTCGTACATTTTCATTATTTTTGAAATGATAGTTTTCCTAATTTAGCATGGAAGATTGATTATTATAACAGTTGTCGTTTTTTTGTATTCATGCTAGGGTGCTGAAAATTGGAATATGTCCTAATATTGAGAAGATCAGCTATCCCTGAAATCTTCATAAAATTAGTGCAGCATTTCAAAAGTTGATATTTAGCCCCGCATCCCCCCTTAAGCGAACACTCGGAAATTCTTTGATTATGAATGAACAGATCAAAGTGAGAAGAACGGAGAACTTCGTTACTGCGCGACTACCGATATATTTTGCGGACGATGCAACTGGCACTCTTTCCGCAACAAGAAGGTGCAACACTTATTTCATCAATAATCAACCTTTAATAATAACCTTTAATAACCTCCGATTTGCGCTGGAATGAACATGTAACGTTTATTGCTAACAAAGCCTATAGACAACTGGGATACCTTCGGCGCACGCTGGGTCACTCAACAACGGAAATAAAACTATTAGTCTACAGGACGTTTATTCGGCCCATATTGGAGTATGCAGTTGCAGCCTGGGATCCCTGGACAGCCTCTAATAAACTAAAACTGGAAAGTACCCAAAGAAAATCTGTTAGGTTCATTTATAACAGTTACAGTTGGAAAACATCCACATCGCACCTCCTACAGAAAGCAGGACTAGAGAAACTTGAAACAAGGCGTTGTCATGACAGGCTAAAGCTATTTTATTTGTTCTATCACAAAAATTACGAGTTGATTCATCCGCATTCATAGCACCTTCCATTAGCCGCTTTACTCGGTCTCTTCACGCAAAAAAGGTGGCGGAGCTGAAGTGCAGAACAAACACTTTTACGTATTCTTTCGTTCCTCCGACAATCGTCGAGTGGAACGCCTTATCTGCTCATGTGGTAAAACGTCCCAACATTGATTCTTTTGTGCAGGCTATCAGAAATGAAGCTCCGTAAGCGCCACTACGCTTGAAGCGTCATGTAACGTCATGTACTCACTTGCTATCGATTTCACTTTGCTTTGTTCAAATAAATGGTAAAACTTTCTTTTTCTTTTTTTTTTCTTGGACTTCTTGTGCTATGTGAGTACAATGTCAGTACCTGTGAATAATTTATGCTATGTAAATACTTCAAATATGAGTACCTTGTGCTATGCGAGTCTGACTGCCGTGCAATTTGTTCCCTTTCGTTGTTTTGCATATTCTACCAATGTCATTGCTTCACAGAATGTTACCTCATGTATTTCTTTCTTCCTAATGTGTAACGCTATTCAATACTTCGAGCTTGTGGTGTGTTGCTGTGTTTTGTATTGATGCCCCACTCCTGCATAAGGCCTTCCTAGAAGGCCGGCAGTATGTAAATAAATACATAATAGATAAATAAAATATTCATACCGTGCGATACAGAGGTACAATACCATCTCACGTGTGAACTTTGAGAGGATGGCTTCAAGCGCTATTTTGTGGTGCGCATATTTTTTTTTTCCTTTTCAGAATGGCGAAAATTGGAGTACATCGAATAGCTTTCTCCCTCAATCGAATTTTCTGCGGTTGGAAGAAAATGCTGCATATACCGTGAACGTCCATTATGGGACACGTGCCGTGGAAATAGAACGACGACAACGAATGCAATGCGCTCAAGAATCACGCTGCACTTCTCTCTGTGATGCTGCCTGTCAGGCATAAAACATTTGTTCACGCCATAAATTCACGCCTGATCGTGCACACAGAGAGGCATGTACCAAGACTTTGAAATTGGCTGCCGTCATGCTTGGGAATTGCCTGGCTTGACGTGAAAGGACGATTCTTAAATATATAACAGTAATGGCAAACAAACTAATACTGCTATTTAAGGTGATAAGAGGACCTAAGAGGGAATCAGCGAAGAAATGATAAAATGCGGACTTCTCTCGAACATATAGTAGATATGCAGTTTCCACGATAACTTAATCTATATTTATATTTGTGGGGCGATTACGACACAACTGGAGGTTTTGTCGATGCTGATAATCGAGCATGTCTTTAGGAATGCAGAACTCAAACAATAACGGACAATGTTTTTAGCGCTCGCGCTTTACATTTTTCGTAGCGTTAGCTACACTGGCCTAGCCGAGCCAGTTTCGCGTGTATCCTCAAGAGCCGTGCTGCGCATGTGCGAGAATCAGTGATGTCACGCGCCGGATCCGCCAGCTCCCGCGCACTCCGCCGCCGCCGCCGGTCTGCGCTTTCCAGAGGAGTGACGTCGTAGCCTTGGCAGACGTAATGGCGCCGGCACACCCGCAGCTGTTCGCCTTCACTGTGCAGTCGCCGTCTGACACTGCGCTGGAGCCGCTTGATAGCACGTCTGACTGGCGTTTGGCAGTGTGGTATAGCCATGGAGAAGGAGAGCGCAAATGCTGCTCAACGGCGCAGAAGAGCGGAGAAGCTTAACTCATCTGATCCCGAAGTAGTTGTTTCGCAAAAGAAATATACATGTGCCACATAATATGTATACCGTGTGTGTGTCAATGGAGCAGCAGTAAGCATGATAATCAAGGTAATCCTAGACAATCAGGAAAGCTAAGAATAATTAGCTGAACCTTTACTAACGCTACGTTATCCTGGCATAACCGAGCTAAGCCACTGCAACGTTTTTTTATTTTGTTTGTGTTTTCCTGAGCGCTGCTTGTGTGGAAAATTATTCGTATCGCATACTTACGAGTGTGCCCATCATGCCCCCCCCCCCAAAAAAAAAAAAAACAAAACAAAGAAACGCTCATATTGACGTAGAAGTGAAGATGGGGTAGCCGGAGGCGGGCACAATATTTTTAATGCATTCAGTTAGGCCCCCTTTAACCTTATCGTACCCATTTGCAGTTCCTGATTTCGGGAAAACTGAGTGCTGGAAAATGCGCGCATCTTTGTTTGCGCCATGTAATGGCGCTCAGCCTAACCGCATTTCCCTACCAGCTTTTCTATACGACGACGGTGAGGCTGTTACGGCAGCATATATGATTTAGAGATGCTGCCGCCGGTGATGAAGGACACATGCCTGCATTATAACACGTTTGCACTCACTTTCCAGGCGTGCTCCAAACGACGGCAACTGCAGTTCCTAGCGCTAAAAAAAGAACACATTAGTGTAGGTTATGGAAGTCAGGTGTCCGTCTGATAGGAAAAAAAGAAGGCATGCACGCGCGATGCCATTGATTAGTGCACATATTGCGCCCACTACGGGAGATATATCTGCTTTTGACTCCGCTAATACGTCCATGTTTAGAAGGATGGCACCGTTATCAGGATAATCCTGATTGTACCCCATGGAATATTGGAGACGGGACACTCAATATAAAGCAACCTCATCATATCCAGCAGCTCGTCTCGTACTGCTCAAGCATTTTAATACGCGCAGGGCGCGAGCGATGCCTTCTGTGGCGCAGTGGCGCCGCGTCGCGGCATTTTTGAGCAGCGTATGGAGCTCTCCCATAGCGAGACGGCGGATTTTCGTGACCAGAAGGGCATTGAAGGACTCTGATTCAGCGAAACTGAGTGAGTGTTGGCAAATGCGGGTTTTGTTTACTCCACTGGATGGCGCTCAACCATAACAGTATTTACATACCGGCATTTCTATACCTTTATGGTAAGGAGATCAATGCAGCACATAATATTCGACAATGGTGCCGCCGTTGATGAAAGACACATGTATACATTCTAACGCGTTCGCACGGAAACTTCTCGGGCATGCTCCAAGCGACTGCCCAATATTGCAGGCTATGAAAGTCACGTGTCAGTTCGGCAGGGGGAAATAAATGACACGCACGGGCGATGACATTGAATAGTGCAACTACCGCACCCGGAGATATATATGCTTCGGACTCCGCTAGTACCTCCAAATTCAGCAGGGCGCCACCAGGATCTGGATAAGCCTGGATGTGCCCCATGCAAGATTGAAGCCGGGGAGTGCACTATAAAGTAAAATTGAAAGTCGAGCTAGTTGGTAATATGAAGGTTGCCCGCGATATCTCCTACATGTGGCCACTTTTGCATTACTTAGTTGACAGGCGTCACGCCGAAGGAGTTCTGTGTAAGTGAACTAGCAATGAAATCCCGAAGGGTGGATCTTATGATTTTGGTCAGCAGCCTAACCAACTAAATTACTTTGCAACAGCCATGACGCTTGCGTCAGAAATAGGCACTCACTAAAGTGAGGGGGCGTGTCACTTTAGCAGAATCATTTTTTATGGTGGGCGCAAAAGAAAATACATCATAAAATATGCTTCCGTCAAATGCAAAAGGCCACTACTGACGAAAAAAATCTGCGTAACTTTAAACTGGCACGTGATTTCATTGCAAAGGTATTCGTGCAAGCGCATTTAATGAAATGTGTATTTGTACATATGGAGTGTGTACATATGTGACAATATTATTGTTAGTTCAAAGTGGACCCCGTCTGTATTTAATATTGCAGTTCATTATTATCACTAAAGCGGATGGTTGGCCTAGTCGGCTATGGCAAGCTAGCTAATGTACTCGACAGAAGTATAGGGGAAGATAGATGTTCGAAGTGACGAAAAATATCGCTGGAGCTACACTCCCGGTTCAGCGATTTCTCATAACTAGCGTAGTCGTATATCATGTAACATGTAAAAGAAACAAACAGCGCTATAACTCATAGCCATCCGGCAAGCGAGTATTATTGTTTATGTAAAACAAAATATCAGACACATGCTAAAGATGCTAAGAAACAAAAAAATAAGAAAACCGAATTTTGAACAGCACAGATGAAGCGAAACAGTTTTTTTGATGTGCTTGTCGAAAATTTCTCGCCGGTAACTGACCATATATAGCTAGCGGAAGACACCAATTGTATGGATATCGTTTTTGAAGTCAGAGTGCGAATGCATCTTGAAGATATTTGACGCGCAATCGGTATACAGGCCTTCGTTGAAGCCTCAGCCTGCAAGATGAAAGTGCATTACACAGTCGATGAGCCGTGCAAATTGGCTCGGAGTGCGCTTCACGCTGCCATTGCAACTGCGTAGCCCACCGAGCGACGGCGCAGACTACCCATCTATTCGCATAACAAATGGGAGGCAACTAACTCGATATATCTTGCAGGGAAGAAAGCTATGGCTCCCTCACATACGAATGTATCAACCGAATGACGTCCAGGAAGCGTTCTCGCTAAGTGCCGGTTGATGATTCTCATGGCGTACGAAAACCTATTTGCATAGGAGAAGAAGGTAGGCTATACACCGCCAAATAGGACGAAGTGCCTGCAGAATAAAAGATGGGAGGGATTGCATTTGGGCAAAAAGATGCAGGAAGTCCGTGGGAGAATCCAGTGCATATGCATGCGCTCAGTCCGAATGCTGGTTTTAAATTTCTACGTTTTATATCTACAGTTAACTTTCTATTTCATCTTCTTGAACCATACGATTGATTGATTGATTAATTGATTGATTGATTGATTGATTGATTGATGATTGATTGATTGATTGATTGATTGATTGATTGATTGATTGATTCGTACTGACACGCGCTAATAACAAAGAGTATCAAACCATAATGAATGATACATAACAACTGAATGAATACATAATGCATGAATACATAACAACTAGCCCATGTTGCCGCCCTACTAGAGTATCAAACCACTGCACCAGACTAGCTTATCAAGCGTGAGCGCTAACGATTCTCTCTAATTCCTCGTTCTGTGACCTGCTCAATACGTAGTCATGGATAGGCTAAATACCATCAGCCTGGAATTTGTAACTTCTTCCACCAATACGCATAATTTCAGCCCTATTTCGGCGTGCACGCTTAATTTTGCGCCTAAACATTCCAGGGCTGGGGTCTCAAACACGCGGCCCGCGGGCCGCATGCGGCCCGTTAACCTCTCGCTTGCGGCCCGCAGCCCGCAAATGACTGCCTTCGTCCCCCTTTTTTTTATTGTCTTAATACCTATAGTCGTGACCTACACAGGCCTGACTGGTCTGAATGATTGTTTTGGTGAGGCACCTCATATGTTGAAGCATTAAGCGTGAAAAAAAATCCTGGTGCCAAGTCTTGTTTAGCAATTACCCGCATATGAGATATGTGGAAAATTTTCTTTGAAATCGTAATGTCTGGTGACAAATTGTGCAAACAACCCCCCACCCCTCCTCCCCGCTTCCACGAGCTTCCCTGTCATGGCCCTTGCAGGGGTAAACAGCGGGACTGCGGCCCGCTGGCTGAGGTGAGTTTGAGACCCCTGATCTAGGGCAACCACATAATTAGGGGCTGACATACTGCTCCCCATCTATCAGTAGCGAAACCTTTTCTGCTTTGTCATTTCTTCTAGCGTTTCACTTGTGCATGGTTATCTTGATCTGTGTGAGTTTCAGTACGAAACAACCCGAAATGGACCAAAACTATTTGTTCCTGCGGCTACTTTCACTACTCCATGGAGCCTCAATATTTCTAAATCTTCGCTGTCTAAGCCTGTGAACCATAGATGTCCGGTGGGCATGGTGTTTCTTTCTTCAACTGCGCCTTTAAATATGATAGCTACACATGCTTTCGTGGTTACCTTTTTTTTTTGCCGCTAGCGCCTCGCCACATTTTTAACTGTTATTGGGCCGCTACAGTATTGTGGAGATAATGAACAACCTGAGACGAACGATGCGCTCTCAATACACATCGTCACTAGGTATTCGTTCAATATTACCGATGTAGATAGGTCACGTCATCAACATGCAATAAACAGTGAGCATACTTCACATTCACGAGTCCTTGTATTCGACACAAGCTTACGTGCATTCAGATTAAAAGACAGGCGTTCTTTTTCTATGCCTCCGGGTCTATGTACTGCCCTTAGCACGAATGAGGGAGTGTCCCACGACGTTAATTGTTTGGAAAACATCATGGGTCAAGTACGTGACATCATTTCGCATACTTGCCGTGGTCCGAGGTACACAATAAACAAATAATGCAGCCGAAGTCATTCGTACGGTAAGCGACATTTCAACAACCACTCCACCGGCACCTAATTATTCGGTGAGTGCTGCGAAATACGTGTGTCTCGCATCGTGGCCCCAGTGCTTACCGCAAAGGGAGCAGTGGGCGGAAATTCGATAAATGCTCAATAATTCTCAGCACCTCCGGGAAAGTCCGGTGAGGTGAGTCAATTTGCAGTAATGTACTCAAGGACTACGCTCTTTTCTGTGAAAATAATTGGGCCAGCGAACTCTCTTTGTTATTACACCACCACCGAGCGCGAGCACCCGCTGAATTCATTAGCGATGATGTAGGTGCCGTGTGGGCGGCATGCCGCGACGCAGCTTCTATGACATCGTTTGTTGCCCGACGAAAGTGGATGAGAAAAAATCGATATGGCAGACTAGGGAGCTGTCCCTGTCGTCTACCAAATTAGGTTGGATGATCGATTGCGGCATGTCGTTCTTCGTTGCGTAAAATAATAATAATAATAATAATAATAATAATAATAATAATAATAATAATAATAATAATAATAATAATAATAATAATAATAATAATAATAATGCGCGCGATGCGAAACGATACAAGCTGGCTTCACTGCAGGCACACGTTGTGTGCGACAAAGCCAGCTTGCGAAGCTCGCTTCTGAAATAATTCTTTCCGCTCACGTGAAGAGCGGGGTTGCGTGAGTGATTTCCGCGGCCGCGCAGCTTTAAGCGTTGTGTACTGACTTGCCGATGCATTCTTATATGTACTATCACGCTCAATGCACCTTGCAATACGCAGCTTGTCGCTCAGCAATTTCAAAGACTGCCAACGGCTTTTAAATGCGGAGCACTTTAGGTGCCCGGGCTCTCATGTCTCCTGTCATCTTCAGCCATCTCGGTCACGCATGTATAGCGTATCCTTGTATAGCATATTCATGTAATGCATGTCCATATACAGGCAGTTTTTTTAGACATTACAGATTAAAAAAAATCCTGTGACAGTAAGGCTCCTGCCGTTGTCGCACAGGAACTCCACGTCAAGGTGGAAATACTTTGCCGCAGTTAAAATGACACTGCTGCGACTAATTAACAAAGACTCGTTAATTAACCTTTTAATTATTGACTTGAGGGCAGGTGTTTAGCTTACAAAGTTGTAGTGCGTGCCAATTTACGGCGTACCTATTTTTTTGAGAAATCACAAAAGTCGCGCGTAGTTTGAGATATTCAAATCGAATTTCAGATCGAAGGTCGAAATCGAAACTGATCGTGCCCGGCGCGCACGAAGCGCGACTGTTCTGCTACCCGTCACATGGGAGTGACGTCACTCTGCCCGTCGTGCCCGTCAACTACCCGTCGCATGGGAGTGACGAAATTTGAATGACGGCAAGCCGCGGCCGTCTGTGTCCTTCAAAAGCTGCAAGTCATCTCACTTGTGCCCGCGCATCGCTTTACCTTTGCGCGCAGTGTTTGGTGCTTATCTGTTTCTTTCGAACTATGCACAAGAAAACCGCAATATCAACTTTTGTCTGGGTAAGCATAAAACTCAGCGTCGGACACTGCAGCGCTTCTTCTTGGAGACAGGCAAAATAGTTTTTCGCGCGTTTTTATAGTTTAAGAAAGAAACAGATGGGCACCATCCTTTGCACGCAAACATTAAGGCGTCTACTAGTGTATTTCGGAATGCTTGCCGATTTTTCTGACCAGGTCACGTGTCATTCTGGTGTTCCGCCGCTCTTTGTGCGCGCCGGCCGCGATCAGTTTCGATTTCGCCATTGAAATTCCATTATGAATATCACGAACTACGAGCGACTCAGAGAGTTTCTCACAATAATACCTAGAGGGGAATCTGGCGGTAGTGTCTACGCGGGCTCCTTGAGCGGCGCTTCAACCACCATGGGAATGATGGGAAGTACAGGCTTCGGATTTGCTTCGGATGTATTAGGTCCTTGAGATTCGCGACGCTTGTTTGCCGAGTGTAAAACAAAGTGATATGAAGTTCTTTCGAAATAAAACTTGCTTCATTCTTTTGCACGTAAAACTTATTGCAAAAAGTTTGCGCGACCGCGAGATGGAACTGAAACCTGGACAAATTCAACCACCAGGGTATGCACTGTTCTGCAATAGTGTTCCAGATTTTACATCACAATATATTGAATTATTTTCTTTACAACAATTAATACAAGCGCGCTTATCTTTCCCTCGAAAGTATGCATTTTCTATTTATGGAAATAACAGTAGCATATGGAGTGAGAAACACTTAACGTATCATCTGCTGCGATGCCTGGTGCGTCTGTCCAAGTGGTCTACCCCCAACGCATCTCTCGTTTTGTTGTGAGGTCAAAGGAGCGTGGCGGAGCGTCTTTTTAGCTTCAACGTCGTTTTGCAGTCGATTTGAAAGAGTTTTGACAAGTAGCGCTTATCACAAAACCTGAACTCTATGCAATTTCCTGCACTGGCATGTGACGCTACATATAAGCGCAGCGGTGAGTGCACGAGGCTTTGCTAAAACTGTCATATACGACCTGTAAAGCTGCGACATCGCAGCAAACCAAGAGATCTAGCGGTCTTCACTCTCTTTGAACAAAAAAGGCACTGCTTGAGTGCTTTGCAACGCACCCCACTACCCAGGCCTGGCGAAGAACCAAACTGAAACTGTAGAAAAAGATCCGTAGACAATTCGCTAGTCAACGCAATTCACTCCGAAGCCCGTACTTCCCATCATTCCCATGGTGGTTGAACGATCGCAGCACCAGTTTGCTCTCTAGGTTATTGTATGAAACTCTATGGTGCAAATGGTGCAAGGACAAGTAGAAGCAGGAGTAGAAGCTCTCGTATTGCAAGTCATATTAAGCAGAAAAAAGCTTCACCATCTCCGACGAAATGGAACCATGTGGAGATGCGAAGGAGCGCATGGGTCGACTTAAGGTTGCGTTCATCACTGGCACCTTGCCTGATGTTAACGCGTCTTTGCATGTGGAGCACACCATGAATTCACTGTAGTTCCTGTTGCTGTTACTCGTCCCGAACTCTTGGAGTACGCCACGCGGGTTCATCGCGCGTCTGCAGCATCTCGTTCCCCGACGCCATCACGCCATCACGTGTTCCCCGACGCCATCACGTGATGAGAGGCCACAGCTTCTTACCCAGCTCCTTACACAGGTCCGAACGCGCTAGCACGTGCCAGCACACGTGGTTTTGTCTGCGTTATGCCAAGCTAGCACAGCATACGGCAGCCCAGGCCCCTAAAGTGCTCTGCACGTATAATCGCCAAGGCGGTCGAAGAACAAGACGAGGAAGACTTTTCCTTGGCGGGAACGCGCGCTCTGCATGTATCATCATCAAGGCGGTCGAAGAACAAGACGAAGAAGACTTCTTCTTGGCGCGAGTGCGCGGTCTATATGTTACAGATGGCTGTGGTAGGTTTTAGAAAGCGGACGGTCACCAATGGAACCACAGACAAAGCCCAGCGCAAAAGCTGCTTCGCATCTAATAAGTTTTATGAAGCTTTACTGCGGTTTTATGAACGGGCGTTTGCGGCGAAGAATTCCAACCAGGCACGCGTGCTCTCATCCGGAGGGAATTAGGAAATCGTGGCCGAAAGTGGCCACCACAAGAGTAGCTTTGGTTAGGAAAAGAAGGATTTTTCTTTGACGTTCGTAACGCTTATCTTGTTGCGATAAATTGTTGGATGTTCTAACAGCGTCGGTTTGACAATGAGAGTTGCTCACACACTAGCAGCTTCAATTGGTGTGATACGAATGCCAGAAAAAACATGGGTTATTTGATGTATTAACCGACAGTATGCACTTTATTTGAAGCCTTCTCAAGAAGTATCCAGGAACTGGCGTGTTTGAAAAAGGTAAACAAGAGATGCGCACGTTCACTGCTCGTATTGTATGTGCAGTGAGATACGTTCATTTCCGATATGTATCACACGGCTCCTTTAACTGACGATGCCTGCGGTGTCGCAGCAGACGGGCAGAGAGCTTTTATAATTGAGAAGGATGAGATCAAGCCTTGCTATCGAAGCTAAATATAGTCCTTAAAGGAAGCGCACAGGTATCTCGACATCAGCGTTTCAGATGACGTTAGAGTACACCTTACTAACAGGTGATGGTGTGGCGTTTAACACATCCGTCTACAGGTAAGATATTCAGCTTGGGTTTTAGGTTATTCAGACAACAAAAGGAAATGCAAATGTACGTCATGTTTTCTTGGGAGAGCCGCCGCAAGACTAACGAATGCATGATTACACGCTGTGTCACAGGTAAATGGTGTGCATGTGGCACAGCACTTAAGCAGTGTGAAAGAGTTATATAGGGCTGTACGGTAGTTTTCTTTTTCACGGAATCACGCGCAAGTGCGCACAGCTTGTTCACGCAGTATCTCACATGATTTATGGGCCCTAAGTTCTCTGTATGGCAGCAGAGCAAAAGTAATGGGAAAATGAAATTGTTGGTGTCGCCTAGGTGGCCCTCTGTCATTTCGCGAGATGGTACACCAGCGTCTACCTTTTTTTCTTACGAAACACACACACACGCACACAACACACACGCACGCACGCACGCACGCACACACACACACACACACACACACACACACACACACGCACACACACACACACACACTCTCTCTCTCTCTGTCTCTCTCTAAAGAACGAACAAAAGAGCCCTTTTTCTACACGTTCAAGCACTGGTGTGACCGCTAACACTTCGTTTTCATCAAACGTGGCTACATAACTCTGTTTAAACAAAGTTTTCAGCTAGACCAACGTGTCACAGGGGTAGAAAGAACTCTTGCAGTTATAATTTTTTGAGGGGGAAAGAGACCACGCACGAGTGATCTCTACAGTGCACACCTAGGAAGGAAAGCAATATATTAGAACCAAAAAGCCATTCCAGTGTCGTACAGGAACTCTAAGATAACGGCACGACTTTTCAGAAAGAAGACCTAAAGAGGCGATACATTCCAAGAACGCTGTTCGGACGTCACGTTTACGCTCACGGTTGTTTCAAGGGCTTAAAAAGGGTCAAACGTGCTGCACTTGTGAAAATATTTACGTAACGAAACCCGCCGCAAGCCTTTCCAAAGCCGCGCGAGATTCTACATATCGCTTACTATATTTCTTGGCGTCAGTGTCGGACCGAGTTCATTAGGTCGAAACAGAGGGAATCCAAAATAGAAGTACTATTCTGTCTAGTGGACATTCGCCCGTCAGTGAGCGTCACCATCTTAGTACTTACGGACACCCAGACGCACTATACGTCGATGTAACTGGCCATCTTCCCGTCCGGAGGCGCCATATAATTGGGGAGGGCTGGGCCAAGTGAAGGGCAGCTGCTGACAAGCCTGAAAGTGACAGCAGGGGCAGCGGACGAGCCCCTTCCGAGCCGGCCACGTGACACCGTGACCACCGCTCGATGTCGATGACTGGCCAGCGGCCATCATTTAATCAGCGTCGAGCGCCGACAGACGCGAAAGGAAAGAGCGGCCACCACCCTCTAGTCCCCTCTGCAAGAACGTGGGTAAAACTTAAATGGCATATAACAGGAAAAAAGCTGAGTAGCACAGTATAGGGAAAAGGAACAGTGGCGCAGCGCTCTGAACACAGCAGGAAGGAGAAACGATGCGCCTTGTACAATAAGCTGCGTTCGACTAGTGGAACCTCTATGAAGAACAGATGCGTGTTGCGCATAGACGCACAAACGAACTGCACCCAAACATGACGCCGCCCAGACGAGAAGGGCAGGATAACGTAAAAGGCGCAAAGGGCAAGGAGGAATGGCCTAAAGGTTGCTCTGCAACAGAGTGGGTCTGCCACTCGCATGTCGGCTCTCTTCACCGTCGAAAACAACGAACAGACGCAGCGCGCAATAAAGGTTATCCGTCGGGAGCGGAGGAGGAAAGGGAACATTGGGGTAGTGGGGGATTCAGTCCACATACAGCCCTAGAGGTGTGTGCCCTTCAGTGAGAGGAACCGACCATCAAGCTTACCGCGCCACGGCACTTGCTCGCTTCTCTTCCGGTGGAGACTGCTGTACAGACATTGACTTTCCAGTCCACGGGGCCGAAGGAAGCGCAGCGCGATCGACAGACAGAGTGGTGAAACGAGGAGCCTCCCCACGGAGAGGGAGCGGAGGATAAGAGCTTCGAGGCTGCCTTAGTATCGGTGCCCGCGCGGCGCACGCGAGACATTTCCCAATTTAGGCGAGCAGTTTGCTAATTCCGGGATCGGCGTCACGTTGTCATCCTCCCCCGCCTTCCCTTGGCGCTCTGCGTTAGCGAAGGCTTTTGTACACCGATAATTTACGCTTCCGGACTCGTGGCCTTAGCCTCAGACCGTTCGATGCCTGATTCAGCTGCCCTTCTGACACAAGGACTTGTGGCATTTCAATACATACCGATTTCGCCGCCTTTGTTCCTGCCTGGATGTCACGATGATTGCCGACGATTATTGCGCTACTTGGCGACGTGTATGGCTATAGAGCTTCGCGATACAATATTGGGAAATTCATACGAAAAATAATAAACTCTCCAGCCACTTATAGTCCATAGTTGCTAAAGTTAAACTTTAAAAAACTATAAACTGACCCGACCTTTCGGGACCGATCCGGTCCCTTCCTCAGGGGTGACTGTTCGGCCGGCTCCGAAGCTAGCGACTTTCTTTGATGGTGTCCCCCTCTCCATCGTCCTTCTTCCCGCCGTTCTTGTTGCTGCGGTGCTTTTTCCAATGGTTCCGTAGACCGTGCACGTACACACTCGGTAAGGTTCCAGTTGAGCGGTTTACATTTCCCGGTGTTGCTTGGATATGCCAGTATTCTAAGAACTGTCTTTTTGTGTGGCGGCCTTCCGTTTCGATGACCCGGGCGTCGTCAAAATTGATGTGGTGGTCCATCGTTTCGCTGTGTTCTGCGAGGGCGTTTCGCGCAGCGTTGAAGCTACGCACATCGTTTCGATGTTGCCGTATCCTTTCGGAGAAGTTTTTTGACTTACCGATGTAAGTGGCGTCACAGTCCGTGCATGGAATCTCGTAGACCAAACCGGGGCATCTTACTTTTGGCAACCGGTCTTTCGGCTGTGGCAGCAGTCGCCCGATTGTTGACACAGGCTTGTACGCTAACCGAATGCCCTCCCTCCCCAGCACCCTGGACAGTTGCTTGCTGATTCCCGGAACGTATGGGACCGAGATGCGGTAGGAACGTTTGGGGGAGGCCTCATTGTTAGTGTCACCCATTGCAGAAGAATGCAGGTAGGGGACGCTTTCCCGGCGTCGCTGGCGTACTCGGCGAATAAAGCTTTTCGGGTATCCATTGTCCAGGAGGTCGGTGGCGAACGCTTTTTCTTGTTTTCTCCGTATTTCTTT
This sequence comes from Rhipicephalus sanguineus, assembly GCF_013339695.2. Classification (NCBI taxonomy): domain Eukaryota; kingdom Metazoa; phylum Arthropoda; class Arachnida; order Ixodida; family Ixodidae; genus Rhipicephalus; species Rhipicephalus sanguineus. The sequence goes on from NC_051177.1 coordinate 115,719,353, forward strand.
GGAGCTGCAGACGGCCTCTGCGCGATTCAGGAGTTTGTTGACCACTGACGTTTTGTGAGCGGTCGGGTGGTTAGAACTTAACTGCAGATATCGTCCGGTGTAAGTAGGTTTTCGGTACACCGAGAAGCTCAAACGTCCTTTCAGCCCCGTTTTTTGCCGTTTCACTAGCACACCAAGAAAATGAAGAACGTTGTTCTTTTCACGTTCCACGGTGAATTGAATCGCCGGTTCCATCGAATTTAGATGTGCCAGGAAACTGTCGATGTTAGACACCTTGATCACGCAAAAGACGTCATCCACATACCTCAAAATATTTTTGGTGGTTCAGCGAACGAGTCCAAAGCTCGTGTTTCGATGTGTTCCATCGTCAAGTTTGCCGCTGTGGCTGAAATGGCGGCTCCCATGGTGGTTCCACTTGTTTGTAGGTAGAAGTCACTTCCGGCAGAAAATATGTTGCGTTGAGGCAGAACTCCCTCAGACGGCCCAGTTCGTCCGTGCTGAGGTTCGTCCTTTCGCCGAGGTTCTCATCCCTCTCCAGGGCGGTTCGGGCAGCTGAGACCGCGAGGGGTACGAGCACGCTCGTGAACAGCGAAGCTACATCGAACGACACGAGGCTTTCGGCACTGCCGATTGTCACCTCCGACATACACTGAACAAAATGGGAGGCGTTCTTTACATGTGTGGCTGTCTTCCCCACTAGTGGTGACAGGGTCCTGGGTAGGTGTTCAGACAGCATGCGAAGTGGGGGTTGTTCTAAAGTCAACTATCGGGCGTAGCGGTATCCCCGGCTTGTTGATATTTGGAAGGCCATAAATCCCGGCGCAGAATGGTTTCTGCATATGAGGCGTAAGTGCAGCGTTCTTGATTCTGGGTGGTCTTTGAAAATGTCAGCCGATTTCTTGTTTAGCTCTCGTTGAATCCTCTGTGTGGGGTCTTTCGTGAGATTCACGTATTCAGGGGTGTCCTCAGGATTTTTGATCAAGTATAACGGTCGAATTGCCCTTGTCTGCTGGTAGGATGCTTATGGTTGAGTCTTTTCGGAGTTCCTCAAGTGCTTCCTTCTTCCTTTTCCGGATGTGCTAGTGAAACGACAAAAAACGGGGCTGAAAGGACGTTTGAGCTTCTCGGTGTACCGAAAACCTACTTACACCGGACGAGATCTGCAGTTAAGTTCTAACCACCCGACCGCTTACAAAACGTCAGTGGTCAACAAACTCCTGAATCGCGCAGAGGCCGTCTGCAGCTCCAAAGAAATACGGAGAAAACAAGAAAAAGCGATCGCCACCGACCTCCTGGACAATGGATACCCGAAGAGCTTTATTCGCCGAGTACGCCAGCGACGCCGGGAAAACGTCCCCTACCTGCATTCTTCTGCAATGGGTGACACTAACAATGAGGCCTCCCCCAAACGTTCCTACCGCATCTCGGTCCCATACGTTCCGGGAATCAGCAAGCAACTGTCCAGGGTGCTGGGGAGGGAGGGCATTCTGGTAGCGTACAAGCCTGTGTCAACAATCGGGCGACTCCTGCCACGGCCAAAAGACCGGTTGCCAAAAGTAAGATGCCCCGGGTTGGTCTACGAGATTCCATGCACGGACTGTGACGCCACTTACATCGGTGAGGCAAAAAACCTCCGAAAGGATACGGCAACATCGAAACGATGTGCGTAGCTTCAACGCTGCGCGAAACGCCCTCGCAGAACACAGCGAAACGATGGACCACCACATCAGTTTTGACGACGCCCGAATCATCGAAACGGAAGGCCGCCACACAAAAAGACAGTTCCTAGAATCCTGGCATATCCAAGCAACACCGGGAAGTGTAAACCGCTCAACTGGAACCTTACCGAGTGTGTACGTGGACGGTCTACGGAACCATTGGAAAAAGCACCGCAGCAACAAGAACGGCGGGAAGAAGGACGATGGAGAGGGGGACACCATCAAAGAAAGTCGCTAGCTTCGGAGCCGGCCGAACAGTCACCCCTGAGGAAGGGACCGAATCGGTCCCGAAAGGTCGGGTAAGTTGATAGTTTTTTAAAGTTTAACTTTAGCAACTATGGACTATAAGTGGCTGGATAGTTTATTATTTTTCGTATGAATTTTCACCCAGCCAGACAGATCTCTGTCGAATATGTGAACATTTAAATCGTTACGCTCTGACTACGGCCAAGAAGCAACCCTGCTAGCGAAGCGGTACGTCAACGTAACCCGGGATGTGTCAACCTAGAAGAACCACCTCTCCTTCACGAAGACGTGCCAGGACCTGAACGTGATACCACGCAGCCTACGCCTCAAGCGCCTGGTCCACACGCCGGATGAAAACAACGTCGTGGCGCAAGCCGAACGCCGCCTCGTGAAAGCCCGAGTACACGAATGCCACAACATCATCATGAAGAAGGAACTGGACTTATACCACATGCCCGACGTATTCGGGTCCCTGGACACATTCGCAAGAAACATCGCGGCAACGACAGACCAAATCAAACAAACAGCCTTAAAGAGTAAACTCGAGGCACTGAATAACAGCAAAGAGCACCGGAACGACAGCAAAACCACGAAAAGTGTCATCAATCTCTCATCAAGACAACTATCAGAGCACGAGGCAAGCGTTCTGTCTAAAGGACACATTTTCTATACAACTTCGCCACCTCTTCAACAGATCATCGCAGCTGTTGAAGATGGCATACAACACATAGACAGCAATTCAAGAGACAACTTGACTCAAAGCCATTGGAATCCTCTCGAAGCTACCAGCTCGACCACGAGGGAACCTTACAAAACCTGAAAAAGCAGCACTTCAAGAACTCCGAAAAGACTCAATTATAACCATCCTACCAACAGACAAAGGCAATTCAACCGTTATGCTTCATCGAAAATCCTATGAGGACAAGATAAAAAACCTGCTGAACAACCCTGAATACGTGAAACTCACGAAAGACCCCACACCCAGGATTCAACGAGAGCTAAACAAGCTATTGGCTGACATTTTCAAAGACCACCCAGAATCAAGAACGCTGTACTTACGCCTCATATGCAGAAACAGTTCTGCGCCGGGACTCTATGGCCTTCCAAAGCTCCACAAGCTGGGGATACCGCTACGCCCGATAGTTGACTTCAGAACATCCCCACTTCACATGCTGTCCGAACACCTACACAGGACCCTGTCACCACTAGTGGGGAAGACAAGCACACATGTAAAGAACGCCACCCATTTTGTTCAGCGTATGTCGGAGGTGACAATCGGCAGTGACGAAAGCCTCGTGTCGTTCGATGCAGTTTCGCTGTTCACGAGCGTGCCAGTACCCCTCGCGGTTTCAGGTGCCCGAGCTGCCCTGGAGAGGAATGAGAACCTCAGCGAAAGGACGAACCTCAGCACGGACAAACTAGGCCGTCTGATGGAGTTCTGCCTCAACGCAACATATTTTTTGTCGTAGGTGAATTCTATCAACAAACAAGTGGAACCGCCATGGGAGCCGCCATTTCAGCCACAGCGGCAAACGTGACCATGGAACACATAGAAACGCGAGCTTTGGACACGTTCGCTGAACCACCAAAAATATTTTTGAGGTACGTGGATGACGTCTTTTGCGTGATCAAGGAGTCTAACATCGACAGTTTCCTGGCACACCTAAATTCGATGGAACCGGCGATTGAATTCACCGTGGAACTTGAAAAGAACAACGTTCTTCCCTCTCTGGATGTGCGAGTGAAACGGCAAAAAACGGGGCTGAAAGGACGTTTGGGTTTCTCGGTGTACCGAAAACCTACACACACCGGACGATATATGCGATATCTGCCCTTCTTACAAACGTAGGTGTTTTGTATGCTAGTAGTTGTGATTCTGTGTGTATCGTGCTGATAAATGACGGAGGCAACCGCAGGGTGCAGAACAAGAATGGTAACGTTTTATTGCATGCGTCGTATTTATACCTTGGTAGATGCACACTGCGCATGTGCGATGCCGTGTCGGCTGTAGGGGAATAACACGTGCCCGATACAGTGTGTATGTGTTTGTGTTTTCAAACCTTCCAGATACCTAAAATATGTTTCGTGTGTTCTGATGTATATGTGTTTCAGTATCATTTCATCTTACATATTGCAGTATTGAAAATAATGCAATATTAGACTCGGAATTTTGGACAATACGGGTTTTACAAGAAATAAACTCCAACAGACCTCGAATTTCTGCCAAAAAATAAACTTCAAAAAACACCCTCCGAAATTTTATAAAAGTAAACCCCGAAAACACGCAGCCCTAGCTATAGCCAAGGGAGTGAATAATAATAATAGTAGGTGTCATAGAAAGGCCACTGCAATCCTTAATGAGGCTGAAGGCAATATATGAGATTCAAAAGAATGCAAGCAACGTGAACGGTAATATCGCTCGCCGTAATACAGGACAGAAGGAGCTATGATAGGCGACTGACTGGGCCTAACCGCGCAAACGATGTCGACAATCGCTAGGAGAGCTACAGAGGTAGAGCTATCGAAATTCAGCAGTGACGACGTCTGAACGAAAAAAAAAAAATCCACGCATCTCCACGAAGTTAATCATGACGAGTGGGCGAAGCTCTGGGTATCGTATGGGTGACTACCCGTACGCTAGCCGAGCGTTGCCCCATATAATATAAATTGAGTGGCATAAAGTGACATAAAGTGACATAAAGAGTCGACGACAAAGTTAGCTCCTAAGGTACATGATGTGTACGTTGAAGTTGCCGACTAGTATAAAGTGTATGTGCTTTTATGTGTTTTATAGTGTTCCGTCGCAATTATGATTGATATTAGTCTATCGATAAACCTGATGTTTAAATTTTACACGGCGCAGTGCCGTGAGCACCGACAACAATGCACAACGGACAACACTCCTAAAAATATCTCGGTTTTGCCGCAAGCGCGAAGCAATGAACGCGAGAGCGGAAAATTGGAATGTTATATGAAGTAAGGCTAGCAGCTAACTCTTGAATCTGAGCTCGCGTAACTCTACAAAAGGCTGGTGTAAAGTAATACGGCCGCTCTAGAGAGCGAAGTAATTTTCGTGCTGTCTGTGCTTTTGACGCGAAGTAAGCGGTGAGAGCACTGCACGTACAAGGATATACGAGCCGTCTACTGATGTCTGTCGAGATAGCACGCGCCGGTGCCCGCGACCGCGCCCTTTTGATTAAAGTTCGCGCTGGCTCTGCTCGAGCAGCACAGAACTCCCCCCCCCCCGCCCCTCCAAACCGGCGCCCCTTCATGCTGCAACGTCCGACGAAAGCCGGGCGGAGCATTTCCTCTCTGCTTGAAGAACCATAAGGACAGGCCTCTCACGTAAGGCGATGTTACGACCTTTACCTTTCGTGGGACGGAGATGGCCGGCTAGTTTCATCGCTGCTTCAGCCACGTTCGTCGCCAGCGCTCGAGCGCTTTACGCACTCTTCGAAAACAAGGTGGAACATCAAGAAAGCGTCGAAATTACGTATAATCCGCGTGTAAATTGGAAACCATTCACGTGCTGACCATGAAACACGGTATTGGAAAACTACATACAGAAAATTTTTAAATTGAATGTCGAACTTTCAACATAAAAATGGTACAGATAATAAATAACTGTCATTCAAAGCGGAATGAACGTAGGCTCTTGCTATCGGATTAAAGCTGTTCTACGCAACACACTAAAACAACGAACAGCAGTGCATTTCCCAAAGCATTGCATATTCGAGTGTTTTATGTAATCATATCAGCCTCTCCTACGTTGGTAACTTTCATTTCTGTTTTGCTTTCGTACTACACGCCAACCCACGAGCCTTATCCAACGAATATCATTTAGGAAATGATAGGAAAATATAAGATACGTACGGAAACGTATGGGTGATAAACGGCGCACAAGCTAACTGCACGATACATATAAAATTTAAAAGCGTGTTTTGGGATCCCCTAAGAGTACCTAAGCAATGCATCGCTAAGCCGCGTCAGATGGCTGCGATGGGGTGTGATATATGAGCCGTTTATCATAGATACGCCACACGGAGCGGGCTCACATTGTATATCACAAAGTCGGTGGTAAAAGTTGTGAACCGAAATAAGGGCTACTTTTGGCTAACCAAAAAATTAAATGTCCGGAAATTTTGAAGTTTTGAGGGTTTGAGGAGATGCGAGAAGAGGCTAACGCACGAGCAACGCCCGCGAGCTATGTACATTATGCAATCAATCGTATTCATGGTTCATCATTCAATCAGAGTGAGGAACGTATAATTTTTAAATTATTAACTGTACATGCCTCTCGTGAGAAATTTGAACCCCTGTTAGCCAGTTTTTTTTTTATCATTCTACCTTTAGAATCTATGTAAACGTAAAATATTACGGAATACTGAAGAAAATAAATTGACCGGCTCTCTTATGCACTCGCCTAAGACAACTCCAAGGCGAAAGCCACCATTTAAACGTAAAACATCGCAGCGCCAACAAAGCGGTACGAAACAGAATATTCTTTTTTTTTTCACTTCGTTAAATGCCTCGTTGGCAGAGAGAACGATGCACTTATTTCATACTAAGATATCTTATCCAGCTTGACTCTCTTATAATACTTGACTATCTTAGAAAACGTAATACTCAGGGAATATATGTTAGCTGAAATTCGAGGGGATTTTATTCGAAGGGGGTCAATAAATGCACATTTGCGCTGAGTTTGGTCTAAGGCTTGCTGTTTGTCTTTGATTATTAAAAAGATCGCATTTTTCGATTTCAGAAAATTGCGACACGGCTTGGAATGTGTACACCACAGAACAGTTCACGGGATTCTCGTGCGGGGGTTCATGTAACCAGTGTTGTAGGCGTTACTGAAAAAAAGTAACTAAATACGTTACTCGTTACACTATAAAAAAAGGAACGCGTTACCGCCCTACGTTACCTACAAAAAAATGTAACGCGTTACCGTTACCGTTACCAAAAAAAAGTAACGGTCGTTACCTCTGCCGTTACTCCGCAATCATAAATTTTAATCGATGTGTCTTTGCTGCATGAAACCACAATAACAATAATTTAAATCTGAAATTTATGTTTCACATAAAACTTCTATCCCAAACAACGAATATACCCAAAATGCTGATTTAACGAGTATTACTTGCACATATGTACCGGACGTTAGCAATGGTATAGTGGCCTAAAGTTGCCTTTAGAGTTACGTGTGATGGCTTCCGACTCTGACACATGGTGAAGTCATTGTTCACAAAAACGACGTTATACAGAATATGAGATTCAATCATCAACGCTATTCGCAAAGAAAGCATCAATGAAATCTCAAGAAATTTACAATAATTCTGATGGTGTGCTTTTGCTAGCAAAATAGATGCGCGAATTTTGTAGTAGTAAAGAAATGCTTAAATGGGCTAGTGCATGTAAAAAAATATCTCTGCATAAACATTTTTTGTTCACTTTAACCTGTATAATTACCGCAAAAATTGCGAGCGTTTATGTGAGGGTGTTCAAGATCAGCCTCACTCACTCAGGAGTTCAATAACCAGAAACTTGGCTGCAGTTGCAGATAGAAAAAGCAAAATTTATTTTTAAAGCAATGTCGATAAGCCTTATCAACTTTGTAGCTACTATAAAATGGCGCATATTTAGACATTTTTTCAAAAACAGTCTCTTTAGCTTTACAAGTTTCAAACAATGTTACTTTATTCTCTGTTGCGCATACATTTAATACACAAAATATTTTCTTTGTAACGATATTTGTGTTTTACAACGTCGTGAACTTTCGAGAACGACAAGTAATGAAATTGGTCCCTCCGGATTGAATATGTTTGATATTTTTCCGTCGTAACTTATGCAGTTAATAAGCAAATTAAGTTCCTTTTCAGGCTACTGGCATGGGACATGCAGAAAATATAAAATACTCAATCAAATCTGAAATATCTATTTTCGGAGCCGTGTAGATCTCTCGTGGAATCACCGGTTTGCAATAACCACGATGAGTACACTAACTGCGGTAATGTCTGCCGTGTAGCTACCTGTAACCGTGATTAGCCGTAACCGTAGTTAGCTTAACCGCGGTTAAGGCCGTCCGTGTGACAGCGGTATTAAGGTAGTGAGTAAAAAAAATGATTTTTTTGCGTTACAAGAAAAAATTCTACGTTTCGCGTCCCGCTCGCATTCTTTCCAGGGTTTTCTTCCAGCGGGAGGTCACGCCTATTCTCCACAATAAGGCAGACTCCCAATCGGCAGCGCACCTGTAGACCGGTTGACGTTACCGGCTGTCGCCTGGATGGGCCAGAATTCCACAGAAAGCCGCTTAAGTCGACGACGCGGGAGTTGTCGAATTCGATGCGGCGGTCGTTAACCGTGCTACGCTCAGCGAGTGTACTCCTTTGTCACGCGAACTTGCGGACACCGTTTTTATGTTGTCGCAGCCTCTCGGGGGGGGGGGGGGGGGGGGTGTTTGTTTCCTCCACGTACAAAATTTCACGATCGGCACGTGGTATGGAGTAAACCAGGCCTTGCGCTTTCTATTCGGACGGCCTGTACTTTGGGCACGAAAAGGCACAGGTGCCAGCAATCCACCTGCTACATCCACTTCCACGAGAAGCATGTCCGTACAGTTTCTCATGGCGAATTATGCGGCTTTCATCAAGCTTTGTGTGGCGATGGCCCAAACCTTTCTCTTGGGACGGCCTGTCCTTTGGGCACGAAAAGGCGCAGGTGCCAGCAATCCATCTGCTACATTCACTTCCACGAGAAGCATGTCCGTACAGTTTCTCATGGCGAATTATGCGGCTTTCATCAAGCTTTGTGTGGCGATGGCCCAAACCTTTCTCTTGGGACGGCCTGTCCTTTGGGCACGAAAAGGCGCAGGTGCCAGAAATCCATCTGCTACATTCACTTCCACGAGAAGCATGTCCGTACAGTTTCTCATGGCGAATTATGCGGTTTTCATCAAGCTTTGTGTGGCGATGGCCCAAACCTTTCTCTTGGGACGGCCTGTCCTTTGGGCACGAAAAGGCGCAGGTGCCAGAAATCCATCTGCTACATCCACTTCCACGAGGAGCATGTCCGTACAGTTTCTCATGGCGAATTATGCGGCTTTCATCAAGCTTTGTGTGTCGATGGCCCAAACCTTTCTCTTGGGACGGCCTGTCCTTTGGGCACGAAAAGGCGCAGCTGCCAGAAATCCATCTGCTACATTCACTTCCACGAGAAGCATGTCCGTACAGTTTCTCATGGCGAATTATGCGGCTTTCATCAAGCTTTGTGTGGCGATGGCCCAAACCTTTCTCTTGGGACGGCCTGTCCTTTGGGCACGAAAAGGCGCAGGTGCCAGAAATCCATCTGCTACACTCACTTCCACGAGAAGCATGTCCGTACAGTTTCTCATGGCGAATTATGCGGTTTTCATCAAGCTTTGTGTGGCGATGGCCCAAACCTTTCTCTTGGGACGGCCTGTCCTTTGGGCACGAAAAGGCGCAGGTGCCAGAAATCCATCTGCTACATTCACTTCCACGAGAAGCATGTCCGTACAGTTTCTCATGGCGAATTATGCGGCTTTCATCAAGCTTTGTGTGGCGATGGCCCAAACCTTTCTCTTGGGACGGCCTGTCCTTTGGGCACGAAAAGGCGCAGGTGCCAGAAATCCATCTGCTACATTCACTTCCACGAGAAGCATGTCCGTACAGTTTCTAATGGCGAATTATGCGGTCTTCATCAAGCTTTGTGTGGCGATGGCACAAACCTCCACACAAGAAGTCGGCGCGTCTTAAGAAATTGGTCCCCACAATTTCCACAAAAAAAGCCATTGCGCCCGCGCTTTCTTTGTCAATGCCTGGCAGGCCGACCGCAGTCCGACGCTGCGACAAAAGAATTTGTCGGGGCGAGCTCTAAGAAAACGGCACCCCCAGGATGAAAAAGTAACGAGTAACGTGACACCACACGTTACCGAAAAATGTTAACGTAAGTACGTTACCCGTTAGAGTTTCTAAATTGTAACGAGTACGTTACTAAGTTACCGAAAAAAGTAACGCGTTACCGGTAACGCCGTTACATGTAACGCGTTACCGCCAACACTGCATGTAACACGCGCATAGTGTTCTCACACTTCTGCTCATCGCAGGGGACTCTTAACTTGCCTTTGGCATTCTTCTGTGCCTGCATTATTTATTTATTTTTTGCGAAAAGTATGTAATTTTTTTTTATTTTCCAGTTAGTGTACATTATTCATTCTTTCCCACGTAACGCCCCTTTTTGTAGATTTGCCAGAAAGTGTATTATGTCCTTTACAATGGCGTACTTAAATATTTTCATGACAAGCAGAGGGGCGCGATACAACGGTACACAAAAGGAAAAGAATAGACACGGGACGACGCGCTAATAGCAACTGAAAATTTTTTATTCAGGAAACACATATTTATCCCCAGTGCAATCATATCAACCCCAACGAGTCAACAAAAAAAAACTAAGACCTTGCGCTCAGCATGCCTACGTCAAGTGACGTTCTAGGAAGGCTATCTCCCCTTCTTGCAAACTGATAGAGGGGTGACTTATGCAATCCAGCCCCTCTCTCTGGATAACGAAGGCCTCTACTATCTCCCTCTGCACGGAGCCCCTATGCTTGTATATTGCTGTTGTGTGATCAAAGGCAGGCTTGCAGCTACCTTGATCACACTCCTTGCAGTGCAGTGCGCAATGGGTGGACGGCCTTCCTATTAAAGAGCTGTTATGCTCTCGCAGACGCACATTGAGGCACCTACCGGTTTGCCCGATATATGCTTTGCCACATGACAGAGGTATTTTGTAAACCACACCACTTGCGCACGGGACAAACTGCTTTACATATTTGAGACACATCCTTTTTTTTCGCCCTGCTGTTGGTGCTCTAAATTTCATCCTTGTTTTTTTTACTGTAGTTCGGAAAGATTTATTGTATTTAGTAGCATTGTCATTCTTCTTTACAGCATGAACCAACACCAACTCGTCCAACGTTTTACCTTACTGAATTAAATATTTTTTCAGCTTTGAGCTGCCAAAAGTGGCAGCTGGTGGTCACAGGCACGAAGGTTAAAAAAAAACAGAAATTCTGACACACGCACTACGCCCGGCTGGCACGTAAGAGGCCACGCTTCCAGAATAAAAAAAGAAAAGGGGTAATGGCCTTTAAGTACAACATTCTCGTAACTCCTAACGTACGGTTACGCAAGCGCCGTACTGGCGGTGCGCTGTCAAATTAAGCAGTGCAGTGCATCAATCCATGGCAGCAGGCACGAATGGTGGTTGCCAGGTAACGGAGTTTCCTTTGTTCCAAGCTCCGCTCTAACTGTCCGTCGTTATGGCTGTTTTTATTTCGAACCTGGAACGTTTTCCTCTAAGCAGTTCTTATAAACTTTTAAACGAATAGAAATAAGCACAAGTCCGACAGCTTGCGCCAGAGTAGGTCCCCTGAAAGGCGTCTCACTCATTATTCAGCGGAGGCCGATAAAAACATTCGTGCAGCTGCCTTTCTTTTTCGAAGTTCGTTTCAGCGATTCGTGCAAACATCCTACGGAAGGTAGAAAAAAGACGAGGACGGGTCAGGGATATTTCCTATACTTCTTTATTTCACTGCATTTAAAAGACCTGCACTTTGAGTTCGCCCGTTAGGCCGCATTTTGTCGATCCTGGTGAATCACTGTGTTACTGTCATAGATGTTCGTGCTCTAAATTTTCATCCTTGTTTTTTTTTTTTTTTACTGTGAGTTCGGAAAGATTTATTGTATTTAGTAGCATTGCTATTCTTCTTTACAGCTTGAACTTCCGAGAACACAAACTTCGCCTAAACGCCAATACATACGTCAAGCAGAGTTTGGCCAATATTTACCATTTGCAGGTTCGCTGGCACTTAGACTTCGTATTTTATTCCCGTCAATTTGGAACAACAAGAAGAGTGGTATTTACCCTGTCAATTTAGCCCCGCACGGCCACACTATAGGATCAACTATACGGACAAGGCCAGTGTTGGCTTTCTTTTATATGCCGAACATAAACAACGGTACGTAATAATGTCCAAGTGGTATACGATGTATGAAAGGCGGCTGCAAAAAGAAAGAAAAATAAGAGAATAAGAAGAAGAAAAGAAACGGCAGTCTGTCCACCTCTTAGTCCGCTTTAGACGATTCTATTAAGGAACTTGCTTGGATAACGGCTTGCTTCTCAAACCATTCGGTTTATCCTTGCCGGCTTGCCTCGCATTGTTCCGTCTTCACAGACCGATTTACTGGACCGCCAATTTGCCAGGTCTGTGAACTACCCTTCGCTGGACGATAAGTGCAAACCCGCCGGCAATTGGACAACTAGAGAAATTAATTGCCGCTATGCGTAGTATTTTGCGCGTTGTTCTTAAATATGCGGCAGCTGGATCATTGGCACTACGAGTGGACTTATGTTAGTTAGTCGTCGTCGTCGTTGTCATCACTGTTGTTTGTGTTGTTATTGCTGCTGTTGTTGTCGGCGTCGGCTTCTCAACAACTGTGTGCTCGCGAGGGGAATTGGCCACGCCTTAGATAATAAGTTTACATAGACAATTACGTAAGTAAAACATCTGCAACGCACACGTTCATTATTCCTTGCCCGCCTATACGACCGGCTCAAGCCACCACATATGTGAATAAGGCTCACCTGGCGAAGTTCATCAATATATGAAACAAATACCAAGTAATAGAAGCATTAAGGTCCAGACCGAAGTGCTCTGACACAATCTTTATATTATTATTCAGGCGGCGCCTTTCTTGCCGATATGTGCAATATTTTGATATCCGTCAAATATGTCAAGGCTCATTTATTTGCTCGTCAGAGGACTTGCGAAAAGCCGTCTCACGATTAAACGTACTGCTTCTTTAAATGCATGAATCAATCTCATTTAATTGGTGTAATCATCTATTGGAATACGCTTCCATTTTGCATGAGAAGTGTAATTATCTAGTTTTTTGCATGTATTAACGCGTACGCATAGGTTTTGACGCAAAATCAATGTCATACTGTTGTGTTTTTTTTTCTTTTGCTCTCTTCTTCAAGCTTGCAGCTCTCGACGGTCGAGGCTATTACACCGCGAGAATTATGACAGCTGCTAGACGGTGCACACTTTTTCACAACGCCTGATTCAAGAAGATTTATTGGTGCAAACCGGTTCGAAAGTTCGAAAGACGTGAGTGCAAAAGTTCGAAAGACGCGAGAAACAGAAAAGAACACAGCAAATTGTTTTGTAGAAACTCAAAGGTCTCAAATTTTGTAACGAACATAACCGTGGCACAACTCTACAATAATGAGGTATCGCTGCAGCAACAATAACAATAGCTATAATAATATTTCCATCGAAGCATATTGATGGAGCGGCCAGACGAGTCTTGCCGGTAGCGCTCCTACGGGGGTCAAATGACACACACCAAAGCGTCAAGCGACTGCAGAACTATGTAAGTTACTCAACTGAACCATGCTCTACTTTTGCGTGACTACTGTTGGAAATAGTGAAGTATTCATTTTAAGCAAGTTTAATAATACTTGCCGCTGTGCCCAGCTACTGCAAAAGAAGAATAGTTCAATTTTAACATTATTTTAAAAAACAGCACTAGAAAGCGCGAAAAGATGGTCTGTAATTTCCATTTAAGCAGTTGAGGTATTCCTTATTTACATGCTTGTATGAGTATAGCCAACTAAAATGTGTGACTGTGGTGTACATAGTGTCATATGGTGCAAAATAAACTGCAGAAATCGCCACCCTGCTTCATATGTATTACTTGTGATTATGAATAAATCAAAGAGTGGTGACGGCTACAGGCATCAGATCAGACTTGTGACTTGCTATGTTGTCCCTCCTGTTCAGCGTGAGCAGCCATGACAAATTGCATCTGAAAAGCAAAACGCGATATTATGAAGAGAAAACGGAATTGCAGTAAGGGTTTGCAAAACCATTCACAAGAAGTCATTTACAAACAAAATGAAGCCTCGCAACAAAACAACAAATGCAAACAGGCACGGTAAGGAACCATGTTTTCAGCCGTTATTGCGTAACACACAACTTGCAAATAGTAGCTCTTGTCACACGTCACTTGGCGACAAACTTGCAGCACAAGATGATGTCAGCCTCTTTGAAACAACAAATGAAATTGGTTTAGGCTTCTTTGCTTGGGTGCCACTCACCTCTTTTCCTACGTCGTCTTGTCCAACCAAAGGAAATGTAGGACCGAATGTCTCGTTGACAGGGTGAACGCCGCTGTTGATTACCCATCACGAGTGATGAGGTGCCAGCCCATAGTGGCACCTTCGTTTAGCGTTTTTGCCAGCGCGGAGGCCCCATGCTTCGTTCTGCGGTATTGTGACAAAACACGACGACATATTACCGCCTGGCTTCATGCCTGCGATGCACCCGGCATCTGCGTTGTGGAGTCTCCATCAACCTGACGTGTGCTTATCGGTTCCTGGAATCGTTAAGAAGGCACGCATGTCACCGCTAGCTCTGAAGCAGTTGTCTTTGCGTCTGTTGGAAGAAATCTACTTTGACCGCAAGCATGTTTACACCGACGGCTCCACTAATTCCAACAGCTCTACCGGAGCAGTGGTTGTTCCATCTGATAACATACTGTTACAGTTCAAGTTTTCTCACATCACGACGTCGACAGCCGCAGAACTCGCAGCGCTTCAAGGTGCGGTCAGGTACATCCTTCAGCTGCCACCTAATCGGTGGGCCATCTTTTGCGACTCCAGGTCAGCCTTACAAACACTACGGTTAGCTTTACGACACGGATTACACGAACACTCCATGTACGAGATAAGGCACGACTACGACCAAGCACTCGAGGAAGGACATAATATTATATTTCAATGGTTGCCGAGTCATTGCGGAATTGTCGGCAATGACCGCGCGGATGAAGCTGCACGATCGGCTCATGACCAAGACCTGCGGACACCTATACCACTCTTGAGAACGGACGCCGCGTGGCGACTACAATCACTTGCACGCCGTATCACTCTTCTGCAATGGAATACGCCGGGTTTTTCCAACGCGCGCCTGTATTCGATTGACCCAAATTTGCAACTTCGTTTGCTATCAGGGCTCTCAAGACACGATGCAACTTTACTGTGCCGCATGTGGTTGGGCGTGGCATTTACGAATGCGTTTTCGTGTCTCATTGGAATGGCCAGCAGTGCGGCATGCAACATTTGCGCCTGCGAGGAGACGCTTGAACACATCCTCTGCCACTGCCCATCATATCAGGCTCAACGACGTAGTATGGAAGTCCAGCTCCGTCACCTGGACTCAAGACCACTGACAGAAAAGATCTTGGGACCTTGACCTACGGTCTCGCATATGCGCAAGGCCACGAAAGCCCTCTTGTGCTTCTTGAGGACCACCGGACTTGACGAGCGCCTGTGAACTAACAGCGCGAGTTCGTGTTGTGTAGTTTCACGCTGTTCATCCATCTCTTTATTACTCTTCTTCTTTCTTCTCTACCTTTTCCTTTCTATTATTCCCCCTCTCCCCCACCCCAAGTGTAGGGTAGCCAACCGAGCCAAAGCTTGGTTAACCTCCCTGCCTTTCCTCTTCGTTACTCTCTCTCTCTCTCTCTCGTTTCCCCGAGTGTGGCTGTCAGCTGGAGTGAAGAGGCGGGAGAAGCGATCAGGGATTCCAGGAATAACTAACACAAAGACGCGCTGAATACTTGTATTTAAAAGCACCTTTTGCTCAACGCACCGTTACTGTACACGCATCTGACACGTGTGTTTCATTTTTAATCATTTCGTAACGAAAACAAATTTTCACGTTAAAGAAGGCAGGAACCTCGTTTAGCAACAGGTACTGGCTATGCACGAATGCAAGTACTTCTTTTCTGAGAAATTTCTTCAAAATTTGCTTTCAGAATAAGACAGGCTTTGCGCTGGCATATTCCGACACCCAAGCGCGTCCGCCGGCCGTCAGGGGCACCTCATAAGCGTTTACTCACCGCGTGTTTTACAAACGTACAAGATCCCTAAATACTCAGATAAAGACATGCGAGTAAAAACGCCCGAACGACACCCAGAGCGCGCGGACGCTGTCTACGTCGAGATCAGACATGTCATATGCTGGAAGTACCGCACATAGCTCCCACAGTCGCGTACACACACGCGATTCTGTTGTAACGTCAAACGTCATCGCAGATGTAAGCAAATCACGAAAACAGCAAACAGAAACGGGAGAAAAGAGTGCACGGCGGCAGCTTCAACAGCGCGCGCCGGTGAAAGTCTCCAGCTTTTCACTTTACCGGGGAGGCGTGTCCAACTCACGGAGCAAGAATTCCTGAGGCAAAACTGCGCTCGCTCGGGCGTCCTAGTAAAGTCACGGAATCGGGCACAGCGCTCTCGCGCCCTCTATCGTGAGAGTCCGCTAGCGGAGAAGAAAAAATTGCACCATCTCCCGCTAAACGCGACCATGAGGCGATGCGAAGCCGGAGCACTTGCACGATCGCGTTCCGTTGGCGTTCGTTGGGCATGCTACCGACCTCGCGTCGTGGAACGCGAAGAGGGACGCTACTCGCGTCGTATCTTCCATCTAGCCTGGCCGTTAATTATCACAGGGCGAGCGGGGAACGCGGTCGACAGGCGGGCGAGAGGGGGGCAGCGTAGGAGAGGAGAGAGAAGGGGAGGGGACGTGCATGCGCTCGAGCTCATCGCGGCGTTGCGCAGGAGAGAATTTCGGCATGTCTAGCCCGCGTTTCAGAGGAAGAGTGGAAAGGGGGACGGGAGAGGGGTATGGGAGAGGGAAAGTGGAGAGGGGAAGAGGATAGGGTGAGTGGAGAGGAGGTGTGTGGAGAGGATATGCGCATGCGCAGTAAGGGTGGTCACGCCGCACACCACCACCGCCACCGGATTGAGCTCCGCCTTAAGATGCTTCGCATCTAAAATGCACGCGTCCCTCTCACCGCGCTCTCCGACGAAGCTTGTCGGTTCAAGGCCATTCGTCGCGGATTCGCCGTTCGCGCTTCACGCCCGAATAGATGTGTTTTGGGGCGTCCTCGCCGGCTCCAAATTTTAACGCGACAGCGTTAAAGAGCTCGTGTCGCAGAAATACCGGTGTCGGCGTTGGTGAGGCTAGCAACTGAGAAGGCGATGCGCACAGGGCCCGATTACGCTATCTCGTTCTACTCTTGAAGGCGAAGCTCAAGCGCACTCCAAGTTTTTTCGGTAAATTAACGAGAAAAATGGCGTCACATACAGGAAAATTACTAGCGTGATATATTTTGTACAACGCGAAATCTAAAATTTTTGATAATGTGAACTCAATGAGTTAGGTATAATTTATCTCAACGAATGAAGGTACTTGCCCTATATGCCATCAATTCAGATTTAGGTTGCTGCGGTGGCCACATTCAGATGGAGGTGAAATGCTAAAGACCCGTGTGCTTACATTTAGGTGCACGTTACAAAACCCCAGGTGGTCGAAATTTCACGTTGTCTTTTTCTGAGAACATTAGACAGGTAGCTGGGACAGCGCGCGGAAAGATTGAAGGCACGGCGTCTCGTAACAACACTGGCCGTTTCGGTTCGTCAAGGAGAACTTCGCAATCAAGGTCGCCATAATAGCGCCACCTGGCTATGTCACTGTTCGAGAAGTGCTTCTCGCAAACGTAGTCACGAGGCGTCAGCTGTCGGTCTTGGTATAGCGCGAGCCCATGCTTCCAACCTCACTGGGTTACTAGGAACTTTGAAGGTAATTACCTTCTCCTTGCAGGACGCGTACCCACTGCCGTAGTCCGCCACGACACATTTCCGCCCCATCCTGAAGAAGCACCGGTCTAAATCTGCAAAGCCCTCTCCTTGGTCGTGGCGGGAAAAGCGCGCGCAAACATCGAGGATTCGGCTCCGCCGGCGCAACGCGCGGAAGCCACTGAGAGCGCTAAAGTGAAAGAAACCAGCAAATCGCGAAGGGAACTTTCCCTCCTAAGGCCACCTACGCATGCGCGCGCACAACACGCGAGCGAGGGGCACGTGCATGCGGTGGCAGACGTGGTCTGCTCAGGGGCCACTACTAGCAGTTCATTTCAAGCGCTGTACGGTTTTAATTCTGGCAGTATCGATTAGTAAGTGCAGCTAAAATATCTGTCATATCTACCGATTGATTTTACAGACAGAAATCTTAGAAATTTTGCAATGTACGAGGCGCTATCACAATTTTTATGCGTCGCGTCCGTAGAAGAGCATGTAAAAGATGGCAACAGGCCGAAAGCGTCGTCTGTCGTGCTTCGGCGTAAACCGCATTCCGCCGTGACGCTATCGCGCCGCCCTCGCGCGCTGCCGCGGCCTAGAGATTCTCCTCCTCAAATACATTTCTCCGTGGTCCAACTTAACTGACTACCGCGTACGCGCTGGGAACATTGTGCTACATCTGCATCTTAAACTACCGTCCTTAAGCCAACAAAAATCATTATATATAGCGGGTCTAAGTGTTCTCTAAACAGGCTTTTGTTTTCCACGTTCCCACGCGCAGAAGTATACTGCACACTCAATGACGATGAAAATGTCATTGTCAAGTAGACTAAGCATCTGAAAACAACACCTTGCACTTTCAGCAGTGCAGGCACAATGTGCGATGAGCAAACAATGACCCCTGATAATTGTTGGCATCGCTCATTCTATGGGAGCTTGTACAGCAACGCGCATAACGGTGTCAGCTCGTTTACTGTCAGTTATAGTAGGGCATTCGCAACAGCCACGCGGACGCAGGCTGCTGTTGGAAATGGCTTGCAGCCTACTTCCGCAGAGTCGCTGCAGACGGCCAGCTAATGCTGTATATTTCGTACCTACGAAAGCAGTCCACTCATCGTTAACAGGCGCACGTTGTCCGTGTCCGCAGCTCCACGAATATACCGCAGTCCAAGCGTCACTACGAGCACGGAGCCTGGCGCCACCGCCACCGAAGATGCGCATGTTCGCACGAGCACAAGGCTACCAGACACGCATACCCACGCAACCAAGGCCAGCGCATTCTAAAAGACCGAGGAGTCTGTTAGAGAAGGCGGAGGCGCCGCACCAGCTCGGCTGCGTAGGCGAGCCATGGCGCCACGACGGCGCCGAACGGCAAACGCGCGATATGTACTTCGTATACGGCGGCGCCTTCATCACGGAAGACAACCGTAACGCGCTTCGCCGATTCCCAGAAAACGACGTTAGAATTCGCAGACCCCCTTAGCTCAGTGTTCACGCCGCTGTTAATTTTCCCATGACGAGTGGTGAGGCGCCAGACCATAGCGACACCTTCGTTTCTCCGAGTGTGGCTGTCAACTGGAGTGCAGATGCCGGAGAAGTGATCCGGGATTCTGGGAATAACCAACACACACACACTAATCACTTGTTTTTAAAACCACCTTTTCTTCAACGCACCGTTACTGTACACACATCTGAGTCGTTTTTTTTTAAATGAATCAAATCCATCCAAACAAAATTTCAGAAAACGGCAAAAATTGTCTATGCAAACTAAACACAACGCTGTCAAACCTGGTCTATGATATGTTTTACATGTCGGCTAGGGGAAGTTTCAGGCCACAATCAATGAAAAAATATGCGGGGGATTTCACCATTATTAGCATGATAACTTTGGATTTGGCTCATATTGAATCGAGACATTGAATTCAATGCGGTATTCTTGAAAAAACTTTATTAAAATTGACTTTCAAGAGTGGTATGATGGAGTTCTGACAGAAAAGCCATAGGCAACAATGCTTCGAGAGCACTATACACGAAGAGTAGGTGAGTCGTCCTCACAGCACAAGCAGCTGTCTTCAAGTTCTTCTGAATGGTCAATATTTTCTTGGGCATGCGTGAGGGCACTTACGAAATAACCATGGTCTTCATTCACTTGCCATGAATTACCCTTGAAACTGCGTGACCACGCCACCGTTCGCCTTCGATCTCTAAGTGCGTGCACTTAAAAAACTAAGAACAGTGGTAATCATGACCGTGAAAGAACTGATTAAACACATGTGTCAGAAATAACGTTACATTTCTCGCATATCATTAGGAATGCTCACGCAACATGATTGAAAAGAAAAGAAACCAACAAAGCGCACCATAAAGTATATCTTTCGGAATGCATCGGACACAGAACTATGCACACATTGACGTTAATTTCTTGGCCACTATATATGCAAACAACACATACATTTTGTTTCAGGAGCTTGTGTACAAGAATCGAAAATACCAAACAAACGTTGCCGAACATGTAAGAGCACGGACAGAATTTGCCAAGCCTCTCGAAGTTGGAGCAAGCTCATCAAACTGACGGTTAACATATGCAGTTAACGTACCGAAATATTTCAATGGGAAGGCACAGCGCAACTAAGACAATGGACAAGAACACGCAACATGCACGCTCTTGTCCATTGTCTCAGTTGCGCTGCGCCTTCCCATTGATATGAACCAACTCGCCCAGATCAAAGTCTTACTGATAAAAAAGTCACACTTTCGCCGTAACGGCGAAGCAATGAATGCGATAGCAATAAATTGGAATGTAACGCGAAGAACGGAAAGCAGCTCGAAATTGCCAGCGCGTCGCTCGAGCCCAAAGGACGCACGAAAAGAACGCAAACAGGACGAGCGCGAACTATCATGCGTCACAGCTCGACACTGGAAGCGCACTGCTCAAACATAAAGCAGGACGCACGAAACGAACGAACAGGTACACACAGGACGAGCGCGAACTAAATGTCGCAGTTGTTACTTATTTCTGTTTGAACAGCGCGCTCCTTTCGCAAGCGCGGCCGCAGCAGCGAGCGAAGCAACCTTCGTACGCTCTGTGACTTCAGCGCGGACATCGCGGGGAAAGCACAAGACATACCACCCCCCGCTCCGCCCCCCCCCCTCCACCAGCTGCCCCCTTCTTTCCTCGAGATAAGCGCACGAAGGCGACCACGCCCTGTAGGGCGAAGAGCAACGGCGTTCGCAGGGACGGGGCGACGATCTTTAAAGCGCGCCACGCGTGCACATCGCGCCATCTATGTGGTAACTAAGAAAGCATGCTGATGTAAGCACGGCCGCCTGGATCGGGGCGCGCGGCGGTGTTGCTCCGGCCGTCCCATTCGGACGGAGGAGGCGTAATTGCAGAAAGGGGCGTGACCGCTCCTTTCGCCGCACCGCGGCGCGCGCCTACTACCCCTCCATTCCTTTGCGCTCTATGCGGGAAGGTTTGCGGCGCCTTGAAGATATCGCTGTAGAGTAACCGTGAGTTAGCATAGCACTTGCCCCACCCTCACAAAAAGCACATAAAAGGATTAATGGCGGCTATCGCTATATTCTTTATTTTTTTGTGTGTGTGCGCCATTCCTTGTCGTGATGATGGTGACCGAAGCGAAAACACCCGCGAGTCACATTTCAAGAAAATTGTTTTGGTGTACATGCGGAGGAAATTGTTCTGGTATACATGCGAAGGAAAGCACGAGATTTATTAAAAAAAGCCTTTTTTTCTGAGTGCTTCCAGAATAGGGGAAACGATCCGAAGGTTGGTTCCGCTCCTTAAAGTAGGTTTGCGGATTTCCCCTGGGATGCTGCGGCCTTGAGTGCGCGAGCTTTACCTGCTGGAAGGAATGCCACTTTGGCGTCGAGGCAACGTAATCTTTCTTGGTGTTGACTTACAGTAAGGCACGCAGCAGTACGGCACGTTTCTGAAAAACACGGTAAATGAGGCAAGCGAGTGAAAAACTCGCAGCTACAGCTAACAGGCGTAACCTCGTGGTACGCAGACTAAAAACAAATTAGTTGCCTGAAGTCAATGTGGTATGACAATGTGAAACATCTAAAGAGAGAAAACGTATATTCACGTCTTTTTTTATTGTGAAAAAGTCGCAGCTACAGCTAACAGGCGAAACCTCGTGGAACGCAGACTAAAAAACAAATTACTTGCCTGAAGTCAATGTGGTATGACAATGTGAAACATTTAAAGACAGAAAACTTATATTCACGTCTTTCTTTTATTGTGTGTTCCGTATTAACACGTTAATTAGTGCAGACCGTTAGAGGCGTTTATTTCCGTCTTACATGTGCACTCTGCCTGTAATTAATTAAGATAGAGTTAAACGCCTCTATAAACTGCCAGTTTACATTAAATACGACACGCACCAACACACCAGAAAAACAATTGATGCGTTTTGTTAGAACACGCACAAGAAATAAGAAAAAAAAAGCAGAGCAATACTAGCGAGAAACGTCCGCAACCGGCCTACGGCCGTCGGTAAATCGACGCTTATGTAACGTCGGGCCTTGGTCAACCCGCGAGCGGCATGCACTCGGCATCGTCGGCCACGGTGGACGGGCCTACATCGGGTGCCGACGCAGGCCCACATGAGGCCAATGTCAATCCCCAAGACCGGCCCTACATTGGTTGCCAAGGTTGAGCCAACGACAGTGCAGTTGGCCAGCGACGTCAGGCCGACATTTTGCCAAGGATAAAATGTTGCTTGGGAAACGGGCTCTTTCATGCTGTCGCGTTAAAACGACAATTCGATACCAAAACGAGAGAAAGTGGCCATTGCGCGACCGACCCTTAGCTAATTCGCAGGCGACAAGCGTCACTCATCGCTTTCGCGTTCAAATTCGCCTACATGCGGCCTGCACTTAAATAAGAACGTCGCATTCACATCACTGTCGTATCGTGAGAACTTCAGAATGCAAAGAGACGTGCCCATATCAAAATGTTGCCTATCATCGGCAAGGAGAAAACGACTACAGCATTATCATTACCGCAATTGTTTTCTAGCAACGTGATGCTCTTAAGACAGCGCTCGACCGCAGAAGATAGCTATGCAGTGCCGACGACGACAAAATGTATTTCCTTTAGAAAGAAGCATGGCGCGCGCCGGTCCAGGCGGCCGTGGGAGACACGATTGCCAAAACAAAGAATGAGAAGCACGGAAAATCACGTACTCGGCACAATATATGTGTCATGGCACTTATGTAGCGGCCGTGGTCATGGCACATGAACGCGCCGCGCCACACGAAGTCTCTTAAGCACGCTGGTTGGCTCTATCTCGATTGTAACATGCTACAGAGAACAACACTCACTGTGTAAAGCCCGATTAACATTACATAATAGCGTACCTTGATTCCAGTCACCACGTGCACGATGTCCAGTGTGCATTTTTCCAAACACATCTGCGGCTGTCTACGGCGCGGTCAGCGCGGCATCATTCGCAAGGGGGTAGGAGGAGAGCGCCGCGTCGCGGCGCGCGTCTGAACTACCTCAATTACAACTTTTCAAAGGGGCGCGCGCCGAATGGGACGGCCGGAGCAACACCGCCGCGCGCCCCGATCCAGGTGGCCGTGATGTAAGTGCTGTATATAAATAGCTCGCCGTTAGGAGGCTGCGAGATGGTGCTGTGTTCAACGCCGCACGCTGGAAAGCGGGAGGTCGCCCGTTCGATTCCGCGCGTTTCAAAGTTTTTCTGAATTATTTTTCTTTGTGGCTTTAATATATATATATATAGGGCAGGGCAGAAGAAACGAGCGTCTGCAGACTTTGCCATCTAGGCCTAAGTCATGCGACGGCGCCAATCCGAAGTTTCGACGGCGCCAATCCAAAGCCTCCTCGCGCTGCTCCAAAATTCTCCCCAAAAAGCAGCCTTGTGTATAATCACTTGGTGTTAGGGTCGAGGCTTGTCGGCTACGAAGAAATCCCTCATTATAAGAGAGAACCAACGATGCTCCGGTCGACACCGGTGGTAAAGCGGGATTCAATAATGGCCACTCGCCGCTTGTAATTATTCTCCAGTGGTTGTCAAAACGCAAACGTGCGCGACCTGCTTTTTCTTCGCACAGGAGTTTCTAAAATGCCAAGAGCGCCTTTGACAGTACATTGCTTATTTTCTTTCGTATGTGTGTCAAAAGGTGACTCTGTAACTATAATAAATTATTCTGGGGGTTCAAGTCAGTGTATTAATGATGTGTTTCCTCTGATATTTTTTTTACTATTATATCGCATAATAAAGATCAAGTTTTTTTAATTAAGCGTTGCTGGTTATGCAAAAGAATAGTAAGAGAGAAATGAAACAGGAAGTGATGTCATACCTTACGAGGGCCCTGCGAAGCTTTTTTAAAAACACAATTATTGCTCAGGACCACTAAGCTTGGTTAAGCATCAGTTCTAGAGTTATAGGGGAATATAAACATGTTACACGTTATGCCCGGAGTGCTGCCTTTTGCAGAAAGCGCAAATTGGGCATTATGTACTCTTCGACAGTTCTTTGTGACGTGAAATTTATAAGCTCAAAGTGTACCAACTGCAAACGCACTTGTGTACTCTAATGTATACGACAAAACCTACGCTCCATCACTGAGACTGGCTTCAAAACCTTTTGCCAAGTAATGATACCGTGCAAGGTACATACATATAACATGGTTTTAGAATGACATCGAACTATTCCTTCATAAGGGGTCTCGCCTTAACATCTCAGTCATTTCCTTTCTATTTTTTTTTTACTTGATCAGCTTGTAAGTATGTCTTTCAACGCAGATAGCCGACATTTTCCAAATTATCCTCGTAAATGAAGTGTACGCTCATCGAGAAACCATCTGACATTAACGGCGTGCATCTATCTATTCGAGGAACTACCATATTCCCGACCCTCTTTCATCTTTTTATAACCTGCGCCGAGCAAAGTTTAACAAAAAGTAAAGATACAGCCGCTTTAGAAAGCACCCACCTGCACACCCTACCGAGGACAAGATGGATATATTGCTTCTCAGATTTTGTCCGTTGCTAAAAGAAGAACTCAGCGATCTCCTTGCGATGGCTCACTTTTTCTTTCCATGTGCATACATCGCCGTAGAGTGCTCCACTGCCTTCCTTCCCTCCCCTCCTACCAATCTTCGGTCCACCTGATTGCAGGGGTTGTCATAAGAGTTCCGGATTAGGGACCCTTTCTGTTTTTCTTTGCACTGCAACAAAGAAATGTTTTCATCATCATCATCGTCATCATAATTATCATTACCACGGCGATGTGTGAAAGACGATTGTTATATAGATATATGCCATGAAGTTGGTTCGTTCCTCGAAAACATGCATCACACATACAAACTATTTTCTCTCACTCCCGAAACCTGCTGTTTGCAGCGCATTTGAAGCCGCTTGTAGTGTACGGTCGATTACATTGACAGTCGTCTTTACTTTTTTGTTTTTGTTTTTGTTTGGCTCTCGACAAGCAAGTCGCAATATAGACTATTTTACGGATGGGTTTTGGTGCCGCCATTTTGGACTGTTAACCTCGCCGCTTTTTGTCTTGAACGGTTGAACGAACAGTACTAGGTGGGCGTACACACGTGAAAACGGTTGGGCTGCTGCATCCGGCGTTTCCTGACCTTATCAATTCACGTCACAGCCTAAGGTGGCGGGGCGCATTTTACGTAAAATAGACTATAACAACCCTCAATTAGTGGAGTACTTGCGAGTTTGTTTCCTTTGTTTATTTGTTTCTCTGTTGGCCGTGCCTACGTGCCTTTGCCTTTGTTTATTTATTTACTTTTACTGGGAGCGCGCCTTTAATTCTCAACTGACTCTGTGTCCTGACCACTTCCTCAGCGAAAGTTAGCAAACTGGATGCTTGTCCTTAGGATGGAAGAAGCCATTGAAGGAAATAGTCGTTTTATTCTTCCATTTTCCAACAACGTTATATTGGTGGGAATAAGGTTGTTATGATAATAATCAATCAATCAATCAATCAAACGTTTATTTAATGTGCCCAGGAACAACCGTAAGGTCTTTGTACTGGCGCACACAAAAAAACAAAAAAAAAACAAAAAAAACAAAGGAAACATTCATAATAAAATATCAGGGATAAAAAACGTTACAAAATTGCACATATACAACTATGCGCAGGCAGAAAAAAAATATCAACAGTGTACAAGGCTATGTAAGTACAGTGCAAAGCTCGGAGCAGAACAACGACTGGGAGCTGTGAAAAACATCGAGCTCCATAAAGTAAGCATCGTAAAGACGTTGTATCCTGCCAATGGTCGAATGTTCACAGAGGCAGGCGGTTACATGAAAAGGTCTATTCTCTCTGGTCAGCTTACGTGGAATTCGGAAATTAAGACAGTTGAGCAGTACAGGGCAGGATATGATACCATGCACAAGCTTGTAAAGAAATAACAGATCAGCGCGATTTCGTCGGCAGCAAAGTGATGGCAATGATAATAATCCAGCAGCGTTAGAACGAGATCCAGAGTCATTTCTAGCGAAACGATGGTTGTAAATGCTTAGGAATTTTTTCTGGACTCGCTCAATGGCGTTGCTGCTGGAATTAGGAATGCCATTCCAGATCACAGATGCATACTCTAGTTGAGGAAGACATAGCGCGGTGTACAATTTTCGGAAGGGCACAGGAGAACGGAATTCTCTAGACATTCTGCAAACACAGCCTAGGGTGCGAAGACCCCGCAAAGCAACACGCTTAGCGTGAGCAGAAAAGTGTAAGGTGCTATCAAAAAGAACACCTAGATCATTGATCTCAGATACCTTACACCACGACACAGAATTGACAGAATATAAAAATGGCACACTAGATGTTTTTCGAGTGAAACTCATTACCTTGGTTTTTGAAATATTTAGGGAGAGGTTATTGCTGTTGCACCATTCAGAAAAAGAACACAAATCAGATTGCAGCAAGCGACAATCGATAACTGAATGAATTTCCTTAAATATCTTTATGTCATCGGCATACAAAAGGAAAGAAGAATTCCGAATGACAGAAGAAACATCATTAACATAAATTAAAAAGAGGAGTGGGCCCAGTACCGACCCTTGAGGAACCCCACTAGTAGCTTTATACAAAGAGGACGTTTGGCCATTAACGGCAACGTAACATAATCTATCAAGAAGATAGCTATGGAGGAGATTCACAATTGAAGAATCAACATCAAAGTGTGCAAGTTTATCCACAAGCAGCGAATGGCTGACAACATCAAAAGCTTTGCTAAGGTCACAGTAAATAGTGTCAACCTGTCCTCTCTGCGAAATAGGCGTGGAGACTTGCATCATGAAACTGGCAAGATTAGTGACAGTTGAGCGGCCAGCGAGAAACCCATGCTGATTCACAATCAATGAATTTTTTACATCAAAAGACAATATTTTGTGAAGAGCAAGCTCAAAGATTTTGGATGCGGCACAAAGAAGGGAAATAGGGCGGTAGTTCGAGACGTCACTTTTACAGCCAGACTTAAACACTGGGAAAACACGAGCAGTTTTCCACATGCTAGGAAACGTTGAAGCATGCAGACACTTATTAAATATGGTAGTCAATACTGGGACAAGTGTACTGCCATAGGCTTTTAGTATGGCAGAGGGGATGCCATCTGGGCCAGCTGAAAAGGATGGTTTCAAGCGCTTAATGAATTCTGAAATGGAATCTTCATCTAGCGACACAGCATCAGCTGCGCCAACTGCCTTAACCTGTCGACCGTTACTAGCTACAGAGGCTGGAGACTTATAGACAGATGAAAAATGCATGGCAAAACAGTCAGCAACGGCTTGAACTTCTACTCCATTTGGGTCCACTATCCTGAAGGACTCGCCACTTTTGCTCGACCGTTTGCGCACATACTTCCAAAACTCAGCCGTCCTGTCAGACGCGCTTTTTTCTAAAAATGAAATATATAGACTGTGATCCCGTTTATAAAGGCGTTTACAAAGAGTACGAAAACGACAGAATTCTTCCTTCAAATCAGTTGATGCAGAACGTTTATACTTTCTGTGTGCACGATCTTTATGTTTCAGTGCACTTATAAGTTCTGATGAGAACCAGGAGGGATATTTACAATGATGAGGTGTATACTGGGGAATGAACTTGCGCATGCTGGTCAAGATAAGCTCCGTAAACTGATCGACTTGATCATCAACATTGGGTTTGTCAGTTACCAGTGACCAATCTGTGGTGGACAAGTCATGGTACAAGCCAACGTAGTCACCTCGCTTGAAGGCAAATCTGGGCGTTTTGTCGATTTTTCTGGGAATAATAATAATAATAATAATAATAATATTATTATTATTGTTATTATTATTATTATTATTATTATTATTATTATTATTATTATTATTATTATTATTATTATTATTATTATTATTATTATTATTATTATTATTATTACCTGAGCAAGGCTTTTGACGCAGTCAGCCACACACTGCTTATGGTTAAACTTGCGCAATTTGATGTTGACTTGTCGGTTGTGAATCTCCTGCAGAGCTATCTGCTCAATAGATATTGTTATGTAGCGGTAAATGGCCAAACGTCTTCTTTGTATAAAGTGACTAGTGGGGTCCCTCAAGGGTCAGTATTAGGCCCACTCCTATTTTTAATTTACGTTAATGATGTTTCTTTTGCCATTCGTAATTCTTCTTTCCTCTTGTATGCCGATGACATCAAGATTTTTAAGGAAATTCATTCAGTTAACGACTGTCGCTTGCTGCAGTCAGATTTGCGCTCTTTTTCCGAATGGTGCAACGCTAATAACCTTTCTCTGAATGCCTCGAAGACAAAATTCATGTCTATCACTCGCAAAATATCTAGCGTGTCATTTCAATACTCTGTCAATTCTGTGTCCTTATGCAAGGTTTATGAGATCAGTGATCTTGGTGTTGTTGTTGATAGCACGTTAAACTTTTCTGCTCACGCTAAGCGTGTTGCTTTGCGGGGTCTTCGCACCCTAGGCTGTGTTTGCAGATTGTCTAGAGAATTCCGTTCTCCTATGCCCTTCCGAAAATTGTACACCGCGCTATGTCTCCCTCAACTGGAGTATGCGTCCGTGATATGGAATGGCATTGCTCAATCCAGCGGTAACACCATTGAACGAGTCCAGAAAAAATTCCTTAGCATATATAACCATCGCTTTGCTAAAAAATCTCGTTCAAATACTGCTGAATTATTATCATTGCCATCACTTCACTGCCGACGAAATCGTTCTGATCTCTTGTTTCTTTACAAGCTAGTCCACGGTATCATATCCTGCCCTGTACTTCTCAATTGTGTTAATTTTCGAATTCCGCGTAAGTTAACCAGAGAGAACAGACCGTTTCATGTACCCGCCTGCTTCTTCCAACACTCTACCGTTCACAGAATACAAAGTCTCTATAATGTTAATTTTCTTGATCTTGACATTTTTCATAGTCCACAATCATTGTTTTTATCCGAGCTTTGTACTGTTTTGACATAGTATGGCACAATGTACAAAGTCTTACCTTCTCCGTCTTTCCGCATAGCTGTATATATGCAATCTAATTTTTCATTCCCCTTCAATATTTCTCGTGTTGTCTTATTTTACTCCTCCCCTTTTGTGTTCATTTCTCTTTGTCTACGTGTATTTGCTCTTTTTATTTCTTAAGACTGTCTGTATTGTATAGTTTATTTTTATTGTTTTTTTTTTGCGTGCGCCTGCACAAACACCTTACGGTTGTTCCTGGGCACGTTAAATAAATGATTGATTGATTGATTATTATTATTATTATTATTATTATTATTATGTTGATTTGGAATCAATGAATTTTTTAGTGTGAAAAACTCATCGATTCCAAATCAACATGGTTTTCTTGCTGGCCGCTCAACTACCACAAATCTTGCTAGTTTCATGACGCAGATCTCCACACCAATTTCTCAGAGAAGTCAGGTTGACGTAATCTACTGTGACCTGAGCAAGGCTTTTGACGTAGTCAGCCACACACTGATTATGGTTAAACTTGCGAACTTTGACGTTGACTTGTCGATTGTGAATCTCTTGCACAGCTATCTGTTCAATAGATCTTGTTATGTTGCCGTAAATGGCCAAGCCTCTTCTTTGTATAAAGTGACTAGTAGGGTCCCTCAAGGGTCGGTATTAGGCCCACTCCTATATTTAATTTACGTTAATGATGTTTCTTTTGCCATCCGTAATTCTTCTTTTCTCTTGTATGCCGATGACATCAAGATTTTTAAGGAAATTCATGCAGTTAACGACTGTCGCTTGCTGCAGTCAGACTTGCGCTCTTTTTCCGGATAGTGCTACGGTAATAACCTTTCTCTGAATACCTCGAAGACAAAAATCATGTCTATCACCCGCAAAACATCTAGCGTGTCATTTGAATACTCTGTCAATTCTGTGTCCTTATGCAAGGTTTATGAGATCAGTGATCTTGGTGTTGTTGTTGACAGCGCGTTAAACTTTTCTGCTCACGTTAAGCGTGCTGCTATGGGGGGCCTTCGTTCTCTCGGATGTGTTTGTTGAATATCTCGAGAATTCAGGTCTCCCATAGCCCTCCACAAATCGTACACGGCCATATGTCTTCCACAACTTGCGTATGCGTCCGTGATATGGAATGGCATTGCTCAATCCAGCGGTAACACCATTGAACGAGTCCAGAAAAAATTCCTCAGCATATATAACCATCGCTTTGCTAAAAATGACTCTGGATCTCGTTCAAATACTGCTGAACTATTGTCACTGCCATCACTTCACTGCCGACGAAATCGCTCTGATCTCTTATTTCTTTACAAACTAGTCCACGGTATCATATCCTTCCCTGTACTTCTCAATTGTGTTAATTTTCGAATTCCGCGTAAGTTAACCAGAGAGAAGAGATCGTTTAATGTACCCGCCTGCTTCTTCCCACACCCTACCGTTCACAGAATACAAAGTCTCTATAATGTTAATTTTCTTGATCTTGACGTTCTTCATAGCCCACAATCATTGTTTTTATCCGAGCTTTGCACTGTTTTGACATAGTGTGGCACAATGTACAAAGTCTTCCCTTCTGAGTCTTTCCACATAGTTGTATATATGCAATGTAATTTTTTATTCCCCGTCAATATTTCTCATGTTGTCTTATTTAACTCCTCCCCTTTTGTGTTCATTTCTCTTTGTCTACGTGTTTTTGCTCTTTTTATTTCTGAAAACTGTCTGTATTGTATTGTTCATTTTTATTGTTTTTTTTGCGTGCGCCTGCACAAAGACCTTACGGTTGTTCCTGTGCACGTTAAATAAATTATTGATTATTATTATTATTATTATTATTATTATTATCATTGCCATCACTTTGCTGCTGACGAAATCGCGCTGATCTGTTATTTCTTTACAAGCTTGTGCATGGTATCATATCCTGCCCTGTACTGCTCAACTGTCTTAATTTCCGAATTCCACGTAAGCTGACCAGAGAGAATAGACCTTTTCACGTAACCGCCTGCCTCTGTGAACATTCGACCATTGGCAGGATACAACGTCTTTACAATGCTTACTTTATGGAGCTCGATGTTTTTCACAGCTCCCAGTCGTTGTTCTGCTCCGAGCTTTGCACTGTACTTGCATAGCCTTGTACACTGTTGATATTTTTTTTCTGCCTGCGCATAGTTGTATATGTGCAATTTTGTAACGTTTTTTATCCCTGATATTTTATTATAAATGTTTCCTTTGTTTTTTTTGTTTTTTTTTTGTTTTTTTTGTGTGCGCCAGTACAAAGACCTTACGGTTGTTCCTGGGCACATTAAATAAACGTTTGATTGATTGATTGATTATTATTATTATTATTATTATTATCATTATTATTATCATTATTATTATTATTATTATTATTATTATTATTATTATTATTATTATTATTATTATTATTATTATTGTTATTATTATTATTATTATTATTATTATTATTATTATTATTATTATTATTATTATTATTATTATTATTATTATTATTATTATTATTATTGTTGTTGTTGTTGTTGTTGTTGTAAGCCCCATCGCCCCCAATGGCTGACACACGAGGCATGATTCGACGGCCGTGCGCATGTTCCACGCGCCAGGAACGACCTATAAGAAGGGACCGTGGGCAGCCATGCCAGAGTGGCCGACAGACTGTCGCGGGGAATGTTCGTGCACGCGTCGTGCGCCCCGCCGGGCCAAGGTTGGGGCCGGAAGTTTTGCTATCATTCTGCCTAACCGTTCAAGTTTGTTTTAGCTAATAAATATAAATCTAGTTCCTCAGCAGTCCCTGGCGGCGGTCCTTGGGGCAGACATCCACGAACCCCTTCAGCACGGAACCCAAGACGGAAGCAATAGCGAGCCATCAATGCGAGGCCGTTCTATCTTCACCGAAATAAAGTCACGCGATAGCTGGTAACAGTTACAAAGGAGAATAAAGAGGGAAGGGAAGGGGTGGAACAAGGGAGGGGGAGGGCGGCGTCGTGAATGTTCAGTATACGGGGGTTGCTCGTTGGCGTCAGTGAGGCGAAGAAAGAGTTTGCCACTATCGGTCGTTTGCTGATCCGCGAGCTCCCTCGTAAAAAAAAAAATGAAATACAGTCGTTATACTTGACTTTCCATGGCGCTTGGCCGGGATTAAGAGAGGACAAAAAAACCCCGATGCGTCCACAAGATTCGTTCATCCGAGGCTTCGGGCTTGGCCCCAAGTGGCGGAAGCTGACGTGTATAAGAGTGTTCTACCGCAGTCAAGCGCAGAACCTTGGTGGGGCGTTAAAAAAAAATAAAGAAGGTAATGAATTAATGACGGCCACATTAACGCCGGCGCGTCGATGGCTAAAATTGCTTTTTCGTCCTCCATTGATGCTTCGTTTTTTCCTGTTGGTTGTCTTCTCGGAGAGTGCGAACGGCGTATCTTTTTGGCTCTGTCTTTCTCTGATAGAATAATCTACGATTGATGAGATAAAAAAAACAAACCTGTTTATACCCGGAGAAAGACCATAGTTAGGTGGTAGTTATATGGACGCATAATAGGAATCAAGCGCGGCCTTCATAATGATGGTCAGCGCGCAGTTGGCGATATTGGATGTTGTTCTCTTTTGCCTTCGTTAATATGCTCGGGTGAGGCTTTTCTCCTTTTTTACCCAGCGCATCAGATAACGTTGTTTAAAAAAAAATCGCCCGTCAGTGTTGAAGTCAGTTCGCGTTATGGTAAGGAAATTGGCTCTCTCGTCAAATCTCTAAACTATCTTTTTTCGACTACTAGGCAGTTTTTTTTCTGCTTAGAGATACTGCCTTGAAGTGCTGGTTTTTCATATCTGATGTGAGACACTTGTCGCCGTTAAAATTTTGGCAAAACGAAGTGTTACTTGGCGTATCGCTATTTTGACAAAATCAAATAGAATGGCGGTGTTGTTGCGCGAACTCTCGTATTGTAGACGTCGATACACGTCACGTCTTGTATAGTACTATGCGAGTGTCATTATGTTTACTGAAATCAACAATAAACAAAGGAGTTGTCGCCATTAGCTGGTGACGGCTACCTTTTTCACTTGATTATTAGGGAAGGATTTTCTAATAGTCATCCGTGCGTTGTTTTCGCGATTCTTGCGGTCGTTGACTCCATAACGAAAATGACTACCACGCCAGAGGAAAGGAGTAACCCGCGAGACAAATAAACATCATAAGAACTCCTCCAATACTTTCTTAAAAAGATATATTTTCGTCTCATCGAAAATCAACATCACCAAAATGATGTCATCTGAGAATTCGCTCGGATTGTATACACCTAGCGAATTAACCGGCTTCAGAAAGCAACCAAGACATGTGTCATATTCTGATAGGCTCGAGCTTTTCTAGAAACTCTGATATTCAGAAGATTACGCACAGATTGATATCCTTTACAACGAAAGACTTTCTCTTTGAGTAAGCCTCATCAATAACTACAATCATGATGGTTGTCACAGGTTCTTTCGCTTTTCGGTTTAGCAGGGCCCTAAACTAAAAAAGAAAAGAAATAACGGCACAAGTACTCTTTGTCACTTGTTTTTCTCAAACGCCGGCATTTTTCTGAGACTAGACTCCAAGAGCCCGTGTCTGCGTTTCACGACCATCCTCTCATATCGCCAGAAGAAAGGCAACCAATGTTTGAGCGGGTGCTCTGGGCTTAATTACCTTACTAAAATATTAGTGTAAGCACGTCACAGAAGGGTGAAACGAAGCTCTTCCCCGCACTGCTTCCTTTAGAGTGTACCCGCACCTTTGTCAACAGTTTTTCTCGCCTGACATATGGTTTTCAGTTCGTGGGTTTTGATAAACACTTGCCTTTTCTTTTAACGTCAAAAAACAACATAGAGACGTCAGTATCTGGGCTGCCATAAAAATAGCAAAAGAAGCGCGCGTGACAATATTACATCATCTAAGCTACCTCGTCGTCTTGATGACATTTATCCTAATGTGGTCAAAGAGCTATGTACTAAATTAAGTTGAGCGCTAACTATTGGAACGTCCGTGCGGACCGGCGTCAAGGAGAGAGTACAGCCTCGAGCATTTTTAACTATATCGCGCGAGCGTCTACCGCACGCAGTATCAGCGCCTTACAACGGCGTGGCAGACGACGTGGCACAGGAGTACAGCGTGGCAGACGACGCTTGCGCTAGTGGTGCTTTGTGCGCATGCGCGTACTACTGCCGCACTGCAAAAAATATGGCCCCCTGTTCACGGACAAAGCTGAAGGTATAGAGGTGCCGAGCACTTTTCCGCGATTCGAATTAAACGATTTCTCTAAGAAGGAGTCTTCTTACGAAGTGCTTTCGTTACCACAGATAAAACAAAGCACTCCGTCACTTCGTTTGAATGGGAACACTGTTCCGTGACCAGAATACAACAATTTCCTTCAAAGAAGGTCTTCTTACGTACCTCCTACGTTAAGATACTAAAGAATGGTCTGCCCGTACTGTCCAATATAATATGGCACATTTGCCTTAATGCAAAATAATGGTTTTGTACCACAGCTGCACCATAAAATCCCATAGAAGCTTTGCCACCTATGCAGGTGGCAGTCTCGGTATACGCTGGCAACAAGTGAGCAGAGGTCGACCAGTCCACTAGCCACATACGTCCACGTACACGTTCGGTATGGGTCTGTGGTTGTTGTTTCAAGCAGATGCTTCATGACGTATGAACCATAATTCCAATAGCTTTCCTCCACCTTTGTTCCTGAGCCAGCATCGTCGCATTGTTAAGGTCGAAGCTATAACCTGTCGTCTAGCAGTATTCAACAAGCTGTCTTAAAATGCGCTCCATGGGTGGCTTTAGCAACATTCCCACTTTGTGTTCTTTGAACGTCTTTGGCATTTTCCTGCCCGATTCGCCGATGTAAGCGGTGTCGTGAACCCCACAACGTACTCTGTAGAGTACCCTGCTCTAATCATCCGCAGGTGTGCGGTCTTTGGGCTTTGTGAACACATGTCCTAAGGACAAGGTATACACAAACACCGCCGAAGATTAGAGTGGGATCATCTTCGAAGTACAATGTGGGGATTGCGACACAACTTGCATAGGCGAAACGGGTCGAAGAAGGTGATCGAAGGTTAAAGAACACAAAGAGGATGTTGTGAAAACCACCCATGCAACGTGTTCTAAGACGGAGCTTGCTGAATGCTGCTGAATGACAAGGCATAACTTTGATCTAATCAATTCGACGATGCTGCCTCGTGTACAAAGGTAGGAGGAAAAGAAAAATCTTGTAATCATGGTTCATTCATCACGGCGCATTGGCTTGAAACAACAACATCGGCCCTCTATGGGATGTTTACAAGGAAATGTGCGACTAAAGGACTGGTCAAACTCTGCTTATATTTGCCAGCATATACTGAGAATGTCGCCTGCATAGGTGGCAATACTTTCATGTCATTTTGTTAATATTTGTTGTGTTAAGTCAAAGTAAACATTTTACAATCAAGCTACACATCCCAAGCTGGTAGATGTGGGGGTAGCATGCCATGTGTAGATGCACTGTACTGTGTGAACTTGCTGATGACGGAAGCATACCAAATAAACAGTGCAGTACACTACTACGTGCTTCTTTAAATGCGACTTTGGCAGATGTATTCAGGAACATATTTGTCAAAAGGGTTGCAAGCCTGCTTATGAAACTGTGTGCACGGCCCATGGACAGCTCCACTTCGCTCCTTTCTGTACATCTGAAAAGGAAGTGAAAGAAAACACCTAGAGCAACAGCAATGTTCAGAATTTATACCCATTTAAACATTGCCATGGTGCATGTGCACATGGCCTCCCTTAGCATCACTGTTTCAGAAATCAAAAAAGCAGAAACGGTATTTTGCAGATATTTCTGGACTCGTTCTGATCATATGAAGAAGAAGCAATATGATTTCACGAAGACTTAGTGCTATAGTACAGAAGAATTCAGGATTAAACACACTACATTCTAACTGCAAGGGTATTTATGTACGTGCATAATCAATTTATTCAATTATTGTCATGATGTAGCAGCAAAAGTCTCAAGTTACATTTTTGCACTACTTAATGCTGCCGAGAAGGCGGAGAGTAACATGGGTGAAGAAATGAAGAATTGCGCATGTATAAAATGGAACAAGCTCGCACAAGACGAGGCGAATTGTAGACCACTGCGAAGGCCTACTGCTGCAGTGGACATATATTAAGGCTGAAGATGACAAAGATTAAAGCGGAAACGTAAAGGGTCAGAATTATTGAGAAGCAAGGCTTGCTGTCAAAGCTCTTGAATTCTATCAGAACGCAACATGACATTTGTATATCCTGTACATCTTAACGCGACAGAAGTTGAGCTGAAGATGGCAGCTTGAATGAATGTGAAACCATTGAACAAAGCGTGTTGTTGGAGCCAATGTTTCAACAAAATGATGTATCTAGGTTGTGGCAGCAACCTTGATGCGATTCCCTGCACCTATAAAGACGAGTCCTCTTGTCGAAACACTAGCTCCAACAACATTCGTTGTTCAGCAATTTTTTTTATGAGCTGTACATTTCGTTACATTCATTACAAACCTCAACTCTACCAAATGATTCTATGGCAATGATAGTGAGTGCAATACTTAAGCTGCAGTGTCATAAGCAGGTGACCGGCTATTCAACCCTCTAAATATACCAGATCCATAGACTACAGACATTGAGGCAAGCACAACAAAAAGAACAAGCGTAAGGAAATTGAAAGAGGTTAACTCTAATAAACAAGCTATGAATTAGTTATCCCCATTTTAAGTATACAAGGTGGTTTTTCAAGTAACTCCTTTGGTGTTGAAAAAGATCATTCTGCTAAAAAGATCCTACCTGTAATCAAGTGATAATTTCCAGAACGAAATTTCGTGATGCTGAGAGCGTGCATTAAACTTCATGCACGATAAGCGTTAGGCGCAATGTCAGAGAGGTGGAGATGATTTAATGGATAGCAAATACTAAAAAAGAACAGCTCTGAGTAACTATCGGAAGGATAAGGACGAAGTAAGGAGGGAAGCATATTATGATAAGCTAGTGCTATGTTTGAAGCGAGGTGATCTTGCCTTAGAATATGCAGTCATAAAGTGAGATCCAGTAAGTAGGCGTCACATGTACTGGCTGGGAGAGAGATATGGAAATGACGGACCACCTTTTAAATAAATTTAAAAATGCCCACCCATGTGCGTGTTGTGAACTAGCTCTCATGAAGCCCTAGATTTAGAGAAAGCTGGACAAATATGAACATCTCCGCAAGAGAAATAAGGACAGACGGACAATTGGTAGTGGAAAAACAGGGAGAACAGCCAAAAACAAACATGCACAAAAGGAAGTGTCCTTATGTACAATGCCAAAAGATAAGCTACTAATTTATAAGTTTTTTTAAAGAAATTTTATTCAGGTAGGAAAGGCATTAGGCCAATTCAAAAATTGAGCTTGGCCACTTGCATGTCACTACTTCGCTTTAAAGGGAACACCCATAGCATCCATCCATCTACAGATGTGAAACTGTGCCATGCAAGATAACTTATACAAAGTTATTGCTTTGAGAAACTAGAGCAAAATATTTTAGGAGAGCACCTAACTGGGCTGGTTAGTACATGATTATGACGGGAACAAAGAGCGCTGGACACGGGAAGAAAAAAAAAATCTAGACGAAGGCGACAGCACTCTCGTATATTAATCTTCCTTCATCCCGTGTCCAGCGCTGTTTGTTCCCATTTTAATGCAAAATATTTCTTTCTTTAATCTGAAGGTGACAGTGTTTCATGGCTAAAATAGTTTACTAATTTGCATTTCAAGTTACATTTTTCCGCCACGAGGAAACATTGCAAGATGCTGAAGTTCTAATGTTAACATTTATCAGGAGAAAGACCAATTCTTTCGTATTGAATACCCACAGTTGATTGTCTAAAGTTCATTGCCTTTGTTTTTGTGCTGTTCCCTTATTATTTTGCTTAACACAGTTGTATAGATGTTCTTGCTTTATTGTGTGTTTTGTATATGTTATGCTCCAGTTCTTGCTTTGCAAGGTTATTTTATGTGTAACTTATCATTGAAGCCCACTTTGCAATACTGCTTACTGGTGTCAGCAGTATTGTCAAGTAATAAGTAAATAAGTAAAGAAGTTAATTAATTAATAAAATAAATAGGTAAATAGATATACACTTTGTCATAAAACTACCGTGAAAACAACATAAACAGAAACGTTAAACCCAAACTGTAACAGAGTCGGAAAAAATAGCTTTTTGACCCATATTGCAGCTTAGCTTTTGCTATGTAGCATTCCCAGCAGAAATGTCGCCAAGACATTATTGTGTGGTACACTTTGCTAACAATTTATATTCCATTTTAAAAAAATATACTGCTTGGTGGTAAGCAAGAAAAAATTTACTGAAGTGAATAATCCCTAGCCTGCACAAGGAGTCTCGTTCCTTGACCTTCGCTACAGAGCACATTGGCACAGAATTCACGTGGGTGCCCCTGTGCTCATATAGTGCAAGTCCAATTGTTGCAGATTTAAGCAATACTTCTATCTGAAATACCGTGCAAGAACAGCGATGTGCTGTGCAGTGAAGGCAAACCTCCAAGAAACTTCACAATAGGTACTAAAATAAAACAGTGTGCACTGTCAGACACTAAAACAAAACACTAATCTGCTTGTATTGCTAAATTACTTCAAAACCCTGCTATGAACAACTCTCCGCAAGGAGTTGATTGTGAAAAAAATACTTTAACCTCTGACCTATTTTTGTCTATCTCTAGTATAACGACTCCTAACCTTTGGCACACACACAAAGGCACAATGCATTTCATATGGTTCAATGCCTTCAAACAGCACGGAAGGTCATATGTTAAGAGATAGCGTAAAGTCTGGACTAATTTTAACCAGCTATATTTTTATAACATGCAAACATAGAGATATACACAATAATTTAGTAACTCGCCCCCTTACAAGTGTTGCTGTCACAGCTCCAAATTCTATTCAGAGCTATACTGGCTAAAATAATAAAACACAGCTGCATTTCCATCTCAATGGTGGATGCACACAAGTCTACAAAAATTTAGTAACTCGCCCCCTCTAAAAGTGTTGCTGTCACAGCTCCAAATTCCATTCACGAGCTATACTGCCTAAAATATTAAAACGCAGCTGCATTTCCATCTCAATGATGGATTCACACAAGTCTACACCAATAGGCATGCACTTTAGATTGAATTCACAAGCCAGATAGCCGGTAATCCTGCCGCTGGAAAACACTAATAAGTGTATGAGCTGGACTACTACATAAGCTAAAATGGATGCTTGGTTCGTACGATATAGTAAAAACAAAGCAGTGCAGAAGACTCAGCACACGAGCACAGCACTGTTTATCTTCCTTTCTTTGTGCTTCATCTTTTGCGCTGTTTTCTTCCACTATTGCACTGATTGCGGAAGCAACTGGCTGCCGCCATTTGTTCATCTGGGTGGAACTTTTTGGGCTTTGTACCAGACTAGTGTTCTGCTGTGCAATGCAGCTGTGTAAGCAACAAGGTGTAAAAATATTGCACTACAAATCAGGGAATACAAAGCATGGATAAGAATGTCCAGCCAAAATTGAAGGCTTCAGCGAAAAGTTTAAGACACATACGCACAGGTTAATGCTCATTCATAGCTTCTGTGGCAGCCCCGTGATTTCTGTGTCCATCTGTGCGTGCCTTCCTTCCGCCTTTGGGCAAGTTTGTGTAGAATGTCTGCCAGGAAAACAAAAACATCAGAAACAAGTTCACTTTTTTGAGCATGCCTCACGTAACACAAATTAACTTTTATCGCCCCATGAGGTAACCGTTTAAGGAGCATCCAAACAGCCGCTGCTCCGTCTATGTATAGCTCATAACCTATTAGTAGCATCCAAGACAACACCTGGTCATTGTCAAAGCATAGAAGACAAAAAAAAAAACTGAGACGAGTATAAGCAAGCAGCAAGCGGCTATATTTCCCCGTTATATCATTTTCTAATGCAGCTCAATGCATTCATCACTTAAATTTAATTTACACTGCTATTTTAGTGTCTGCCCTCAACTTGATTTCCAAGTAACTCACTAGATAACCTATTTCTCTTACACACTATATGAATACATGTTAAAAAGATGGGGCATGCAAACATGGATACAAGAGAGTCAAGACACCTCAAACGCCAAGATCGCTAACCAGAGGCTCATCACCTAATCTATCTTTACATTGTCGAGAGCGTAAATGCATGCCAAAATTCAATGAATGCACAGTTTTGTACAAGCACATGAATGAAGAAATGCGTCCAATGGTCGAGGCCTGGCATATCGATAATGGCAGTGCACGCGGGAGCCAATCATTGATCAACTAGCACAAAGAAGAAATCATGTGCTTGAGAAGTTATCTCTCACCTAGACTATCGCACGTGCCGGATTGATAGGTATTTCCTCTTGCCTGGGCATGCGCAGATAAGCTTTTGTGTCTACTTAATTTTGTGCCACTGTCCACATTTTCAGTTGGCATTAGTGGTCTCTTGACTTCTTTCGTGTCCATGTTTGCATGACCTGCCGTTTTAACATGAATACCTACCAACTAGCTCAGCTCTCTGTTATTCTAAAATATATATACGATCTAGAATTACCACTCTGTTCCCTCGCTGATGTAATAATTATAATGGTGTTCTGTAATGTGAACGTCAATTTAAAAGCACATGAGCCTCTAGGATTTTCACTTTCATCAAAAGTGCAACCACTGCACCAAGGATCGAACCTGCACAGTTCAGATGAGCAGCTCAGCATTATAACCACTGTATTATAGCGGGGGATGTTCACTTGGTAATGCAGGTTAATGTTAAGGATTATGGAAAGAGCTGTAGGTTGAAGAAAGACATGCAATTAAACAAGTAGCTACAGACATTATGCAGTTTAGATATTTCTGTAACCCAAAGGGCTGGTGCTCGGGGCATAAACCTAAGGAACTCCTGTTCAGCTTCTCTTTTCAAACCAAAGCTTAGCAGAATCGAAGTTCCTGTCTACATATAGCTCTGAAAACCACAGTTAAATAGCTGAAAAGTAAACACTAAAAGACAGAAAAATTTCCGTTACTTGTATGATATTAAACACCTCAAGATGCAAATACACCAAACATCCTGGACTGTGAAATGCATTGATTGAAAAAATCAAAGCAGCATAGCAATGAACTTCCATGTGGCTGCCACAGGGCAAAAAGGTTGCTCTGGTGCAATGAAAAATCCATAATGGCACTTATTGCATATACCATGAAATTTTGTATGCTAAATGTATAAATTACCACTCACAGAAGCCGACATGCTATTTTAGAAATGAGCATTGCAACAAATAAAGGAAGCCACGTGACGGATGAATTTACCATTCATAAATAAAGCTTAAGGGCCACTAAACAACCCCGGAGTCTAAAATTTGTGATAACTGCACGGTTGTACAATGTGAACATGTTGCCACAAGAATTTTTTGATTAAGTGGTGTAATAATGAAGACACAGGGGATAAAACAAGCACTCCAGCTGGTTTCAATTTCTCACTCAGCCTCACCGTCGTGAAGAGGGGCTTCGTCGATGTGCATTGTGCCAGAGCGATGTGGTGAGGAAGCACAGGTCAACGCAATGGCAAGATAAATTCACAACACCCGTGACAACCACACAGCCTATACTGCACCATCGCAGAGCCAAAATACCGTTTCATACTGCAGAGGACTATTCGACAGTCAGCATTACTTAATGTTGTTCATAAGCAACATTACACTACTTGCTAGCAAAGAGGACTGGTCAAGTACTGAAGAGGAGGCGCGGTTATTGTTTTTAGAAATGGAGTGTCTGTGATATTTGCACAATGCGATTGCTGCGGCCCTCTGTACGAATTAGCGAGCTTGTTTGGGAGGTGTAAAAAAAGAGGTCAGAGCCTGCTGACCGGCCCTTTAAGAGAATGTAAACATACATTGCAAGGAAGTACACTTGTATACATATCACTATAAGTTATAAAAAACAGGCAATTAAAACATGCTGAATCCATGCGGCATAGGGATGCATCACACCTTTGCAAGAACTTTACTATGGTGGCTGCATGTTTGTGTAGGCCAGAAGCAGCAGGCACATGGCTTCCACGAATTTGACCCGTTCGTTGAAGGGAAACTGCTGCTCACATCCTTGTAGCACTGCCTTTTGAAGGTGCTTCCTGCGATAACAAAATGAGCACAACATAATTATGGTCTGCAAACATCCACATATGACCTACATTGCTGCCCTTTCTCATTAAATTCAGCTGTAGACTAATCAATGCGACAGCAGCATTTTGCTACATTACAGGCCATGATACTGCTTTCCCTGGCCTGTTTTTTTTTCACCAATGACAGAATGTAACAGTAGTAAAGCTTCGGTTGGCGAGGGTGCAGTCGTAAAGTATGCATGCAAAGTAACAATATGAAAAAAAAACAATGGCATAATTTTACATGAGATATAAAGAATTATCATAATTCCTGTTTGTCAGACACGAAGAAGTGTGTAATTGAGCAAGTTTTGACTTTAAGGTATCGCAAAACAATACCCTTAATGGAAAGTGGGATATGCAGAGGGAACTCTGCTGTTGAAATTGGCTGCCTCTTTTGGCTCTGTAGCTACAATTGCATTGCTAAAGCTACTTCAATGCACTTAACAAGCCTGTGTAATGGTATTGACAGATGGACAGACAATACAAACCCATTTGTTCTCACTTAGCTGCAATCACAGCAAAATGTTGCTTCAGGTAACATTTCCCAGTATGCAGAATGCGCCTGTTTAGCATAAGTGATGAAATTGTGTAGTCAAATGTACACAGCAAATTCAGTTAATTTGCCTTGAAAAATTGCAGGTGATAGGTTGAAGCTTTGCAGAAACAAACAGTATACAGAAAAGTCTGTTCCAGATAATGCAGTCATGAAGCTATAAATTTTAAAGTGGGCTGCTATATTCTTCAGGCACCATGCATTGCATTTATGAAAAAGATAGCATCCCTGTACAACAATGTGTGCTGCAAGAGTCATAAACCTTAATATTTTTGGCACAATTCCACTTACCAGTACAACGTTTTACAGAAAGGGAACATATATGTTTGCCAAACTAAGCCATGTTCCCAGGCAAAATCCACTGGCCAAGGTGACAAACACATGGATTACGCTCTCAATAGCTTAGCTGGTTTAGTGAAACTAAAAACTATGGTAACACTATCTTAATTG
Organism: Rhipicephalus sanguineus; assembly: GCF_013339695.2. Lineage (NCBI taxonomy): Eukaryota > Metazoa > Arthropoda > Arachnida > Ixodida > Ixodidae > Rhipicephalus > Rhipicephalus sanguineus. The sequence continues at coordinate 115,762,756 of NC_051177.1, forward strand.
AGCTCTCTAGCAAGAGCCTTCTTGCTGCTGTTTATGTCTTCACCTTTTTCACCTTGGTGGAAGGTCACAGGAGTAAGTGGCACATAATAATGAGTGCACGAACAGACTAACAGGACGTGCAACCACTGCCAGTTATGCCTATTTGTGGAAGCTATTGGGCTCTTCTTCCGAATAAACCAGTTGGAAATAACCCTTTTGCATGAATAAACTTAAGTTGGTTGCTGGCATACATCATGTTGTTGCTCTGCATTTCCATCTCATTTATCTAGCACTCATTGTTTCCCTTCGACGTGACTAGCTCAAAACAAGATTCTTCTTCATTAAATGGAACTTTGTACATTACCTTTACGTTGACTACAGATGCTTATTTCTTCTGCCTGAATAAGCACCTCCTATGGCACGCTTGCCTCGGCCACCTTCTGGACTGCGTGGTCAGCACTCCACTATTAGTCGTGGCACTGCTGTTTGCTACCTGCAGTACGTTGCGAAAAACTTAAGCATTAAAAAAAAAAGAAAAGCCGAAGCAGGTGTGCCAGCAGCAGTTTGCTCTTTGAGGAGGGGAGCAGAGCTCTGATAAATGGCTAAATAAAGGCAAGCGTTGTTCTTCACCAGCATTATTATGCGATAAGAGGTGGGACTTCAATGCACGGACGCACATATTAGTGCTGAAAGCAATTGAAAATTCAGCTGAAAGTACGGCTTGTCAAATTAGGTCAATGCGCATAAAGGTTAAAAATGGGGCAAACCAATTGAACAACATACAGTGTTGTGCTGCATAAATTGCATTTTTAGCAAATCTACATTAGCTGTAGCTTGAAAGACGATAAGCAATGTCCAAGAATGCTAACCTATACGCTTTTGAGGGTCACGTTACCTAATGACACATAAAATGCACGCCTAAAGAAAATACCCCTAGATACACATTACCTCTTCCATTGTACCGATTCACGATTCACCGCACAACGCGGTGACAAGATTATTCGTTCAGAGCTCGTGCGAAAGAAATGAATGAAGCTTCAGTTTCGTGGCGTTACTTTAAGTAAGTTGACAAGAGTAAATTACATTCATAAAACGCATGACAATGATGTGCCTGACGAAAATGTTGGCTCCTTTCAGCAAATATTAAAGTAGAGCAGTGCGTGCAAGCGAGCTAATTACCAAAACTTTATAAAACTACCGACTACGTTCTTGACAAACGTCATGCGCGAGAACAATCCACACGACTACAACCGCATACAGTACCAACACATTATGCGATTTTCTTCGGCGACAACGCGTACTGCAAAAAGAACAATTCACAATGTACGAAGCGTAACCTTCAATATCACTTACCTCTGGCAAGAAAGCACGCCGGCGGCGTACACTGCAGGCTGACCATCGGTTTTCAAGCGATGCACCAAGCGATGAATGGCCAAGCTACCCGCGCCCGGCATCCCCGAACGTCAAGGCATTTTCCAGGGCCACAGAGCGCGTCGTCGAGAAAGGATTGCGGCACTGCTACTCACTGACGTGCGGAAACGTTTGAAGGTGTTCACTGAACAAAGGAGTCGCAGATATTTGAATCGCACGGCCGGCATCTGGTGACTATTCGCCCGGTACCCGCGTATAATACCGATTGAAGAGCTTTCTCTTACGGTCAGAAACCACAACATACGTACAACATACAATGCCAAGCAACGCCGTAAAAGTCGACCGCATGAACAAAACTCGACACGATGAAACACACACGAATGCAGAAGTTCTGCATTCGTATGTGTTTCATCGTGTCTGCATAGAGTAACAGAAAATGACAAGAGTGGACACACAAGCCTATAAGCGGCGAAGCTACGCAGCTTCTCGCCAGCCGTTAGACGGCAGCACGTCACTCCCTGTTTCCAAGAGAACGCGCGTACTAGTTATCTACTGCAGTACCTTTGCTGGTTCACGATACATCTACTTGTCTTTGTCAGTCTATGTGGCTGCGGCAGTGGCTTCCGCTGGCTCGCAGTGCGGCTCTAAATCTGTTTTTATCGTCAGCGATTGGACAGTTCGAAATCATCGATTGGTAGCTGTCATGACCATATATGGTCAGGATTGCCGGCACGCATACAAAATTGGCTCTACCTGCTCCGTGGAATTCGCTGGGATCGTCTGCCGGGAAGTCACTCTGCTTGGCGGCTGCTTGGTAAGAACGCCTTCATTAGGTTCTTTTTTCCCTTCATTACTTTGCAATGTATATGTCGCTTTTGACGCACTTTGTGCTTTAGCGCCGAAAGCTTCTTTGTGCTTCACGCTTCGCTTATGATGCTCGTGAATTGCTTTGCATTAAGAAATAGCAACTTGAAATGCTGCGCAGCACGTTAGCGAAGAAATCGTTTCTTGGCGCCAAAAATGAGTCGCCGCTTGCGTCGTAAGGTTTTCTTTGTACATACAATGCCGTTACACGCTGTTCTAATTCACTGCGTGGGTGTGCAAATGTGTGAAAGAGTGCAGTTATGCTTAGAATCGTTATTTGTGGTATTCGCAGTTTGCTTGACGCCTATGTGAAGAGCCGAATTAGAGAGAACTTGAGAAATGAGAACAGTGTTTGTTGGCCGTGGCTACGACGTAATATTCTCCTTAAATGCTGCCTCAGTAGTTCATGCACCGAAGGTTGCTTTGTTTTCACTGCGGCAACTGCTTGGGACTGTTTTTCGCGAAAGGGCGCTGAGAAGTGCGTCGGAGACAATTTGCGCGAAGGCCAGAGAAAATACGGTAAACTTTTTTTCTCTTTTTCCAAGTCATGCCGTCCGGAGTCAAGTACTACGGCAGCTACTGCTGCGCTGCGTGGTGCAACAACGGCAGGATAGGGAGAGAGCGTGGTACTAAGTGGTTCAGGATTCCGCGAGACGACAGGTAGCCCTTTGCACCTTTCCAAGATGTAATTTTGAAGTTGTGGTTATCATTAACTAACTATCAAAGTATGTCCGTATCTTTCGCACTATTTTGCCGTTCAGCTAGTCAGTGTTTGGATGGTCATACATATTCTTCATTCGCTTAAATCGAGTGGCCCCTTTTCACTCTGAAAAATCGTCCCCTTTTCACTCTGAAATCCCCTTTTCCTCTGTGATGCTAATGCTGTCTTCTGCACTTTTATTGTATTGTGGGAATTTTCTAAATATAGCCTATTTATTCCTACTGTGCAATTTCTCAACATGTGGCAGCTGTCTTGCATTGTGCAGTGCACCCATCTGTTGTATGTGTTTACTGAGAATGTCACTTCAAACAAAATGTTTCGTCTCTCCCAACGATTGCCGTGTGTGCATAAACAATGGCATTGTGTGCTCGCCGCTCTGGCCGTGTGGCTTACACACGAAGCTACTTATGCATGCAAATAACGCGTTAAAAAAAGAATATATATATATATATATATATATATATATATATATATATGAATGACCTCCGAGACAATCACACACACAGAAGTAGTCTCGGGGGCTGTGTAATTTTACCTATAGCTAAATAATAGCCTCTGAGATGGGCATTTTTAATTTTTTTTTTTTTTTGCGATTTCCGATTTCTGAGGCGGCTGTTAAGATTCCCCACTTCCGTTTGGTGCGCTGCGAACCCAAATCAGCCGCAGGGGCCTACGGGAGTGGCCTCTCTTAACCTTTTTTATATTACTCTATGGTGTCTGCAGCAGAACACAGTGACTATTTTGTTGTCCAGACCACAGAATAAACTCCAGCTTTATTCTGTGGACCAGACAACAAAATAAAGTGCGCTGTGGGCCGTGCAGAATGTACTGCAGCCCGAGCAGCCGACCTATCTTGATGACGGTTTATGTGCGCCATACCGCAGAATATACAATTCTGTGGACCAGACCACAGCTTTATTTTGTGGACCACACCAAAGAGACTTGTGCTGTGGACCGTACGCACCAGACTTCGCTGTAGCCCAAACCAGTTGCCCAACTGCGTTCCGAAACTCGCCGATTCTGCGGGAGTTAACAGATTGTCGCGCCATCTGGTGGCGGCAATACAAAACATCAAAGCACCGCGGCGTCACTTCTTGCGAGCGCGTCTCGCAAGTTGCTAAACGCCGCACGCAACGCTGGCGTCGTTTTGAGCGTTTATTAGTTTCGTTTTTTATCAACAGATGACGCGACAATCAGCATACTCCTGCAACTTCGGCCAATGGCGTACCCCGATTTTCATAAATGGAGCCTGTGGGGAGTTTCGCAACTCGTATGATTGAAGATCTCTGGCCCAAACAGCCCATCTCTCTTTTTTTTCTCACAAATTGCGGGGGTTCATTCTGTGGTCTGGTCCACAGAATAAGCACTGCGCCCTTCTCCCTTGACGACAGCTTCTCTCGCGAATCGCAATATTCGCTCACTGTTTTGTGAATAAGTCAGGACCAAGGAGGTTATTTCCGACCGTAGTACGCGAGATGGAAGACGCTTATGCGTGAAAGGTTCGAAATGCGAAGGCGAAGCCTACCTTAGGCATGCTTGCTGGTGTGACATGCCAAAGCAGGTAAACTTGAATTGAAGCTGCAAAAGGAAGGCGTATAATAATAAATGACAGCGGTTCTAAAAAATTTCTTGACTTGATCTATGGCGTGCGGAACACTTAAGTGACTTTCACCACAGTACATTTGTGCCATGCAAAAAAAAAAGGACACACTACGATCTGCACGGGAGAGACAAATTTTGAGCGATCCTCCCGATTGCGATTGCGGGCACGCGGAGCACCCCATAGAGTTTCCTAAAATTAACTAGAGGGGACTCTGGCGCTGCGATCGTTCAGCTACCATGGGAATGATGGGTAGTACACAAATTTGCCTAGCCTTCGTGCTTGCGGCTTCAAACGTACTTGTGGCTTTGTTTATTGCCGCGTTTTGGCGTTCGTTTCGGATAAAAGAATAGACCGCCGTGAACTTCGTGACCAGGTTTGATTTGGTTAGCCTAAAAAAGTTAAAGTGGTGAAGTGGAACTACCGACTTTTGCTGAATTTAGTTTTGCGACAAAGCGGATGCAGCCGACGCGGAGCCAAACGGAGCCGAAAGAACGAAGTTTAGACAAATTTGTGTACTACCCATCATTCCCATGCTGGCTGAAGCGTCATGCGTTGCAGCTCCCATAGACACTAGCGCCAGAGTTCCCTCTAGTAAGTATTGTAGGAAACTCTATGGAGCACCCTACGAGGAAGACCACTTATTCTTGCACAAATAAAAGTTTTTCTCTCTCTCTATCCCGATTGTGCGAACACGGCCACAGATCTCCCAAAAAAACAGCGCCAACGCCACCGCGAGAAGGGAATCTTAACGGCAAAGGACGACGCTACTAAAACTTTCTGGCCCCGATCTATCCTGTCCGGACACACTTCAGTCACTTTCACCGCAGTGCACTAATGTCATGCAAAAAAAGTGCACTGAGATTGGCAAGGGGTTACGCTGTTTCACTAAAGTTTTCAGACGTTGACGATCATACAATTACTCGTAATTATACGGCGCGTGCAAGCGTGTGTACTTAAATGACAAAGTGTGCTGGGTCCAGTGACAACTAGAAGGTTATTGCGCTTTTTTTACTTGACACAGGTGTACTGCGGCGAAAGTGGCTTGAGCACTGCGTACTCGATGGAGCAAGGTGATAAAATTTTATACACGCTGTGATTTGTTATTGTTTCTTTTCGCGATAGCGTTAGCGTTCTTTTTCGGGTGATTGATGGCCGCGCCCGTTCAGAAGGATTACTTAAAGTTCGAGTCTCCCGTGCAAATGTTAGTGCACTTTTTTGCATGACAACAACGCACTGTGGTGAAAGCGACTTCAGTGTTCCGCACGCGATAGATCAGGAAATTTTAGAACTGCTGTCATTTGTTATCATTATACGCCTTCGTTTTGCGCTTTTGAAACGTTGTTGCTGTTATTCTTTATTTTTTGCGGGAGGGGGGGGGGGCGGGGATGCAGTATGCCTTACGGCCTTACGGCATAAGTGAAACAAGAATATACAACACTGCTCCCTAGACGAATTCCACGAGCGGTCACTGCTATTCGCGGATTCATTTGGAACGAACATAGGTCCACCAACGCTGTTGACGAGCACAAGTGCAAAGCTCTGGGATTTAAACATTACGCGAGTGCGTAATGTCGGCATTTATTAAAATAAGATATATTTATTAGACAGCGTCCACGTCGCTCGCACCGCAGGTGACACCATGCTTCCATACATTGACACCATCTGCAGATGGTATACATTTTACCAATGCCGGTTGTGTCTGCACGTGTTGGCTCACATGCGACCACACTTTAGATATGTACAGCCGTACTCATGAGCAATCAGAGGTTACATTTTGAGGGCCATAGTGGCTAGACGCAGTTGGCAAAAACACTAAATGCTCAAGCGGAAAGCTATATTTCTCGCAGTTCGCTACGTCACATTCGTATCATTACACACATTACAAGTAATCGCCGAATAAGCATGAATTCACGGTTCCAGCTCATATGGGAGGTGGGTCGGCTCTTTTCATCTCTACTTCAGCGGCGTTCGTCACCCCCGCTGGCACGCTTTTACCCGCGGGTGGAACATCCCTAGTGAAAAATTTCATATGTACGGAAGATACGGATCCGTACATATAGAATTATGGTATTACGGATCCGCATGGTACGGATCCGCATGATACGGATCCGCACGATCCATATATATGGTTTCCACATCAAAAGCTCCGTATATACGGCATCCATATATACGGAAATATGGTATTACGGATGCCGTATGATACGAATGCCATGCGGAATTGTGGTCATGCATAAACTGCAGGACGCAGTTTTATTATATTCGGTTTCCGCATCAGATCCCATTAGGATTTCGTACCGTCCATTTGGGGACACTAAAATCTATTTTCTGTAAGGTGAAAACTGACTTGTACAGTAGTTTCTGATATCTCAAATTGAGCAAACAATATTTATTTTACATGTGTACAAGTAAAAACAGTATAGTCTGAGAAAAGACGCAATCAAGTCCCGGCACGCACAACCACACAAGCATCTTGTTGTCTTCTCCTTACGCCACCAGTTGCAATGACATCCAGCTTGTCTGCCAGGTATCAGCTCAAGCTCCGGTCACCGCTCTTCCATGGAGGAACGCCTTCCACACTTCTCCACGTGACACTCAAAAGCATCTGAAATAGGCCAGAAGTCAACGCTACGTGAGCAGAAAGACAAATTATTTGCCAACGGGAGAGTTAGGTAGATGATCTATTTGCAATAGTGCTAAAGCCATGATGCATACAATAGGCTCATCGCATTTTAAACACTGATATCTAAAATAACTGCCCTACAAAGAATGTAAAAGGTGCAGTAGAATTAAGCGACTGTTTATTAAGTGCCACATAATGATCTCACTTTTTGTTTGGGAGAAAAATTAAATCAGACTTCAGAGCATCATTATGCAGGATAAAAGCTTCAAGAGAACAAACATATTAAAGGAACAATAAAGTTGCAAAGCGCAACTTTAACTATGGCTGCCACGATTATAACCAAAGAATCAGGCTCAACACAGGCAACGTTTGTTTTTAAGGCCTATGTTCACTCAGCTTTGCATGAACTGCACCGCAAAATGCACAGCACATAACACAAAAATTGCAAAAAAAAAAAGGAAACACCCCTTTTCGTCATCTTTAATGCCTTTGCATTTGCCTCTATATACACTGCCTTTTATCCAGGTCAGTGGTTCTCAAATGTGAGTCCACAAAGCCATTTCGGGGGCCCGCAAAACTTTTTCTAGCAAAAAGGGAACTTTCTTTTTAGATGCACACTACGTCCCGTCACAGCGGCCCCTTCTGAATTTTAGTATGCTTCACTGCATAGCACGCTTGTATTGTGGCCGAGCTGACTTATGTTTACACTTCTCCATGAGATGGCTGTGAAGCTTTCATTGTAGTTTTCTACGACATATGCACGCGAGGATACCTTTTCTATCCTTGTACACTTGAAAAGAAAATATAGCTAGAAACACATTGAATGTGGCTGCAGACAGCACAACTTATTGACAAGGTATTGAGATCGAATTGACATTACACTTTAGTTTGAGCGTTGTTTGCCAGGGGGAAATAAAAGGCATCCATTTCTTGTTGCATATTGTGCTAACCTATACCCCCTCTCCATTTCTCTCACTGCAAGGTGTCCCTCACCACTTCACCGGCCCCCAAGGGGTCCCAAGATATCTCTTGCTTAGAACCACTGATCTAGGTAGTTGGTGTCAAACAATTCAGCTGAATAAGCACTGTCCCTGAAAAAGCAATTCAGTCGCTGCGAACAATTAGAGGAGTTAAAAAAACCAAAGTGCATGGGGGCATCTGTCATTTTTCCCACTGCCATTTTTTTATTGTTCCAAAGCTCAAACTGTCACCTTTCTGTTACTGCCAACCTCACATACAATGGCTGCATAGGAAAGCAAGAAAAAAAAGGCACGTCTGATAAAATTCACAATGTACGCAGACATTTGATTGGCTCTTACTATGGCAATTTGTGCGCCGACACTCTGGTGGCAACCGATGCAATCAATCGTGCTCACCTGCTACAAAAGCTTTGCTGATCCGCAGCTTCCATAATGGATAAATTCGTGACTGTAAATAGCAACGAACCGACATTCGTCTTGAGAAGTTCAAAGCCAGAGCCGTGTAGCAGTATACTAAGCGAAACCTCTATTTGATCATGTGCAGCAATAGAGAGGAAGCACTTATCTCGAGACTGATTAGCCCGTGCTCCCACTGAACTGAAAAATGTTCAAGGCGTTGTGCAATCCAGTACCACATAGGCACCTTAGCGATAGCAAAGCCATGTGTCCACAATTCATGCACTGAATGAGACAACACAAAGGTTGAATAGATGAGAGCACTGCCGATGTATCTGTGCTCATTTGTACACCTCTCCACGCAGCCACAGTGTCTTTCTGTTGCGAGGACTTCTGCAGCCTATCGAGCCACCACGGCGGCCGTTCCAGCAAATCGGGATGGACTTACTGGGGCCGTTCCCGACGTCCAATACCGGAAACAAGTGGATCGTCGTGGCAACTGACTACCTCACCCGCTACGCCGAGACAAAGGCCTTGCCCAAAGGCAGTGCCGCCGAGGTAGCCAAGTTCTTCGTGGAGCACATCGTCTTGCGTCATGGCGCCCCAGAGGTTCTCATCACCGACAGAGGTACGGCGTTTACGGCTGTCCTAACTCAAGCGGTCTTGGAATACAGCCACACAAGCCACCGCCGGATGACCGCGTACCACCCACAGACCAACGGCCTGACCGAGCGTCTCAATAAGACCATCGCCGACATGCTAGCTATGTACGTCGACGTCGAACACAAGACGTGGGACGCCATCCTTCCATATGTGACCTTCGCGTACAACACGGCCGTACAAGAAACGACGCAGATGACGCCATACAAGTTGGTCTACGGACGGAGCCCGGCAACAACGCTCGACGCCATGTTACCAAACGTGACCGACGAGGAAAATATCGACGTGACCACCTACCTACAGCGCGCCGAAGAAGCACGACAGCTGGCCCGCCTGCGCATCAAGACCCAGCAGCGCACCGACAGCCGTCGCTACAATCTTCGACGACGCTTGATCGAGTACCAGCCCGGCGACCGTGTCTGGGTCTGGACGCCAATACGACGACGCGGATTGAGTGAGAAGCTTCTTCGCCGATACTTCGGACCGTACACGGTACTTCGGCGCCTGGGCGCACTCGACTACGAGGTTGTCCCTGACGGCATTACGAACTCTCAGCGGCGCCGTGCACGACCTGAAGTCGTCCATGTCGTGCGCCTCAAACCATATTACGCGCGTTAGCGAATCTGAGGACTGTCATTTTGCTTTATTATTGTACTTTCTTGCTTGTGCTTATTGTTTATTGTACTTTGTTGCTTATTCTTGTTATTTATTGTTGCATGCATTGGCCTGTTCTGTTTTAAGCATCGGGACGATGCTTTTTCAGAGGGGGGCATTGCCACGGGCGTTTCCTATTATCACTTTTGCTTTATTCGGTTTTCGCCCACAAAGACTGTCCGCAACGCTCAGCGCGAACCGCGCCTCATTGTTCGAGAAGCTTCCCGATCATTGTAGATCGTTTTGTTAAGATTACGCGCAAGACGCGCACACTCGAGCTCATTCTAGAATTTGCGCGACAGCCAGCGATAACGCTGGAATATTCGACGGCACATGTTTAAATGCCGACGCGCTTCACCGTTTGTCAGTTGATCGACGGTCGACGCTCTATTCGCCGCTATCAGTGTATTGCTTTTCAGTTTCCCGGCCACAAGTTCGGCCAAATAAAGAGTTTCACCTCTGACGTGCTGAGTGCTGCCTTCGTCAACGTCACGACCACGTGACAATATCTGTGGATGATGCCGCTTTCAACTCTGTGGTTCTATCCATCAACGAGATCATGGCTGAGTGTGCGCCAATGGGTACACCAGTGACAAAGCTTAGCAATTGATGAAGCAAGGATTATTTTCTTCAATGCTTGCTTTTGGGTGTATTCTCACGAGGCATTTGAACATCTATTACAAGCCATGGTGGTCTGACACTATGCCAACAGTGTTAAGTTATTGCTTGGAGACGGTGACACATCTGGTGAGAACCTCGCAAAAGTGTCGCCAAAAGTGATCACTTGCAAGGTGTCGGCCGTGGTCGCACTAGATTTATTAAAAGGATATAACACTGCAGGTGCTCGAAGAACTTTTAGCTCTGCTCAGGCATGAGTAAACGCACCAGGCAACGTCGCACGGTTTTTTCAAGCGTGTAAACATTAAAATAAAATTCTGTACCACTATAATTTTTTCGTTTTTCCTGTTTTTAGGCTCTTGCATTCCCTGGCTTTTATGTTTACTTCTCACGGTCCCTTCAAAAACATAATAGTGGGGTTCTACTGTAAGGTGCATCTAATGTCATTGTTAGAGAAACAACGAATAGCACCCCGTTCGAGCACAATGAGAAACTAATTTTCAAACTCAATTACGCAGAAAAAACAAAGCGCAAAGCAAAGCAACGGACATCTGGCAACCTAACTGCCATCGCAGGATGGGAAGTTGTTCAGAGTGTGCATTACAAGGGAAGAACGATAATAAAATTTGGTTGACAGAATTAGTGCTGCAGTCGTAATGCAAGTAAGTGCAACATCTGGTTAACTCCAACCAGCATAGGAAGACAAATTATATACTAACACTGAATCCCGAGATCCAAGACCACGAAATGCAGAAGGACTGTCTGTGGAATGAGAAGAAACATTTTAAATGGCTACGATAAAAAAGTATGTTTATTTAAATTTCCTTTTCGCCAGTATCTTCAACTTTTCAATGTAAACATGTGCCCCAGTCTAAGGCGTATAAAATACTTATGTACAGTTCACACCATTTATAACGCAATCGTTTACAGTGCAGGACCGGTTATATTGCAGTTTTTTCTGACTTCAGCATACCCTCCCATAAAGCACCACGTATACACGCATACCGCTTACTGTGCAGTCTCCCCACATGAAACACCGGCTATAAGGCGGCTGCCGCAAAATTCTCAGACACGGAGCGAGTGCGCTTCGGATCAGCCTGGGAGAGAAGAACCACAGCGTTATGGAGGATGAGACAAAGAGTGAATGAACGGGAAACAGTGGAAGAAAAAAAAAGAAAAACAAGGGGGGCATCATGGTGTGAGGAGGGGGAGTGATTGCCTAGGCAACAGAAAAGCCTTTGCTCCCTTTGCTCTGGCTGCTTGTTGTGTGTGCGCTGCACTATGAAGGGCCACCCGTGTCTGCATGAATTGCACGTAACTGCTGTTTGGCTCTTCGGTTTTCTGTCAGGCAAATAGTCTCATCGTAGAGCGAGATATTGTACGTGCGACTTCTATTCCCCAGCAAGTGACAATGTTTTAAGACATGACCAAGCTTTTGCCTTTGCTACCCGCAGGTGGACTTACAATTAGAAGCTTGGAAGACTCTTTCAGGATAGATAGTTGGCGCGACTTTCCAGATCGCGGATCGGAATTTCGTTTCACACCTGCTGCCCACTGTTTAGGTCAGGAGTGCGACATCTTCTACGCCCAATAGCCGTGTTGTCTGGGGCGAACTCCCGCACGCTAGGCCTAACGAGCACTAGCTACCTAGTTGTTAGTGTCTGCGGACTATCAAGGTTGCGGTTTGGTGCCGAGTCAATGAAACGTTTTGCAGTTGTTGCATTCAGGAGTGACTTAAATCTTCACCGAAAATAGGGAGTGCATGTGCAACACTAGATTGGTGGTTCACGGTTGGCACTGTTTTTTGGACATCGTGCCCGCAATTTCAATAGCCGTTCGACGTGTAGTTTATGGCCAGTGTGGTACCACAACAAAGTCCGCATAAATCAGGAGGTCTGGAAAGTCAGTCGGCGGCTTTCCGCTACGGCACCCTTTGTTTCTGTTTTCTCGTTTCCACGTTCACTGTGTCAACACTGCAGGTCCGCAGACTTTAACCTTTCAACACTGGTAAATTTACGCCCAAGTTGCATGCCTAGATAGTCGGAATCATGCGGGTGCCTGTTGGTCATGTTTTTCAGATGTACAGCCTTTCACAAATATTGTTTTGTTTACAGGGCAGTACCGCTTATAGTGCAGATATTTGCGACTCTGGCAACTTGTTATAAGCGGTCCATGCTGTACCTGGTTTATTCAATGAATGTGCTGATATGGTTTTTTTGCAAATAATGTCCATTTACACATCATTTATCTGTAACGAGACCGGTTGACCAGTATGCCACTGCATCTGATTCACTGGATGTGATCAATGGGATATGTAGCATCCATGATGCAACGGATACCCAATTTTTCACCATACGTGCTGACCCAATCAAGGTGCTTATGATAACAATGCCAAGCATACATGCAGGGCCTCCCGTGAGTAAAATTTCAGCATTTAATCTATGCTAGGCTGATTTGTGCTCTTACGCCCGGAACAACTCAAGTATAATGCAAAATGTTGGCAGCTGTAGAAGAAAGTAACATAGCGAATTTTTCCTGATGCATCTGAACATTTACCGAGGTGACAAAGCTACAGTAATCTGTGGCGGCAGCCACAACCATTTTGAAACTTCTGAACAGCTGCACCACTTGGGGCCACTAACAGCACTGGTGCAAAAGCCGACACTACCTGGCTAGAGAAATTACCACACTTGTCACCCCTATTCCTCTAGCCACCCCAGCTGAATCTCACCCACTATTCAGCACGTGTGACAGGACAAAAACGAAACCATCCAGGCACTCACACTGTAGAGCATGAAGTTCCTCTGAGGGTGGTCACCTCCTTTCTCCTTGATGAAACAGCAGCATAGTGCACTGGTAATGCACTACTGGCGCAGGTTTTCAATGCACCACAGTGCCCTTCCTGTTTGTGTCACAGAGAGCTTGGGGTCCTTGGGTCTCTACTGGAGACCACTGCCGCTTCTGGTTTTCTGCTTAAGATCAACCTGCACAAGGTCGTAGATGAGGTCTTTAGAATTGTAAATTATGATAGCCGAATTTCTACAGCAAATGAAAACACTCCCATTTTCCAGAAGGCACATTGAGGCATCCCTTCTTAAAGTTAAGGCCCTGCATTTGCAAACTCTATATTAGTTCTTTTGTTTTGAAGCTGCGCTTTACTTTGAAGGTGTTAATTCACTATGCACTGTATGTAAAAAAAGCTCGTCCAGCACAACCACAACCCTAACTGGGCAGGCAAGCAACGTTAGCTGAATGCTCTGGACGGCTTCTTTATGAAATGGCTTGACACTGATGGTGGCACTACACTGAAAAATATGCAAAGATTTATTAATCATTAAAGGGACCGATAACTGGCCAGAACATGTGATTAGATCCTGGCGGAAATATAAAGACCGTGAATTGCAGGGCATGCTTTTCGCAATTTGAGTAGGATTACATTTTTAATTGCGTTTAAAGGTAAAAAAAAACAGTATGTCATGCATCCTAGCAGAAGATGCCTGATGATGTGTTATCGAGTCGTTGTGTTTGCTGTACAGTAAAAGCTCGTTAATTTGACTCTCATTAATTTAGAAAATCGGTTCATTTGGACACGTCATCTGGTCCCTGTAAATATACGCTTCACTCTATGAGACTGGGCGCTCTTCCTCCTGGCATGGTGAAGAGGAGCACTCAGTAAGGAAGAGAGACGAGCTGACGAACAAAGCATAGAGAAGGAAAAAGTGAAACCAGAGAGGGCCTGTATTGTATTATTAAACGCGTGTAACTCCACTATTACGGCACAGTTTCAAAAAATTCTCATGGTTATGTGTTCGCTGTAGACTTATGCACAACTGCAAAACCACAACTAAATTTCAACCTCTGGGTGGTTTAGGGGCCGTTTAAAGCAGCAAGCTTGAGACATTTGCATTTGTTCGGCACATGATTTGTCACAGTGATATCGGATATGTTAACCTCGTTTCGAATGTACGTCGTGTGCCTTTATTGTATATGTAACCACCAGTAACTGTGGTTACGAAGCAACATCGCACAGCCCATGCAGCCATGACCGCCCGCTTCAATCCGAAGTCGTGCTTGCTGCTTGCCCCCAACCATCAGCCACAAATAAATGGTGAAGTCAGCTATAGCTATGAACGAAGTTACGCTGAGAACAAAGCATCAGATGTGTTTTGTCATTATTGAGATCAGTTGTTTGTTTAGTCACACTTGTTAAGCCTTGTCACCAAGAACTTGAGACTACATTGTGGAAACAATGTAAAATAGTCACAAATACATTGCTGTCGAAGCATGAGGATGCAAATGTAAAGCAAATAGAAGTGCCACTTTAAAAATTACAGGCCGCACAGTGCACGATGACAACTTGATAAATTCAACGTGAAAGGCACGCGCTTCAAGTGGTGCTGCCATGTTTTCGTTTTCCCGGTTCTGCTACCAGCTCACTTTACTTACCCAGCACATGTGCAGAGATGCCATGAAAACACCAAGCAGCTGATGCAGCATGGATGAATACATCTTCAGGAATTTCCGCCCTTCCTACTGGCAAAGCCACCCTGCAGCCCCCACAGTGCTGCAACCAATTTGTGAGATGAGCATAGTTTACATAATGTTTTTCAGTCACAGATATACATGCAAGACACAGAAGTATTCTATAGGGAGCTTGCACCAATGGTGGTAATGAGGTAGCACCCATTTTGTTGTCACAGCCAGTTGAGCTGGCAATCGGGGAAGCGCGTGCAGTTGTAGGTTGTAGTAGTTGCATGCAAAGTATGGCAAAGTCATAGTCACAGAAAGATGGTTGCAACGTCTTCAAGATGCCGAAGGTGCGCCTCAGCGAGCACAAGACGAAGGAGCTATCAGAACAGTGCCAGCGTGGATGGCTCTAGCGCATAGGCAACCCTGACAAGCATCAAGTTTGTCCTCATTGCTTCCTTTAGGGTAGGCAAATGCACAAGAAACGTATCAGGTTCTGCTGCGACGACCCAGGACCGTTGTGGCTACATGTGTAAGGTCCCTTTTTAATGAGGCCTTCACTGTTTCTGCAACTGGGCCACTGTACATATGAATTAAAACAATGTTAAAATTAATATTTACCAAGAGTTAGAGCGTCCTTACAACTTGCTCATGTCATGACCACGACGCTATCGGCCCCAGATTTTCTCTACCCTCGTGTAACTAGCCACTTCTCACAGTGTTGTGGCCTAGAGCCGTTTATGACTTCACTGCTGCTGCATGACAAAGCTCGACAAAAAGTAAGACAAGTAATTTGCAAATGTCCGAGGCGTCGACACGTGGCCACAGGTTTACGTACACGATGCAGTCGGCTGCATGAAGTGTGAACGGGTGAGGATAGATGGCTTTTTTCGTTATATCGTAAGGATCCTTCTAGAAGGGTCCTGCTGAGTACATATTTGCTGACCTCGTGCTCCTTGCTCAGAACTAATGTCAAAGATTGCAACCTCAATGTCATCAAGGAGATCGCACCAGTATGTACTGTACTTGCGCTTCTTTCCATGAAGCTACCGCACACGCTCCCAGAAAAGCTTCGCGAAGTCCCTAAAGAGACCGAAACGTTTCGGTAGCTCTGTTTAGTCCCCTCACACACGAAACAGAGAAACTCCGAAAGCCCAGCATGGTTTACCTACAAGGGAGAAAGTGCTGAGGACAGACGTGATGCTTGTTGGGACTGTCCTTGTGCGTGAGCCATTTACCATGACACTGCTCAAAATAGCTCGTTCATCTTGTCGTGCTCGTTAAGGGCACAGGGTAAAGCAAAATTAAAAAAAAAATCACATTTTTGTTGTTTGCAATTTGGGAAGTGTATCCTTCTTTTTTTATTTTGCATATTCGTGCATTTCTTTGAAAGTCTTTTTTGTAGCTGAGAACCTCATTTTCCGAAAGCAAATAGTGTGTGAACACGCACCCAAGACAAGCCCCTCGTATGCACTCCGTGCTTACAGTCCATTTTCTGAAATTGTCGGGTAACTTTCTGCATGCCTGATTTTTCAGCTAAGACAATCCGAAGATGCTGTGTGCGTCTTTATTCACATTCGTGGTTCAGAGCGCATCTATTCAAACAATTTTTGCTCCTAGCTTCATTACACCTTGTGTCTGTCGTGCCAATCGATACGTTGAGATGCTGAGGGTAGAGAAAGCCTTCAGCAACAGTATATTTCGTGGCAACTAATACAGTTGTCTTGTAAATGTGAATAAATGTTAGCGACGTGCTGAAATGCTGAATACTGAACCATCACACTCTTCGTCATTGAATCCCAGCCTTTTCAGCGTCCTTGAAGGCAACTCGCGCACAGTGACAACGGGTATGCTCTTATGGGCATCAATATTATTTGTGATGCAATTAGACAGAACTGTGCATGCAAACTGAGTGGTCCAAGTGCTGAGCTAATCGGAACTGTGTCACAAAGTCCTTGCTCTCTTTCTTTAGGTTCCAGAGTCTTAAAGATTGCGACGATGGATGCTTTTTTTTCATCTAATGATGGCAGTATCGCACGTGCCGAAATACTGAAATCATTAGGACTGAAGCCTGGCCAAAGCACAGTAAATTTGCTAAAAGAAGTTGACCACAATCGACGATACTTTGTGAATAGAGCTGTATGACAGCTCACATAAGAAGCAAGGCAAACAAGACTACAGGCTCGAAAGAGGAAAAAAATGACTTTGGCAATGATTACCAAGCTTGTAGGTACTAAATAAAATAGTTTAACGTTGTTTGTGGCAAGAGATCCCCTTTCAACTGTTTTCTTACTTTAATGTTGATTGACTTAAAGCTATGCTTTTATTACTTAGCTACCATTATTTTCCATGTATTTCAACAAAACCAGTTCAATATTTTTCTATGTATTCAGCGTAAGTGCATACAAATACTGTACCAGAATTGAAATTAGGCACTTCACTATTTTTGTGTTACAAATTTTGAAAGATGCAAATTAACCCAATATTTAGGTCCTAGTGGCAAACGTTCACCGAAAAAAGTAATAATAATCAGATTTTAAATAATCTAGTACGGTTGAAAGAGTGCCAAATTTGGAAGAAAATTATTATTGTAATATGTGGATAACTCTATTAGGTTTTGAGAAAAACTGCTCCTCGACATGGTCAAAAATGCGTGGTATGTATAGGGTTTATTTTGTCCCTTCGGTGTGTTGTAGATGCAGCAACCATCTTTCTCCAACTGCAACTTCTTTGCCTTACATTGGGTGCAACTGCTACAGTAGAGTAGCTATATATGCTTGCTACAATACAAGGGGAACATATACCACACAGTGCATCATCGCGCCAGAACCTTTGAAGCGAGAGCTGCTTCCGCGCACACTTTCCTGACTGCCACCTCGACTGGCTATGACAACAAAATAGCCACCTATATCCCCCCCACTGTGTAAGCTCCCTAGAGGCACGCCGACATTTTTTTTAAGATAGAACTCAAACAATGGTTAATGTTGCCCTCAGTGTGAAGTGTTCCCTAGTAGCAAGCAATGTTGCCACAACACTCACGTAACTTTCTCAATGTGGCGGCAACAATGTGTCAACATTTGGTGCTACTAGGGTTATTGCCAGTGTGCTGAAGAATTGAAATGTATTTCAAGCACACCTGAATACGTAGGAAGTAAGCATGCAGCGGTCTTTTGTGAGGTGCTCAAAGTAATAGCATAGTTCGCTTTGCTAAAAAGCACGCTTAATATGCTGCATCTATTTTGATATGTACGCTTGTGAGCACTACGAGAGAGAACACTGAACACATGTTTAATCAATGATTACCAATATAAATGCGACTTACTGAATAGCAAGAGATACCTTTTCGCTTGAGCAATTGTTATGAACACTATTGCGCTTGCCAACTGCATATAGTCCAAAATAGTCGTAAAGTAAGCCAGTTGGTATGGATGCATAGTAATGAACAGCACAAAGTATGAACGAGAGACAAAAGGAAGGACAATGCAGGACGAACACAGACTGTCAACTGAAAAATTTATTGCGTAGAACCTTGCCTAAATAACATTAGCCGCACACCTCGTGCAAATGAGGGTCCGGTTAGAAAAAACAAGTTACAAAATCAATCAAGCCTGTTGATTTTGTAACTTGTTTTTTCTAAACGGACCCTCACGTGCATGAGGTGTACAGCTAATGCTATTCAGGCAAGGTCTTGTGCAATAAATTTTTCATTTGACAGCCTGTGCTTGTCCCGCATTGTTCTTACTTACGTCTTTCGTTCTTACTTTATGCTGTTCATTACTATGCATTTAGTCACTCTGACCTTTAAATGCTAATTTCAGTGCTTACACTCGTATAGTTGACGACTCTACTGTAGCACAAATTGGGCAAGAGAAGTATAACAGAAAAGCCTGTTGCTAAAAGTATGCAAGCATAGGCGTTCTAGTGCAAACAAGATGCGGACAGAAGGGTGACACGTAACTGTGTGCTGGTCCTGTCGTTACATGTCAACCTTCTGTCCTTGTCTTGTTTGCGCTAAAACACGCACATGCCTGATGAGCTAGTCAGATGAGAAATTCTCCTGCATCGTACCTATAAATCCTTCAATCAGACACCCCACAGCACTGTGATAATCACACCACTGCCACACAGCAGCGTAATGTATTCTACTACATGCTGGCAGCACATTAATGTATAAAAAGCGAAACTCTGACAGAATACGAAGTCTCACATTGTGCATGCAATTTTTCATAACCGTCAGATGTCCAACGTAGGTTGCTGGCTGGTGCAATATTACTGACACGCGAAGGCGACGTGCATATACACACACATATTCTTTTAACACCTCTCTCTACACAAGGCAAACACACGATTACGTTTAACTAGCTCAAGCCAGCGTTCAAGCGCATAATAAACACTTCACCTGAATGTAGGCTCATTATCACCATTTAAGTGGTTGGCTAGATGAATTGAGCCACGTTACAAATTATATAGCCCACGAACGTGAGCAAAATGCTGCCCAGCAGCAAATGACGCTGCAGGCTTTGATTTATCAACAACAAACGAAGCAAGCGCCACTTGCGTCTTGCAGACTGCAATGCACACAAGAAAAAATCGATCATCACACACATTCATGTTCTCGCAGTTGTCGCGAATTCGCTCCCCTAAGGCCGTGCCGATGCGCCATGGCTCCGCTCAGATCGGCGTAGTCAAAGCGAATCGGTAACGCGCACAATGTCGTCGCTCGCAAAGGTGCGTAAGGCTGCCTCTTTACGACGCCACGTCCGAGTGCGGTAACAGAGCCTTGCGCTGAGTTGCATACTTCACATAATACGCTGTCCCACTTACCTTTAGTTTCTTTCGCACTGGCGTGTGGCAGGTGGCCACGGGCGTCAGCCATGGAGTCATTCGAGCGCCCGCACATTTCGTTGATTCCTTGAACGACTCGTACTTCATCGGCACTCCGAGAACAGCGGGAATTGCGCGCAATCTTTGAACACCGCACAAACGAGGAACGAAGCTTCCTTACGTAAATTTAATGCTTTTACCTTGAATCTTCTTGTGGACGAGAACACACACGAGACGCTCGCAAACAAAGGCCAACAACATCTGGCTTCGGCTATGGATGGATCTAGCTTGAATTGTTGTTCGTGCAAAAGAAAAAGAAAACGTCGCCGTGTGAAATTGTTAGAGAATGCATGTTATTGGGCAAAATAGTTAAAACATAATGACTTGTCTTCAAGAAAAATTTATACGAGACAAGGTAAACACTTTTCCAGTAGATTTTTTTTTCTTTTTGTTCTAGCAGACGACAGGTTTCTACTGCTTGTACCACGGACGTAGTAGTGCGGCTTTACGAACCATGCTTGCCGCCGAAGCAAAACTCTACAGTAGTTGTATGTACGTCCTCAGTGAATAGCAGGATGACTCCAAAGCAGTAACACTTTTACGTAATGCAGTATGTGACTCGGAAGTTAAACAGGGCGCAGGCTTTGACACTGAGATTGCTGCAAACTGAAACATATCCTAACCCTGCCTTTCTGCACAAGCTTTATCCTGATGTTTACTTAACTAACTCATGTACGAAATGTGGCTGTTGAGCCACCTTACACCACATGCTCTGGGAGTGCCCCTCGGTACGTGGCACTGATACAGCATCGGCCAGCAAGTGGGGCTCCGCTCTGAGGAGTCCGGACATTCAGTCACAACTTTGGGCTGTCCAGAGGGCCCACGATGCGGCGGTAGGTCTCGGCCTGACTGTCCCGTCGTGGGAGCGGCCCGCCGCGTGCTAAGGCACAGGCCTCCGGACTTTGTTAATAAAGTTATTCCAATCCAATCCAATCCAATCCAATCTTACGTAATGCAGTATGCGTTGAAGCAAAGGGAAGCAAGCCGGCGTGATCAGCTGATGTCGCCGCTACGCGCGGCACTGCCGTGTGCTTCATTTCCCGCGCTGAATTCGTGATCGAGCGAGACAGCCACGGAGGGGAACACAGCTAGACGCACGGGTTAACGGCGTATCACTCCCGTTTCGCGCGATAGCCGACTATTATTCAGAAGAGAGCCTCGGGGAACAAGCTTCAACTGCTTGCGTAAATTACATTGCTTGTGTGTAAGCATCCGTGTTTTCATACGCGAGCGATCGGCAACCTATAGTGAAAAGACACGAGAAAAGTGTGAGGCGTAGATACGGTCCCAAAATATATGCCCGCAATAATAAGTATGATCTCATATTGTACCTACTATGCACTCTCGGATAGCGCGTAAGCACTTTCATCTATTAAATTAGGAAGCTGTCACGACGGGTGTGCGGGTGGCGTAGCAGGCTGGAGCAGCAGGCTCGCGCGTAGAGATCACAACTTGTTTACGTGGCTTAGAGTCAGTTAATGCTTTTTTTGCTTTTCTTTTTTTTTTCATTTTCATTGATGTACTGCTATTCCTGTTAGCGTGTTGGGTGCTGAAACTTAAAAATACAACAAAAAACATTAGATTAGAATATGTGTGTGGCACTGTGTTTGCTTACACACCGGTTATTTTTCTATTTTTTGGCATTATCCACTTGACGATATTGCAAAATAAGGACCGCAAAAAGGGACCGAGCTAAACAAAAAACTAGGGGCACAAATTAAAGTGATAGAAAGTGTACAATGTTGATTGTTTGAAAATCCACCCTTTCCGAAATGACGAGCTACAGCGTAGTGGGTATTACGCAACTGTACTTGCAGTATTGACATTCTAGGATAGTTTGAAATGGCCCATGTTACGCGCACACAAGTTCGTTTCCTTGCGGCACGGTTGAGGCATTCACCGAGAACTGAAGCCAGGCTAGCAGTTGAGAAGATGATGCACTTGGGGCCCCACGATTATGCTATCGTCCTGCACTCTTTAATTAAGGTGAACCTCGAGCATCCTCACTTTATTGCACTCTCTGTGTGGCACATGTGTGTCCACGCAGCCATGATCAAAATTCTAAAGCCCTTGTTGCGTCTCCAAACTTATTAAAACAGGCGCTTAAATTTTATCATATAAGATACCATTGCAAGCATAATCTGCAATGCGGGCTGAAACAATGCTATTGCAATTTCTCAAAACAACCCAGTTCTGTACGTGAGTATCCGTGCATCAATGATGAACACTGTTATGTGTCCATGCACATCAGTTGTGCTCTTTTTCTGACCACGCCCCCCCCCCTCCACTGTTGGGCAACAAATCAGTTCAGCCTGGTTAACCTCCCTGCCTTTCTTTCATCTTTTTGCCTCTCTTTTTTTTCCACTTCATTTCATCTGCCCTTGTTGTTGAAAGAGGTATTAAACATATGTGTCAAGACTCATTGTCTATTAGAAAGTAGAGCACAGGCAAGTTTGCTTCATTCGTCTGTACTTCAAATTGGCCACTTGATAACTTGCATGAAAAGTAATAACCAAGCACCTCAACATGTGGTTTGGGATCTTCAACAGGGAGCTTCTGTATGACGATGCACAGGTGTTATTGATCGCCTGTGATTTGAACAATGTCCACACTTGCTCGCATATACAACAACATGTGAATAAATGAGGCAGTTGTTTAGCCATATAACTTGACGATAAATGTATTACGGTAATAAGATCAGAAGTGCAAGACTGTCACTTTTGGTGATAGCTTTCTCTCGAACAGGTGTAAGTACACCAATGGCTGAACTATGTAAACAGATCTGTGCACTAAGACTCTCTGTACACTAGATGGGAGAGAGTGAAACTCTTTACCAAAAACTGAATACGTTTGTCTCTTACATAAAGTTTTCGTACGCATGACACTGTGCACACATGTGGCACATCGTGGAAGAAAATGTATTTCACCAAAGCCAGTCTCAGAGAAGTTTAAATGGCATCATATACAGGACACACAGGTAGCACTACTAGTCTAAACCACGTACACTTGCTACCTCAAATTGGGATCCCTAAGATACATTTAGAATGATCCTTTAGGCAGAAGTTAAGTGCGTGCAAGTTACATATTAAGGTGATTCTGAGTATGCTCTCATGACGTATATAATGCAGGAAGTACTGCCTAATACTGCTTAAGGCAAAGTGCTTGTTCAATGTGAACCTTTTCATTTAGCAAAAACCTACAGGTCACCGGGCCTTCTTTGGTTGAAGTCTTTGTTGGTTTAATACTGAGAATACCAGAAGTTCAATAACGCACACCTATGACAAATGAAGAACAGTGTTCATGAAGGCATTTCATGACAATATGAACGTGTCTTTGTTGCCACTGCGAATGTGCTGCTACAAAGGTTAAACGAGTAATTTCATGCTGTGCTTAGCCACACCTAAATAACGTCATTCACTTACTTTAGGACATCCTACTACAGCCCACCTTGTAAAGTTTCTAGGTAGCCAAACCATGAATATGGACAAATATTTTTCTCAATACTAAACTCACTTCTGTCGAACTGAATCACTTGCAACCATCTTTGTGTATATAGGTCTCTTACCTACAGTAGATATGACGACTACGGCTTGACATACTACTCACTTGTGAGTACACACACTCATTTGAAAAGCATGACTGTGACTACGAGTGAGTGATGAGGGGCATTAGCAAACCCGAGTATGAACGTGAGTGAGTACACATCAGAGTGAGTTGGCGTGAGTATGAATGTTAGTGAGTAGGTGTGTATATGAACGTGAGTCCTCATAGATGCATCATTGATGAACACGGTTATGTGTGCGTACACATCCCTTGTGCCTTCATGAGTAATTCGTTTTCTGATCACCTTCCCTCTGACTGTAGGGCAGCAAGTCAATTCAACCTGGTGAACCTGCCTGCCTTTCTTTCGTCTTTTACCTCTTTTTATTTTCTCTTTCATTTTAAGTACCCTTGTAGTATAAATAGGTATTAATCATGTGCATCAACACCCAGGGTCTATAGGAAAGTAGAGCAGAGAGGCAAATTTGCTTCATATATCTGTATTTTACAGTTGGCTAGTTGATAACTTGCATGAAAACTGATAACCAAGCAGCTCGACATGCGGTTTGGGATCTTCGACAGTGAGCATCAGTGTGATGATGCGTATGTGTTATTGATCACTTGAGATTTGAACAGCATCCTTACTTATTAGCACATACGACAACATGTAAAAAAAAGATCAGGCACTTATTCAGCTGTATAACCAGCTGATGACAAAGGTATTACAGTAGTGGGGTCAGATGTGCAACATTGTCACTCTTAATGAGAGCAGTGAGCTTTCTCTTCTACAGATTTGAGTACATCAATACTTCCTTTATGGCTGAACTATGTAAACACATGTGTGCTCTTAAACCCTTTTGAGCAAATAAATGGTTGAGAGTGAAGCTTTTTAACAAAAACTGCATACATTTGTTTCATGAAGTATTCATATGTACAACACTGTGCGTATGCATATCACAATATGTAAGAAAATGCATTTAATTAAGACCAGTGTCTCAGAGAAGTTAAAATTGCATCATATAAAGAGGACACACAGGTAGCACCACTAGTTTATGAACGATTTACACGTGTATACCTTAAATCGTGATCTCTGATATATATTTAATGTGGTCTTTTAGGCAGAACTTAAGTGTGTGCAAGCGATATTAAGGTGACTATGCTCTTATGACGCACACA
Source organism: Rhipicephalus sanguineus (assembly GCF_013339695.2). Classification (NCBI taxonomy): domain Eukaryota; kingdom Metazoa; phylum Arthropoda; class Arachnida; order Ixodida; family Ixodidae; genus Rhipicephalus; species Rhipicephalus sanguineus. The sequence continues at coordinate 115,787,289 of NC_051177.1, forward strand.
TATATATGAATGAAGGACAGCCTAATACTGCTTCAGAGAAAGTGCTTGTTCAATGTGAATCTTTCCAAACAGCAAGGCCTACAGGCCACTGGGTCTTCTTTGATTGAAGTCATTGTTGGTTTAATACTGAGAATACAGGAAGTTCAATAACACACAATTATGACAAAAGAAAAACAGTTTTTGTGGAGTCATTTTATGGCAAAGAGAATGTGTCTGTTGCCAGTGTTCATGTGCTACTACAATGGGTTAAACTAGTAATTTAACGCTGTGCTTAACCGCAGCTAAAGAACTTCATTGACTTACTTTAAGGCATATTACTTTCAGCCCACCTTGTACAGCTTCTGGGTAACCAATCCATGAACGTAGACAAATATTTTTATGAATACAAAACTCACTTTTTTTGAACTGAATCATTTGCAACCATCAATGCGTATACAGGTCTTTTACCCAGAGAAGATGTGAAAATCAGCTCGGCATACTCACTCATAAGGATAGGTCGGCAAACTCACTAATGAGTCGACTCAGACTCAGATCGAGCCATGAGTCTGAGTCTGAGTGAGTCAGGCTGAGTAATATTTTTGTGAATCTGAGACTGAGTGAGTCCGGTTGAGAAAACCTTCAGTGAGTCTGAGTCCGAGTGAGTCTGGTTTAGAAAAATTTTGGTGAGTCTGAGTCCGAGTGAGCACTAAAGGCAAAATATTCTTGGTGAAAGAGCCTGAGTGAGCTCCACATTTTTTTGCCGAACTATGCTCATGAGTACACACACTCACAGTCATTTGAAAGGCGTGAGTGTGATTACAAGTGAGTAGCAAGGGGCTTAAGCAAACCTGAGTATGAGCATGAGTGGTTAATCATGAGTGTGAGTCGGTGTGCAGTATGGACGTGAGTGAGTACAATGAGTGTTAGTCGGTGTGAGTATAAACATGAGTGAGTACTCGTGAGTGTGAGTATGAGCCAGGGATGAGGGATGTGAGATGTGTGTATGAACATGAGTGAATATTTAGAGGTGTGAGTAGGCATGACTGTGAGTATGAGTGAGTGTTGAGGGGTGGCGGTAGGCAAGGGCATGAGTAGGCATGAGTGAGTGTTGACGGGTAGGATTAGACGTGAGTGAATAGGCATCGGTGTGAGTAGGTGTGAGTAAGAGTCGTCGAGAGGTGGGAGTAGACAGCACGTGAATACTCATTGGTGTGAGTAGCCGTGAGTCTGAGTATGGGTGAGTGTTGAGGGGTGTAAGTAGACGTGAGTATGAACATCATACCGTACAGACGACTATGAACATGAGGGAATACTCAAGTTAGGTTATATTTTTGTGCTGGTAAGTCTTTGTGTTTTTATACTTTTGCATATATATCATTCTTATTCCTGCAATAATTACTGTGCCATGTTTGTTTGTTTCCTGCATATCTTTATTTTTTAATCGCCATAGTATGATCTTTTATTATTTTAGTGTTCAGAAATAAATAAATAAATATTCTGCATATTTCATAGAGAAGCTTATGCGCTAAAATATTTTCACTTCTGCCGTACAAATGTTTTCCGCACATGCGTATCACACGAATGGGTTCCGCTCAATGCCACCAGTGCGCCCATGCATCCTCCTTATCATAGGCGTGCGCACAAGGGGGGGGCAGGGGGGCCGCCCCCCTATTCACGTAAGAGGGGGGCCGCAAAGTCAGTTCCACACAGTGACATAATAGGGAAGGAGGCGCTGCGACTCGGCGGGGGGCGCAATGTCAGCGCCCCCCCCCCCCCCCGAGGGCGCTGACATAATTGGGAGGGGGCGCTGCAACGAACCTTCGCCCCCTTGAAGGGGAACCCTGCGCACGCCTATGCTCCTTATGCAGAAGACCATGCTTTCCATATAGTCCTTATTGCCACATGGCCATTTCCATAGCAGATACGGATTCCGTTTGTTCTTTCCGTATGCCCATGTGGTTTCCGCACGTTCCGTATCATAGTTTCCATATATTCCGTATCGCCGCATGGGTCTGTCCGTATAACAGATGCGGATTTCGTGTGTTCCGTAAGACTCTATCCATACACCCGTACGGAATTCCTTATGTACCATATGTTACTTTCCATATCTTCCGTACAATTTCCGTATGCATCCGTATACGTCCGCACAAAATCCATATGTTTTATATGGAAAATATATGGAATCCGTATATTTTCCGTGAGATGGCATATGGATTTCTTCAATAGGGATACGATGCGCGGGGGGACGTTATCGACTTGGACTTTATACGGAACATGACGGCGACGGCAAAAGCCCATCGAGTGTCCCTATAATTGCTATCGCAATAAAAATATTAAAGATAAACCATGGAGAGCACTCGTATAGTTCAACGTTTCCCAGGCTTTTGATCAGCACATCACTTCTAAAGAAAAAAGTAGACTGGTAAATAGTCGGAGAGTGTGTCCCTGGTTAATGTCACACTCTCCGTACCTTAAAATAAAGCAATAAGTCCGTGGTATCCACGTCCCTCTCCTCCATATTTTCAAATAATGAGAGGCGTCTGTAAGTTTTACGGCTGTCTTGTTCGTGCTTCTAAAGGACAGTTTTTGCAGTGCGGTGTCGCATATTATCGCTGTTTTAAGGCGCTGATAGCGCGTGCGGTCGACGCTCGCGCGATATCGTTAAAAATGCTGGAGGCTGACATGGCGTCATACACGCCGTGTAGTCCCGTGCAACCCTCACCGATCGTTTTTCGACGTTGATAGGAGATCAACATCTTGTGCAGAAATCCAAGTTTGTCTTTGATCTAGACTGCTGCACAGCATGTCGGATACGAAGTGTTCCTTGAAACTGTGGTTTTGTACTTTGTATTACAACCCTACTTAGAAATATGTTCACAGTAATATGCGTTTAGAGTATGTCCTAATTTGGTGGGAGGGCCATCGTTTGACAATATAATGTCTAACTAGGACTCATTTCATTGTAGGTCGAGCTAGATTTGCCGATACGTTAAGACACATCCAAGTATGATAAAGTTACTACCACGTTTAAACAGTTGGCATTGGTGGTTAACAGGAAATTATAGAGGTTACAAGACATTTTTAGAGCCCTGTTTTTCATACGCAATGAAGTGTGTAATTATGATATCACGATAACCTGAACCCACATAAGAAAGCACCAGTATTACACCAGATTCTCGTAAACCTCCTATAATCATCACCTTAGTACAGAACATTGCCTCCTGAATAACGAGCCACTACGAAACTCAAGATATCGCGCGCCATCTTCCACCTGGAAAAAGAAAAAAATACAGTGTGAGTGGAATAGCGCGCATTTAGAGAGGGACAACTTTTCCACCTTTCAGCACACAATTAAAAAAGAAAACGAAAATAAACATAGGCCTCTGCGCTAAAAGAGACTGCTTTTCAGCCAACGTAATCGGACATTCACAACATGTACGGCAGAAAAAACTCCAATTTCCCATTGCTTTTAAAACAGGAGTACCTAAAACCTGCATACAAAACGCCAAAGCGGACGCTTACTTTGGATGAAGGCCGGCTTGCTCATCTGCGGCGCGCTAGCTTCATGAATCAGCTTTTCATACAGTGCAAGTACAATCTAAGTACCCAGAGAACTTCTTTCGCTCTCGCCATGTTCTTTCAGGACAGGGAACGCTGGCGCCGAGATAATGGATTTTAGGTACACGTGGAAGGGAAGCTTTTGATGTCCTATGTAATATATTTCAAAATAACAAACCCCCTGTGCCTGTTCTGTTTTTGCACGCAGTCCATTAGAAGGTGAGTTACTTTTGCTGTCAAAAAAAGGTGTCGTACTTCGCCCACCACATTATTTTACCTCTACTACAGACTAAGAGAATGGCGTCTGAGGAAAGGATAATTGAAAAATTTTGTTGTATTAACACGAAGCTTTCAAAGCTGTTGTTTAGGAGGAAGTAAATCGCAGACTTTATTCTAATAGTAATACCGTCGCAGTCTCGTCGGATACGTTGCGTGTATCGCGTTTGTTTCTCTCTGTCATTGCTATATTATCTTTAGCACAAAGCCTACATTTCGCTTCTTATCTGGGAAATTCCAAACGACCTCGCCGAATGTTTTCTTTCCTTCTTCTCGTCAAAAAAAAAAAAGAGAATAAGGTGGTCTTAGTTTGTGGAAGTTTCGTTAATACTTTCCTTTATAACGTGTAGCCCTGGCCAGCCTGCAGTAACAAGGAGGAGAGACAAAAGCCTAACTTTTTTTTGTCTCGTAATCGAAGCCGCGCAACGTCTGAAATTGAAGAGAGTTAAGCAGAACACCAATGACGGCGATAAACTCAGCTTAACGAAAGACGTGAATTAGGTCAGTAGGCACATGATATTCCTTTAGTTATCTGTCTTCCTTAAACTCGTGTTCTCCTAAAAAAACTCGGTATACCTACAGACAGGCGGTCCCTATCAATAACATGAGGTAAAAGCAACAGATTTAAAGAACTTGGTGGGCTCTGATTTAAGGGTAACCTCCTTAGATCGCTTCACTTGAAAGTCATACAAACTTTGAAGGAACACGTGTATAGAAGCATTTTATTATTTCCAATTCAATCCGAGCGAGGGGGGGGGGAGGCTACAACGAAACAACTTCAAACTTCCCAATTTGCCCTGCGCCAGTGCGGGAACCAGACCTGAACCACCTTCTATGGACATGCTTTGAGCTACAAGTGGCTCCTCGATACCACCTGCGGCGTGCGGGACTTCAGCACACCAGGCCACCTGACTTGCTGCAATGGCTATACCGCCCGAACTATACGTCCGTCCTGGACTTCATGGAGGAAACACAACAGTACCATTCTGCAGTGCGCAATGTGTATCGATGCCGCAGGGCAAAACTAAAGCAATAATAAAAAAAAAAGAACTCACCTAATTTTTGCCGCCATTCGGCATAAGCACATAAAAAGGTTCAATGGACCACATGGTAGGCAGTATGGATGCAGCAATGACCTGCAGTCTAGTGATGTCCTCTGCGGGGGTGGCAATGGAAGCGCCGCCAGCCGTGGTGTATAAATGCACGCGAAACAATATGAAACACAGCTGTGCTCCTTCGTACATCCAGCACCTCTGGTGACGACGTTGTCAGTCGATTACTCAAACAACGCGTCCGATCCACGTGACCGCAGAGACACACCGATGATGCGAGAAGTATTTTGCCCTCACCAATTGTCCCTCATCCTGAAAATGTTTTTCATGCTTTTACTTCCGATCTTGAGCTGTGCAGACAAACTGTCGCTATAACTACATGGCGAGCCTTGGACGCCAAAGACGAATGAATATGCGAGGAAGTTTAAATTGCACCATATTCCTGATATAACACTCGAGTGACGGTAATGCGAAAGCATTACCAGCGTCGTCATAATTCATTTTCCTGTAGAATGGACCCATACTGTGAACCACTGATCTCCACTAGGAGGAACTGGATGGCGCATCGAGCACGCGGGCGTGAAGCCACCGGAAGCCGCTGTTTTAGGGGCGAAGCTCCTTAAGGCGGCACCCGTTCGTCCCTCGTAGTAGTGCGTAACCAGTCGTAACGCTAGTACCAGATCTTGACCTCCAATGTGGTGCCGGTGGGAGATTTTTCCTGTGCGTTGTTGAACAATAAAAAATTCGCAGCGTGCGCGTTAACTAAAAGCCGAATTCTTCTGTCTCTCATTCCCCATTAGCTGTCATTGGCATGTTCCGGTAGGAAACGTTAGTAGAAGTGTAAGTTTTAGCTAAAAGCCGACTTCTTTTGTCTCTCATTCCCATTAGCAGCCATTGTTTACCTCCAAGGTAGTGCCTGGCGAGATTTCTCCTGTGCGCGATTAAACATTAAAAATTTTCTTCAAAACGCCGTTGATTGATGAAATAAACCAACGAAAGACGCCAGATGTTTTCTAAAAGCAAAACGAAAGAACGCCAGATGTTTCTAAAGCAAAACGAAAAGACGCCAGCTGCTTAACGAAAGACGCTAGATGTTTTCTAAAGCAATGGTTTTCTAAACAATGAAAATTCACAGCGTACATGTAAAATTAAAGTGAGCTGCAAGTCGTCATAACTCATCGAACCTTTAGTATAAACGCGCCCGATCTCACGTCGGTGATGCACTGGGCAAAATTCACGGAAGATTCACGGTTTACCGATGAACCTCCGCAGCTTCGCCCACTCATCATCATTCACTCCGTGGATATGCTGTGATTTTTTTTTGTCCCGGAACAGAGCTTTTCTCTTCTTCTTTAAAGAAATACCTTCTTGTAGCGCAGTAAACTGTACAAATCGACCGGAAAAGTCGTCAGGGAAGGCATTTCACGCGTAAGTACCTCAAAGTTGCATTATTTTTTGCGCATTTTGTACGTTGCAGCACTCCGCCGTATTCGGACGGTGTCGGCACGGCGTCTGTCATCTTGCGTGTAGCGTTCGTCGGCGTCTAAAGTGAGGCGTAAACGCAGAGTTTGAAAAATAAAAAAGAAAAACGATCATAACAACAGCTGCCACCCGAGAATATTTGAATTGCGCTACTGAGACGGAGAGAAGACGCCAACTTCCGGGACAAACAGGGGACCTTCCGGTGGCTTCACAAGCGACCGCCTCGCAGAGCGGGGATGCGCCGTCCAGCCTTTTTAATGGAGGTCAGTGCTGGGAACACCGTTATATATGTCGTACTTGTAAGGATCTGTGCACCCGTGTCACCTTCACACACTCTTGGATCGACTCACCCATTCACCCTTCACGGCTCACTGTAAAGTTCCGGCACCGCTCCACCCGCCACACACTTTTGATTACGAAGACTATGGGAGCGATTGCACATATTCCAATGTCTGCCCACGCAAGTGACACCTTTTGATAAAGCAGACTCCAATTAAGCAGTTGGTTGTTAAGCAGCAAACGGCCAACTATGTGTGCGTAGTTTAGACAAAAGCAAGAACGTAAAATGAAGCAAACGACCCGGATTGTTTCGTCGCTGGCTGAACTTTTGTAACACACGCCAGTTTGGTCAGCCTGAGATATCCGAACCACTTGTGCGAGTGACGCACGCATGGCAAGAGACGGAAAGTTTAACATATGCTGTACCGAACCGATTTTGCGTTCAAAACAAGCATGCAGACCCGTGACGTGGAATTAAGTAGACATGCTTAGCGCCACTTGTGCAACGAACTCGACCTACTTTAACTTTCGCGCCACACAAAACATGATAATGTGGGATATCCCTTAGTAGACACACACACACACGCACACACACACACACGCACGCACACACGCACACATGCACACACGCACACACGCACACACACACACACACACACACACACACACACACACACACACACACACACACACACACACACACACACACACACACACACCTCGCTCTTCACAGTAGCAATGTTTTAGACGGCAAATTAAACCCGTACGCAGAGACACTCGCAGAATACTGAGGCGCAGGTACATAACAAAACCGTGCAAATTCCGCGGCGCAGGAAGGCGGCCTTTCGGTAAGGTGCACGCGCTCACACGATGCTGTGAGGCGATAGGGCGAATGAGCATAACAGGTATGGTAGGTTCATGGTAGAACCATGAACGAACTAGCCCAAGCCTCGACCATACTGATTCTTTTCGTTGCTTGACCGGGCGCTCATTGCGACCCACTCCTGGGTGCAGTACCATTAACGTTACGTCGTGCGCGACCGACAGCCGTCCGCTTCATTAGGGAGCCCGGTGTCACAGCACCCCGCTCCGTTCATGCCTGCGCAGTTCCCTTGGCAACCGCCACTGCTATGCAAGGTACAGACTGCCCATAGGGTCCTGCCACTGTCGCTGTAATATACACTTTCCTTCATTAATGTTTGGTGGCGTGCCTTCGTGCGCGTTTGTAGGTGCGGACGTTCAACCTTTACGACCCGCAGTTTTCTCGCACACCTCCCAACTCCACACGCTGACGGCCCTTCCCGGTCACGCACGAAACCACCGAACCTAACCAGGAAGAAAATTACGAGGGATATCAGCCCAGCAATTGGCCGTGTATATACACAAGGGCACGCGCTAGAAAGGCACGCAAGAAATGCGAGTACAGAGAGCTCGTATGGCACTTTCAAAAAGGTCATGAGCACATAGCCCTGTATGGCAGGGTGGTTTTAGTTATAACTGCCGAAACGCTCGAGAACCAGATGCATGCCCTAATGCGCTACTACCACTGTCAAAAAAAAGAGAAGCAATACAAGCGGTAATAGTCGGTCCCGCTTTTGTCTCTATACCGTCAATAACTTCCCGAGCGCCTTAGAGCCAGTTCTCATGTTACAGTATACAGATCAGTCATTCTTTCTCTCATGTCCGTGTAACCTCAGCTCCGCACGTTTTGCTATCGATATACGTATCTATACTATGTACGTCTCGTTCGTGCTATGCAGACTGCCTCATGCACCACGGACACGCTGAAAGCAATGTGACAAAGAGCAAGTATGACATCCAAGATCCCTGGCTGCGCCGGGGAATGAATGCCGATTTTGTATGGCATCCTGCAAGCGAGGGGAACAAAAAAATGTGGACGTGGCACAGCAGCTCCGCTAATTGCGTTTCTGTGGATTTGGCAGACCCCGCGCGCTCATTGATTTGCTTCTCAGTACGGTAGAGACAGACAGCGAAAGCGGGCAGAAAGAGAGAGAGCATGCGTGTCTTTCTGGAACGGTTTGTTTGTACGTACATCTCTCTGAATTTCTGTTTCCATGCTGTTGGGCCGCCATTTGGGGGAATGACGAGACACTCTTCTTGCCCGCTAAACTTCGAACTGGCTCAGCATCCCGGTGTTGTTTGTTTCTCGAAAGCTTGTGTACCATTTACTACGTACCTTCCTTCTGCCTCATAGAAAATTATTTCCCGTTTCATGTGCAGACGTAAACCTGTGAGGCAAAGTTTCGTGTTCTAACTGTACCCTCTAGTTATAAGGACCGCTGAGCGGTCGAGTTCGCTAACAACATGCTTGGTGAGTTTCTCGGATCAATGCTGGAGTATCTCTCTCCATGACGCAAGCGCAAATGTGAAGAGACTCGACCGATTATTTGTGACTAGGGGCACTGACGAAGGAAAACGACGACCCTTACAAGAAAAACAAAACTCCGACGCCGCGTAATCAGGTGTGGCAGAATTCACCCTCTCACGAAAATGTAGTGACTGTTTAAACTTTCCGGTCACGATTCAGAATGTCATCGTTTCAGTGGCTTCACGGAAAGCATTTCTACAATAAAAATTAAAAAAATAATAAAAGGCAGAAAAGAGCGAGGTAAACGAGTAAAGGATCTGGTTGGCTGTCACGTAGGCTGTACACCAAGCCATATGAAAGTGCTTAAACAATGTTCTCCCTCTTCGCCATGGAAGGGAAGAGAAAAAAAAATCTCCAAGAATTGATAACAACAACGAACGAAATAAATAGACAATAAAAGATGCTGAAAAGCGGATGTGGATTTAGTGCCCGTTTCCGGTACTCTGATCGTCACAATAACCGCTTGGCGGGACAAGTGCGTTCTCCGGCTTTTCGCCAGGTCTCTTCCGGTCTCCGGCTTCCGGCTGCCGGTCTTTTCCGACACACGGCGGAAAGTTTTCTTGGAGAGTTCGGACGTTGATCGGTTTTACGCGTTAGCGTGGCCTCAGGTGCGTCTATAAAGGGGCCCTGCGACACTTTCCGAAGAAATCGTCGAATGTCATCATTAAAGAAGTTTATTGCCTCACAAATCGACTGCCACACACATTTTTAGAATCCGCCAAGTACGAGCGGAGTTAGAGGGATTGGCCGCATGCTTTAAGCGCTTTTTCTCTCCTTTCGTGCCAGCGAGCGCGCTGAAAGCTGCGCAGAGAGGGGATGGCAATGTAGAAAGAAGATCCATCCCTGCGTCAACGCGCATCATGAGCTCGAGCATTTTTTTTCTTTTTTTGTTCTTCGAACGCGCGGATTACTTCAGCGTGATCGCGAAAGCTCGCGCGGGCACGTGGCGGCATCCAGTGGTGGCCGGCGGTAACTATGCCGCACACGATGCTCTAATCAGAGAATGGCCGTGGACTTTGGGTTTATGGCGCGGTCTCTTAAATTTATGGCATAATTTGTTGATAGAAGAGGGAAGATTTCAAGCTGATTTTGAGAATCAATCGTAAATTATTTTTAACTCGTGCTACGCTATAATGTTTGGCTCGCGTGTTCGCAGGACACCGATCGGCTGCGTTTCTGACCATGCTAAAAAGTGTTGCAGGATCCCTTTAAGAAGGGTCAAATCTGCATGACCCAGTAATGCTTGAGGTTGCATAGTTGTAATGCCTCATGGTAAATTATGCAGCTGAAATATATATATATATATATATATATATATATATATATATATATATATATATATATATATATATATATATATATATATATATATATTATATCGATGTGTGTGTGTGTAGAGAGAGAGAGAGAGAGAGATTAGCGTGTTTCGCCGATATGAGTGAGAAACACCACAAGTGATGTTCAAGCAATATACTCGCCCCATTGATTGCGCGACTGAGAGTGAGGTAAGTCTTCATATGAGGATATATATCAAAACACGCAAACGCATCAAAAGCATTCGACGATAAGGTTGTCCTTATACCAATATGCGCTTAATCTCAAGACAGATATGGTAGATGAAAAAAAAATTACTTGCGAAATGAACGTGGCTTAGGACAGGTGTTCTTTATACAGATGCCTCGATCTCATAGCGAAGTGGTGCTAAGGGCTGTTCTATATACCAAACGAACATTCTCACTGCTATGCAGTACACGATCTACTGCAACAGTTCACTTACAATGAAGGTAAATAATTAGGTAAAATCGTTACTTTAACAATAACCACACTGACACAGTGCGATAATGTTTTTGATTATTCTGCACGCAGTTGCATTACATACCTTACTGCATGATTTTATACATAGTGAGGTTCAAGGTTAAGAAGACTCCCTAAGAGACCCTTATTTAATGACGGTGAAGAACTGAGATGCAATGAACAAAAAAATAAGGATAAGAATGCATGATACTCAGGGTATTTGCGGAAAGCAGATTGAGAATCCGTCTTTCATGTCTTTAGAGGCAGAGATGAAACCGACACCCGCGTTGCTGGTTGTTGATAATGTTCATCAATTAACTGTGATTCACACCCACTGTGGGGGTTCGGTCAAGAATTGAGTTGCCCTGATCCAACACTTTCTCTCTTTATTGCTTGCTCACGAGCAGCCCCGCCTTCCGCCCTCGTCTTCCTTTGTCTGGTGCGCCGCATGGCGTTTCCCGCCAAGCTTTTCCCGCGGTAGACTCGACATTCTTCCGAGGCCGCTCCGCGGTGTGGTTGCTCGCCTTCAACAGGTACAGCCGATGAGTGGTGCGCCAGACTAGCTGGCCGTTTGGGAAGGCGATTTCGAAATACCTCTCAGTGCCGTCCTTGCCTGGAGATGCCTAGACCACTCTGCCGAGTTTCCACTGCAGTACCGGTATGCTGTCATTCTGTAGAGTCACAAGGTCACCAACGTGCAGTCGCAACGAAGATGTCTGGCACTGATGTGCGGAGTGCAGGAGAAGCAAGTACCCTTTCTTGCCTCTTTTCCACAATCGTAGCAGAAGCTGGTGTTTGCACTTCACACGCCTTCGCAGGTAGTGCGCGGTGGAACCAGGAAAACAGCCGGTAGCTCTTGTTGGTAGCTGCACGATGTCCTTGTTGGTTAGGAAGTGCGATAGTGTTGGCGCCCGTGCAACGTCGGTGTCTTGGCAGAGTTGCGTTAGAGAGCGGTCATCCTGAGATGACCGGCAACGTGGAATGCCAAGGGCAGACAGTACATGCTGTTCTGATACCGACTTCTTCCACAAGTCCTCGGCATCAGATGGAACATGCTCGTCGCAATGAACGTCCTGCAGCCATAGCCGCTCAAGTTTTTTCTCCGCTGAGAGCATGGCTCGGCAATCACACGTCACGTGACTTGGGATGGCACAGAGGGGACACATAGTCTGCGCAGGTTTTAATGTCGTACCTGGCGATGATGAATATGCTGTTAGTGCTACGGTGGACGGTAGATGAGGTGACGTCAAGGTGTCCACAGCCTTGAGGTTCGTTGACGACTTTTGTGAACGTTTCGTGGGGCCATAGGGCCATAATTTTCTTCGTCAAGCTGCTCACCGTCAAGGGCGTCAGCGATCTGTTTATCTAGTTCGGCGAAACCTGAGTCTTTGTCGTGAGGCCCGTCGATGATCTCCTGCAGGTCGCCGGAAGATGATAGAGTGCCTTGCAAAAAGATCTCGCTGGCCTCGGAGAGGAGTCGGGTGGTGGCACCACGAAAGACGCCTCGATGTCAGTGCAACTTCTCCATCCTCGGTACGGTATAGGCGCGGAGGGCTTCGGCCTTCTCCCGGGTTTCGGCACCAATATTATAGAGACAGAGTAGAGACCGACACCCGTGTTGCCCCGATCTGACACTTCTTTTTCTCTTTTATTGCGTGCTCACGAGCAGCCCCGCCTTCCGCCTGCTTCTACCCTCGTCTTTTGCGCAGCATGGCGTTTCCCGCCAACATTTTCGTGCGAAAGACTCAGCGATGGCAATAAGTTTAAATTTCGTTGGTATGGAAACCACGTGCCGCTTTAGAGCGTGCCAAGCAATCGATATGCGCGTAAACCATGCGTTTTTTTTTTTGGTGCTGCGATCACACTCTCGATTGTGAAACGCGCAACTCCCTTTTTTTTCCAGAACCTAGTAATGCAGCCCATGACGCTTCTTGGCTATGAACAGCATTTCATCACGCTCTCTGACAGCGTCAAGAGCTACCCGTGCCATTTGGCGAACGGTTCCGCAACCTCGCGCTGTCAGATTCAGTCGCCGCTAAGGGCTTCAGAATTTCTTTATGTCCCGCGGACCGCTGCATTTCTAACTTCCAGCGTATCTCAGACATGTGGAAAATAGATCAACTGAAGCCGCGATGCGGTTGCAGCAGAGTGCCGACAACTATTTTTTTCGTTTTTGCCAACAGGAAAGTCAGCTGGCAGCAGCCTATACTCTTCACTGTCGGTATGGGCGGTAGTTCCATATCCTTTCCGTAAGATTGATCAGACGCCTAACCTTGGCGGGAGTAGACATTACGCAAGCATCTTATTGCAAAAAGTTTTCGAGTGTTGCGGTGATTTCTCTTGTACATGCCTCAACATTGACTGAAAGCGGGAAATACTTTTTTTGCACAATCGAAAGCAAAAATTTCTTTTATTACTGCGGTACTTATAGAACCATATCAATGCCCGCTATACGCGGATATCACAGAAGGATAAAAAAAGGCCTTACATTTGTTACTTGCTACACTTTTACAGGATGCATCGAGTTTTGCTGCAATTTAGTTAAGCAGAATATTTCTATTGACTGAATTCATTATAGAGCAAAGTTTCTTCTCACTACAGCTACTCCTTCATGTGGCAATCACTAGATCAAAACAGTTTGTTGAATATGCAGCGTCAATCTGTAACGAACTACGGAAAAATGACATCAACATTTTCGACGATGAAAATTTCGAATGGCCTTACAGGGTCACTTACATTATTAACATCTATGAATGTATTGAAACATGAGCTGAAGTGTTCAAACATGAACTAAATTGAAAGTACCCGTGAAGGGATGTTTCGGTTAATTTCGTTTTAAATATTAATCTGCGGTGCATGCATTTTTAGCGATGGCGCTTACTATCTGTGTCGCAGAGAGGAGAGTATGCACCCTAGTAGACACATAGATTCTCATCACGAACGCAATAATGTGTGCGTGAGAAATGTGCCATGTGTATATGCAGGGCAAGGTAAAACGTGTCCTTGAGAACCCTGCATCGAGCACTGCATTGTTGTAGTTGCTGCTATCCCGACAAGAGAACAATGGAAGATGACAAGAGAAAATGCTGGCAGGCAGTAGTTAGTGAAAGTAAAGAGGTGGGATGACTTAAGCGGCGGCAATAAGTGAGCAACTGGCTATCTCGTAGTGTCTTTTTCGTTCACGTAATATTAATGAAAGTTGAGAGAAAAGTAACGCTGATGTAACCGACTGTATTTTTAGATGCGAAGCAGCATATGGTGGAGTTCAATCCGGTGGTGTGCGGCGTGACCACCCTTACTGTGCATGCGCAAACCCTCTTCACACACCTCCTCTCCTCTCCCCCTCTCCACTCCCCTCCTCGTTTAGATAAAAGGCTCGCGTTAGGTCGTACACACGCTCAGTCACTGAGCCGGCTGCGCCGGTGTCATGAGTTCCAACGTCAACGTCGGAGCCAGTTGCAGTAATACCTTAACATCTGCCGAGATCGCGGAGCATCGGGAGGAGCAGCAGAGGTCTCGACGCGCCGAAGCGCAGCGTAAACGTCGGGAAACGGACCCCGAGCTCCGGGCTAGGAGAGCCCAGCGCAAACGGCAACGTCGGCGGGAAACTGCTACTGATGAAACGCCGGCTCGACATGCCGAAACGCTGCTTCGCATCGCCTCATGGTCCCCTTTAGCCGGAGATGGTGTAATTTTATTAATTACGCCATCTCCCGCTAAAGTAAAATTACACCATCTCCCACCATCGGCGGGCTGCCATCCGAACCCGCCCATCCGAAATGATGAAGATAACCACACACACACATACACACGTGTTTGCGTGCGTCTGTGTTTGTGTGTTAGAAGCCAATACACATACCTACAATCGCAGATGTTTTAAACACACATATACATCTATTTCTAAGACGCTACATTGCCCGATTTTGTGAAGAGTGTGATGAAATTGAACAAAAGGGAGACCATACGATTCTCGCTATCTCCATCCCCTTCTCTGCAGCCTTGTGGGATTTTAATTTATTTTTACCAAACGCATAAGCGAATGATCATTCTTTTTTATCATCCTCTTCTGCAACGGAGACACGGTTATCCCTCAAGCGGCTGAGGCGCGAAAACCAAAGTTCCGCCTACGCGCGCTTTAGCGCCTTCACTAAACATGCGAAAAAATAGTGTTCCCTTCTTATCAGTGCAAAAAGAGGTGGAGGATAAAGCTCAATGGAGAGGAGAGTGTATGGGTGAGTCTGAAACTTGGTTTTACACTCTTATTTTTGAGGTCAACTCTAGATACCCTGTTTGACCTTTCTTTTTTTCAGGCTCTCGAAAATGCGCTTGCTCGAAGCTGGGAAATCCGCTTTGGGCTGCTGGCGGCGCGCATGAAACGCCCCGTGCGCACAGGGTGGCGTTCGTGCAAATCAAATAACGGAGAGGGTACCTCATGCACACGTCGCACGGTGCACTGGTCTAGGTAGACGTAATGTGACGCCAGAATGGCGAAGATGGAGGTTGCGAGTGTATGGTACTGGCAGTGACACGCTTCGTACGCCGTTACACGCTGTCATGGACCAAAAAGTCAGGTCCACAAAAGGCACAACGTAACGCTTGAGCTACGTATGCGAAAGAACTACTTTTGCGAGGTACGCGTCTCCTGTAATGTGATGGATGACTCCCTATCATGCACTCAACTGTTGTGTCGGCGCTCGTGTTAGAAAGCGATGTGATATCAGCCTGTGCTTCCGTGACCGCTCGTCTATGCAATGCGTCTCAAAACAGTTTTATCGCAATTTTACCTTTTCTGCGTCGCCTCGTTTCAAACATGTATGGCCTGAGCGATGTACTTGGTCGCAGCTTCACCTTAAGAAGTCTTTGTTCCAACATTGTACAGTAGAAATAAATACTTATTGAACCAACATGTCTAGGCGCGAACACACGCACGCGCACTTGAGCAATTTCATCTGGAAAAACAAACGTTTTTATGGAAACTTCAGCTGCGCTCTGGTGCTTCGGGATAAAGGCCGTGCCCAGCAGAAAAACACACAACTGAAGTATCTCTGTCTCTCTCTCACTATATATATATATATATATATATATATATATATATATATATATATATATATATATGTGTGTAACGTTACAAAACAGAGACGCGTCGTGGTTCAGTTGCCATGCATTTATTCTAATGCACGCGCACTTCTTCTTCGTCGCCTTCTCCTACCATCGCCTTGTTCATACGTTACACTTTTCCCCCTCCCCCCGAGAAAGTCGCAGTTCAGAAGGTACAAAATAACGCCGCAGTTTGCTAACATGAACAATATCAGAGTTTCTACCTAAAGGAAACACAGAGCGGTTGATCTCGTAGTTCACTGGTGAGACCTTGCGTAGAATCTTGTAAGGACCTTCCATGATGGAACTCAGTTTGCCGTTGTTGGGATGCCATGGTGTCTCGTAAAGGACGAAGTCACCGACTTGGAACTCAATCGGGAGAAATTTCCTATCATAGACGACTTTGTTCTTATTGTGGTAGGCGATGGAATTGTTAACCGCAGCTTTCCGCGCTTCTTCAACAGTTTCTTCTCGTTGTTCCAGAATAGTTGGATACGATGGAATTCCATACATCAGGAATGAAGGTGCGTAGCCAGTAACTTCGTGGGGCGTTCTGTTGTATTCGTCTATTACTTCCGAGAGCAGTTTTGTCCAACACTTCTGTGGCTCGTCATTGATCTTACATTTAAGTCTGGTTACAATGGTCTGGTTTGTCCGCTCATTCATACCATTGCATTGCGGATGATGAGATGAAGTGAAGAGTTGATGTATTCGGTTGTGCTTTAGGAACTGCTTAAATTTTCCTGCAGTGAATCCCGTTCCACGATCTGAAAGGAACTTCCTTGGTTTTCCCGCAGCAAAAATGGTTTTCAGGCATGAGATGTAGGCGTCACTGTTTTCACTTTTATGAGCGAACGCCCATACGTAGCGAGTAGCATGATCAATAACCAAATGGATAAACCTTTTTGATGAGCCGTATCCAGAAAATCCTCCAATGGTGTCCATTGCGAAGAGGTCAAAAGGCTCTTCAGCTGGAGGCAGTGATTCAAGTGTCCCATACTTCTTTGTTTTCGTCTTCTTGCATCTCTGGCATGTATCGCAATGCCGAATATAGGTGGCAACATCGGTTACCATATCCGGCCAATAGTATTGTGGAGACAGGAGTGACAGTGTCTTCTTAACTCCGACATGCCCGAAATGTTGATGTGCGTTCTTAAGAATGGTAGGGCGCAGTTCATGTGGCACATATATCTTCCTTAGTCCTTTTCTTTTGACGATGACTATGTTGTTTTCCAATGAATACGGTCCTCTTGGGTGCTCATTGGCGCATCGTTGAAGTTCGTCGTGTGACAGAAGTTGAACTATGGGGGCTCTGGAGAGTGTATCCGCTTCTACGTTGCTTACGCCTTTTTGATGTTTGATGTTGACTTCATACATTGACAGCTTTAAAGACCACCGGAAGAGACGACCTTGAGGATTCTTAACATTCTTCAACCACTGAAGTGCAGAGTGATCCGTTACGACAGTGAATGGCTTTCCGTGAAGGTAGCAATGCCATTTATCAATGGCATCTATAATGGCAAGGTATTCTCTCTCTGTAATAGCATAGTTCATCTCATGCTTCAGTAGTTTGCGGGAATAATAGGCAATGGGATGTTCCTTGCCTTTGTCGTCAGGCTGCTTCAGCACTGCACCAATGCCTTCGGCAGACGCGTCACAGTACACAGTACATGGTATAGAAGGATCGTATATGCGAAGCACCGGTTCTTCAGTCATTCGCTCCTTCAGTTCCCGAAAGGCTTGCTCGCATGCTTCTGTCCACGACCACTTGCTGCCTTTGCAGAGTAGCTTCGTGAGGGGAAGAGCGATATCGCTGAAATGAGGGATGTACTGTCTGTAAGTGTTTACAGTGCCCAGGAAACGCTGGAGATCTATCTCTCGTTTAGGTGTCGGAAATCTGAGTATTGCAGCCACGTTACTTTGCTTAGGTGTCACTATTCCACGTGAAATCTTGTGGCCCAAGTATTCAATGCTGGATCTTGCAAACTGGCACTTTTTCCGTTTTAGTCTTACGTTCTCGGTTTTAAGAGCTTTCAATAAAGCCTCAAGGTGTCGTATATGATCGTCAAATGTCTCCGAGTATACGACCACATCGTCAAAGTAGTTGTTAACATTAGTGAGCTGATGTTTGGCTATTATTGATTTCATGGCTCTTTCAAATGTAGCCGGAGCGTTCTTTAACCCGAACGGCATTACCAACCACTCATAATGACCATTAGCCGTGACAAACGCAGTTTTCTGAACGTCATCGGGATGCATTCGGACATGCCAGTATCCGGACGTTACATCCAACGTAGTGAAAAACTCCGCCTTTCCCAAGTGGTCAAGAATATCATCTATACGTGGAATTGGTTGATAGTCGGGTACCGTTATGGCGTTGAGCTTGCGGTAGTCAATACATAACCGAGTACGTCCTTCGCCCTTCTTTTCCGCTAAGATGACCGGTGCGGCGTAGGGGGACAACGAAGGCCTCACAACCCCTTGCTTAATGAGGGCGTCAACTTGTTTGTTAATCTCCGCTTTGTCTGCCTGTGAACATCTGTATGGTGCTCGATGAATTGGGACAGCATTGGTAAGTGCGATCCTATGTTGCTCAGTAGTGATGCATCCAATATCTGTTTGGGATTTCGAAAAGATCTCGTCATACTTGTTTAAAAGAGAGTCGAGCACTGCAGATTCACGCTCTGATAAGTTTTCCGAAGTCAGGGTGTTCATCAGCGGGGCTTCAATGGTTTGCTTTTCATTATGATCCGGTAGGTTCAAATTTTGATGTCCTTGCGTCACTGACTTGTTTTCCAAATTTACAGAAAGATTGAAGTACGAAGCGCTGTCTAGGCCAAGAATTAATTGCGTTCTCATGCCTCGCAGAACGTGTACATAAACTTTCTTTGTTACATTCCCAATTTGCAAGTGAATGTTTACGCGACCCAAAGTTCGAATGCTTGAAGTAACTTGCTGGACAGCGATGCTTGAGTCTCTCATCAACTGAAGTTTGAGCTGTTTGTACACATCCTCACTGATACAAGTAATGGTTGCTCCTGTATCAAGAATTGCAGTTACTGACCTTCCGTTGATGAGAGCTTTGAAGCGTATTAATGAAACTCTGGGTCGCTCTCCTCGTTTCCCGGTCTAGTCTCAATAGCGGACACGTTGCCGCGGCGCGGACATTCGTTGTGCCAGTGAAACTGCCGTGGGAAGCCAGCAGCAGAGCAATATCTACATTCGCTTTGTGGGGCACGCGGTCGAGAAGTCAACGTTGGCTGCTGCGGTTTGCTGAAGAGACGTGAAGCTCCTGATGTAGTGCCAGGATTACGAGCAAAAGAAACTCCTCTCACCCGTTTTAAGGATGTCTCGACCCGTTGAGCAGCGGCGAGCCACTCTGATGACGAGTTGAAAGACAGTCCGGCAAGCGCTAGTTCCACATCAGGAGGAACACCGTCAGTCAGTCCAGAAATGATGTGGCACTCTTTAAGGTCGGCCAAGGAGCCCAGTCGTTTTTTCTCGTCGTAGTAGTCCTTGATGGTCTGCCCTCCTTTCAGCCGGTAGTGAATGAAGAGACGGAAGGCATCTCCGTCGGTCGTAGCAAAGCGGTTTTGCATGCCGCTCTTGATATCGTCCCATGTCTCGCCTTTTCCGAAAATCTCTGTTAGGTACCACTTGAACGCTTCCCCTTCGATGTATTCGCTGAACTGACTGACCCGATCGCTGTGTGTCCACGATGCCTCGACCGCCTTCGTATCGAAAAGAAGAAGCCACTTGTCGACGGGGACGTCTTCTGGTGTTCCCTTGTACTTCGGTATGTTGAGCGGAGGCTTCGGCTTAGCCATGGCAGGTTGATGAGGTCGATCCTGTCGACTTGTGTAACGTTACAAAACAGAGACGCGTCGTGGTTCAGTTGCCATGCATTTATTCTAATGCACGCGCACTTCTTCTTCGTCGCCTTCTCCTACCATCGCCTTGTTCATACGTTACATATATATATATATATATATATATATATAAAATATATCCAAGACTAATAAGATACGGCATGTCGGCCCTTCCATTGTTCTGCTTGTGACACATGCAGCCGGACGGAGGATTTGCGACGGGACTTTTTTTTCTCGGACTAAAAGCAGCCCTGAAATGCTATGACAGCGTGGTCACCTTTGTTATTTGATTTTCTCGACATTTCCTCACGTACTTTACAGCTTTTCCCGCTCTTTATTTTGTCTTATCCTTCTTACGATGTGGCGTGCTTCCAAAATACAATTTCAGGATTGTCCGCGCAGCTTTCTGTACTTTGTTGAGGATTAGGTGCTTTCCGGAAAGTAAACGTACCCGATGGCACCTAGGAGCACTTCCGGTTCTCCATCCAAACTATTACCGGGAGCAATTGCGCACAGCTAAAGCGCAAAAGAAAGAAAAAGCAAGCAGGGTCTTGATGTACACTTGAACGGTGTCATGTGAAAGGTCTCTGCAGAATGGCAATAAGCGTGAAGATTTGCGGTCAGGCTGCGGTCGAAAGCCGCCAGACTGAAAAATTTACAAGGCGCTGAGGCGATAATATATATATCAGATAAATATAAAACAAGTTGGAGGAGAATGCCCAGAATCGCCGTTGGTAGGACGTCTTGGACTTCTCTCAGCGAGGTCAACGAAAAAGCTGCAGCAATAACTAAAAGCGCCTCGTGTATTGATATTGCTGGAAGAAAGGTTGTTGGCGAAAACTTGGATAGGCTGATATTTTCTCTTCCTCGCAAGACTAGCGCCAGATCTTTTTGAGAAAACAGGCCCATGTTGGTCTTTCAACGCTAACCAGCACATCGGTTAGTTATCAACAATTGAGTACCGAGAAAATTCAATAAGGTAAAAGGGAGTTAAACGACAGCATTTTCTTCAATCTTCGGTTCATGCAGGAATGAATACTATGGGAACGTAGCATTTCGAGAGCGTTATTTACCGAGACTTACACGGTGGTGTGGCAGAAGAAAAAAAATGAGCGTGAGAATTCACGAGGCCGAATTTTCCAACTCGTTTATCGACGTTGACTTACGCTATATCCAGACGGTTATCAAATTCTGCTCTTTAGTCGTAAAAAATAAGCAGATGCTCGCACGAACGCACGCACGAAGAAACCACCGCGAACTAATGCGCACGACGAAGCTTATTTTTGTTTGCTGCTCTTTGTTTCTGGCAACTAATTTGCTGGATGCTGGCAACTAATTTGAGATGCAAAGCACGTGCCGGTGGCCTCAGCTCTCTGTATTAGAAGCTCTCTGCATTAGAAGCACTCAGGCTAGATTAAAAGAAAACAGTGGAATGTCGATGCCGCACTGTCAGCGTGCTGTAATCCTTTTGCGCTGCAGAAGCGACGACAACTGAACAATGTTTCCCGCTGTTATATTCCATTGTTGCAACAGAATGGCAGGCCGTGAAAGAAAAACATTTCCTTTTATCCAACAGTACAGCCAATAAAGCAGTCGATATTCCGGTTGCTCCTCTGATGGACACATGAGATGAATATTATTTGGTAGGGCTGTAGTATTCTGTAAGCCACGGAATGTTTTATCAGCAGAGCTGTTTAGGCTCGACCTTGGTCCGTTGACGTTGGCAAAAAGTCCGTCGAGTGATGGCATCACCATGCGTCGCCTCCACCTTTCCTTCCTCCAACGCGTTGGAAGAAGCAAAGGTAGAGGAGAGAAGATAGGTGGAGAGAAAGAGGAGAAGACATAAATAAAACAAAAAAATTCTTGGCGAGGCGCGATTCGAACCCGGGTGCCTGTTGTCCGAAGGCGAGCGTCGTACCCACTATCCAGGCATGTTTTTTTTTCTCATTTATGCACGGAAAAATTACCTGCAATTGTCAACTGCGCATAAAATAATTCATCACATTTTAGTTAACCTAACATCCACAAAACACACATTGTTTCACACTAGAGAAGGCATCTAAAAAGCGAGGCAAACACATACATGTACACACGTCCAGAATTGCAAGGCGTGCAAGCAAAACAACCGTTTATGGAAAGCATACGATTGCGTTGCTCGGGCGAGAGAAAGAGGAAATAATAGAGATAAAGACAGAAAAAGAGAGACTGAGAGAAATTGAATGAAAGAGAAAAAGCCGGCAGATCCCACGCATTGTGGGAATCGATGTAATGCGAAGCAGCCAGCAAAGAGCTGCATACATCGACTTGTATGTCACTGAGGAAAATGCGTGTCATGTTTTTCATGTTAACTCGTGTTATTTATGTTCGTTACACAGTCACGTCGCAAGATACCAATTTTGGTGTACATAAAACTAGCGAAACGGCCACCAGCGCACCGTGAGCGTGGCACGTAAGTCATGCTGTACATGACATGCGTGTCATGATTTTCATGTTAACTCGTGTCATTTATGTTCGTCACACAGTCACGTCGCGCAATACCAATTCCGGGGTAGATCAAGCTAGCGAAACGGCCGCCAGCGCCCCATGAGCGTGGCACGTAAGACATGCTGTACATGACATGCGTGTCATGATTTTCATGTTAACTCGTGTTATTTATCTTCGTCACACAGTCACGTCGCAAGATACCAGTTTTGGTGTATATCAAGCTAGCGAAACGGCTGCCAGTGCACCATGAGCGTGGCATGTAAATCATGGTGTACATGACATGCGTGTCATGATTTTCATGTTATGACTCGTCAATTATGTTCGTCATACAGTCATGTTACGCCATACCAATTTTGGTGTACATTCGACTAACCAAGCGACTAGGAGAGCACAAAGTCGTAGGCGGCTAGATAGATAGATAGATAGATAGATAGATAGATAGATAGATAGATAGATAGATAGATAGATAGATAGATAGATAGATAGATAGATAGATAGATAGATAGATAGATAGATAGATAGATAGATAGATAGATAGATAGATAGATAGATACGCTCAAAGTCGCAGAAGTTCGCTAAGAAATGCTTCGCATTTAATAAACAGGGACAGATAAGTAGAGAGAGAGCCTCAACTTGGGTTTCCTACGCTGAACTTGGCTTTGCCAGGATTAACTACCTATCTGTAGGCTAGGCTTGGCTTGTATGCTAAGGAAGGCAACCCAGACCGCTGTCCCTTCAGGCTTCGCGCCACCAGCGCGAAGGTTCCCTATTTTTTTTGTGCGTTGGAATCAAGGCGTAAGTAGACATGGTGCATTTTCTAGCAACGGTATACAGTTACCTGAAATGAGCCGGCGAGTTCCTTACTTTTATTTTTCTTCGTTCAGTCCAGAGAGTGATGTAGTGGTTTTTGTCTCCGTTGTGTGGCACGTGCTCCCAGCGAACACTTACTTTCATGCCCACATGTGCTTTTTTCCCGAGGCCCGAGTCATAAGAACTGCATCTCCCTCAATGTAACAAGGTGTGAAAATTCCTGCTGATCATATGCGCGTGGCAGACGCTCAAATATCATTGCATAATTTGAAAGAACTGAAAGTTTCGAAACATTTAAATAAGTTTTGCCCGCACATTTTGTTCTGCAAGTGTCTTGTTAAAATTTATTTATTTTGTATCTTTCGTTCGTTGGCAAAATGTGCTGACGTACCCCCCGTCATATCCGCGCCAGAGCAAGGCCGAGGAAGTCTTTTTAAATAAACGCCCAGCTGGAGTAATCTCCAATGTATGGTCTCGGACGTAGGCAAGTGCATCACCACAAAGGTTGTCCGAGAGTGAAAGAAACTCGATGAAAGATTCATGACGGTCATCAAATTTCGGTACTACACCGACGCTTCGCGTACGTCTGTCAAAGTGACGATGCAAATAGCAAGATATCTCTTTTTGGCGGCGAATTGCTGAAGCCGGACAGGATAGCTCTCGGAGAAGTGCGCCCGCATAGGCGTGTCGTATGCGACCACTGGGTAAACAGGAAGTCCTCGCTTGGTGAAGAACGATTGAGCATTCAGAAATCTGATATATTTTTATTAGAATTTACGTTATTTTCTGCTTACCCCTGACTCAGTGTTTTTTTTTTCTTCTCTCCGGCTTACTCGATGGACATGGAGTGTCAGTGAAAGGCAGATGCGAAAACGTATTTTGCTCGAAAACGTCTACTCGATCTTGAAATATAAGGCACCCCGCAGCAGAGTTCTTACACTTATACCAAGCCAACAAATATACACCACATTCAACTGCAGACTAATATCGTATCTCATTTCGGCTAACGCAAAGGAATCGTAAATATACTCCGACGTCAAGAATGCTGAGAGCCAAACAAACAAAAGAAATTAGCCAGTGCCTCCGTCAACAACATTGTACAAACCTTTCAGAAAAATTTTTGTTGCTGGTTGCAATGAATTAGAAGCGGATGATTTACAGCGTCGCAAAACATTCAGCCGCAGTATACGACTGCCTTATATTTCCCTCCTTACTGCCTGGCGTGTTTTCCTTCAAATATTATCGCTAGATGGCTGACATACTTTGTAACTTAAAATACTTAAGTTCATCCGTTTTTCATTAGCAGATTTTTACTACTGGCAGTAGTCTATGCGACGTAACGATTAATCACGTTAATTTTGTTTCCTGCTTTACTCGTCGTAAGCACCAATTCCCAACTAAACTGACTAATTTCAGTAACCTTCAAAGCCTGGTCGCACAGGCCGTATCGTAAGGCTGTCATCAGTATGAGAAACTCGCCTGAGGTTGATGTCAGAGTTCAGGTTGCTTTCACTTGTAGCGCTCGATCTTTGAACTAATAACTAGCGCTACGATCGTCGTAGATTACGAAACGAGGATTCACGTCACTGCATCATGTAAGCTTAATAATAATAATAATATCTGGGGTTTAACGTCCCGAAACCACGATTTGATTATGAGAGACGCCGTATTGGAGGGCTCCGGAAATTTTGACCACCTGGGGTTCTTTAACGTGCACCTAAATCTAAGTACACGGGCCTCAGATCATGTAAGCTTATAATTGATATTTTTGAGGGAGGTAACCAGAGCAAATAATACGTTCGGAAATTGAAACAGATTTATAAACCGTTCATTTAAAGTGTGTAGGGAGTTTGGTGAGGACTGAGCTTGAAATACAGTGGAGGTGTGGGCCTGCATGAGGAAAACATTGGTAATTAACTGCTAGTGGAACTCCTGCTTTGCTATCATACGATTGAAAGAACGGAAAGAGTCGTAATTCTAATGTATATGGAAGTTGGCTATGTTGTACTGGGGGTAGCCGTGGGCGGAATGGAAAAAAAAAGAAGCAAGACTAAGAGTCAATGTAAAGACGCAATGTGATGCTGAGTCCGCGATGTAATAAAATGATCAACAGCGTGTCACACGTGGTCGTTCATTCGATGACCGCATGGGTGCCTATACATCCATCCGTAGGTTCGTTGGTCGATACCGGGATCCTTAGGTTTGGTTAGGCAGGAAATGTCCGTCTCGCTTGTTTAGAACGGCAAGCTTTTCATCCGATATAAGAACAAACAGGAAGCGTACATAGTTTCCTATATTGTTCTTTCGTAACAATTGTCTTCGCCTTTTATGCATAGTGAAAAAGAAACAGCAGACTAAAAATTGTGTCGCAGAAAGACCATTAGTGCTCTGAGGCTCAAGTTTTAATTGAAGCGTCTAACATGCATCATCTAAGGCGACAAAAAGATGCAAGCACCAACGCTTGCTTCGTTCAATATAGTTTTCGGCGCCTGGTGTCATCAGTCTCCCCAGATGCTCACGAAGCAGAGAAACCATTTTGGTGCACTGCGCTCTTGTATTCGGTCTCACTTAAGCTCCTTCCGGCAAAACTCAGTGTTTCATTCGTTTTTCATACACTTTGAGTGGTGGCACCTGTACGATGATCGCAAATTCTGGCTGGCACTTTTATCATTTCTCATTAGAGTGACTAAGCAAAGAAAGGGGGCACTTCGTAGTCACTAAGAAGCGCAAAAGCATCGGATAAATTCACCACGTACTATACATCCTGCCAAAACTGTCATCAACGTCAGCACATTACTACTATTTTTTGTTTTCTTTTTATTGAAACAAAAAATTGAAAATTGGGGCAGCTGCGCACTAGCGATACGAAGACTGACGAAGCGGCGGAGCTGTTGGCGTTGCCCTCTTCCTTTTCCTCCTTCTCACCCTGACTTTCTTTTCCATCCTTCTCACACTCGCTTCCCTTTCCCACCCCTTGCTATACTATACATGGCCTTGCTTGCTCTCTTTTTTTTCTGTCTGTTTTTGTGTCTCTTTCTTTCATTCCTTCTCTCTCTGTTTGTTTCTCTGTCATTTCTATCTTTTTCTCTCTTCCTTCCCTTTCTTTCTGTCTATTAATCTCTTTTTCTTTATTTGTATCTCTTCCTCTCTCTCTGTTTCGTTGTACTCATTCTCTCGCCTTCTATCTTTTTTTTCTCTTTCTTCCCTAACACTCTCTCCCTTTCTCTCTTTCTCCTTCTTTCTCTCTCCCTCATTCTGTACTCGTTTTCTAACCCATCAGAGTTATTGCTTCCCACGCCTGACAAATCGACGGACGTGTTCTGGGAGCGAAGATAAAGAAGAGGACGAAGAGAGTACATGGCAGTTCATGATGATGATCAGCTTGTCTCGTGTCGCCACATTACGGAAAGCTTAACAGCTGTACTGTAATACGGATGACACGCCTGCATCAGTTGTTCTTCCTCATCCCATTTCAATAATGAAGTGACGCTCACCTGTCGAGCAGAAAAACACAAAAACAAACAGGGTGAAATTTGCACGTTGGGTTTATTGATGTAGCATTTTTACGGAATAAAGATGTAAGGCACCCGACACATGCCACGGACTAAACACGAAACAGATGCACACTTGACGCCATCATGTTGCTGAAGGTTAGCGCCACTTGTGCGCCTGTTTTTTGGTACCTCTCGTCCTACGTCGAAGGTTTATTGTACGTCATACGTTAAAACCAGTCACTCATCATTCAGAAGCCTAGGAAGACGAATCGCAAGCAGAATAGAACCATTCGTTTTCCGTTTGACGCAAAAGCGCATGAACTCACAAGCGAAATAGAGCCACCACTTTCAGTGAACAAACATGAACCTACGGGACTATGTCCTGTGTAGATATTTTCCTTCTTGGTTTTTTTGGTAGATGGACCGAAAATTGATTATGTTTAATAACTGGCTCTTACATACCCTATTTTTCCATAGTTGCGCACCTGAAGAAGACAGAAAACAAACCTCTGAGGGTCATACTTCCTTAAAAAGGAAAATTAAATAAACAAAAGGCATCATCTCGTAGATGGAGCAAATTGCGCAAGAAATCACTGCGAAGTTCAAAGAAAAGACTCTCACATGAGGACACCGCTTTGGAGTCGTATGTTCTGTAACCATTAAGACGCCCCAGTTTAAACGGTATTTGAATCAATGTTAGCAGATATTAGAGAAACAATCACTTTGCTTTGGCTTTGAAGCAGCAAACTATGTAACTATAGAAAGGCCTTGGTATGTAGCCGGCGATCCTCTGAGACCTCGATCATCTAAGTGTTCGCGGCGGCATGGTCATGGCAAAGTGAAGGGCATTTCACGAAAAAACCACGGACAAGTAAGAGAGAAGAACACGAGAGAAGCGTGTACTACCTGACTGGAAATTTTAGTGTCGGATATATATATTGAGAAGAGGTTTATTGGCGGTGCGTTCCTGTGGTGACGCTCTGAACAAACACAGCGAGTCGGGGCAGAGCACCGTCCAGAAAGATGCCAGCGACAAGCAGCGCGAGGCGAGCGTTGGCGATACTGCTGACCGGCGACGCGTCTTCTTCTTCACAATTCGCCCCCGCCGGAAAAGAGCCATCCTGGCGACCTAGGAGTCTGGAGGCAGAGGGCTGTGGTACGGCTTGAGACGTGCCACGTGGACGAGGTCAGGTCCACGCCGGCGCATGTCGTCAGATGGGGAAACTGGCTCAATGATAAAGTTCACCGGGGATGTTTGC
Organism: Rhipicephalus sanguineus; assembly: GCF_013339695.2. Classification (NCBI taxonomy): domain Eukaryota; kingdom Metazoa; phylum Arthropoda; class Arachnida; order Ixodida; family Ixodidae; genus Rhipicephalus; species Rhipicephalus sanguineus. The sequence goes on from NC_051177.1 coordinate 115,815,111, forward strand.
TCCAAAACACGGTAAGGCCCTTCGTACTTTGGGACAAGCTTTGAGGAAAGCCCAGGAGCTTGGTACGGAACAGCCAGCCATACAAGAGATCCAGGGGAATAGCTGGGACTTGGAAGTGAGTCGGCGTTGTTTTCCTTCTGGCGCTGTTGTTCTTGGGATGTAAAGGTGCGCGCGAGTTGGCGGCAGTCTTCCGCTTGTCGGGCAGCTTCGGACACAGGTGGGCATTCGGAAGCGTCCGGACGATATGGTAGGAGAGTGTCGATGGTGTGCGAAGGTTCGCGGCCATACAGGAGGAAGAAAGGTGAGAATCCCGTGGTAGCCTGTGTCGCGGTGTTGTATGCGAACGTTATGAAGGGAAGAACGCGGTCCCAGTTACCATGATCAGATGTCACGTACATCGCGAGCATGTCACCGAGGGTGCGGTTGAATCGTTCGGTGAGCCCGTTAGTCTGCGGGTGGTATGCCGTGGTCCGTCGATGAACAACGTGGCATTCGGAAAGCAGAGCTTCGACGACTTCCGAGAGGAAGGCTCGACCTCTGTCACTAAGGAGTTCCCGAGGTGCGCCATGTCGAAGGATGAATCGGCGTAGGACGAAAGACGCTACGTCCCGCGCAGTGGCACTTGGCAGAGCAGCAGTTTCGGCGTAGCGTGTCAAATGGTCCACAGCGACTATGATCCACCGATTGCCATCCGGTGTTATTGGAAGTGGGCCGTAGAGATCTATGCCGACGCGGTCGAAGGGGTTGGCAGGGCACGGAAGTGGCCGCAAGGCTCCAGACGCGCGTGAAGGCGGTGATTTGCGACGCTGACAGTCGGGGCAGCACTGAACAAATTTCCGTACAAAGTTGTACATGCCGCGTCAGTAGTAGCGATGGCGAATACGTTCATAGGTTTTGAAAACTCCGGCATGGCCACATTGTGGATCGTCGTGGAAGGCAGCACATATTTGTGATCTTAAGCTTCGGGGAATTACCAAGAGCCATTTACGGCCTGCGGGAGCGTAGTTCCGTCGGTGTAGCAGCTGATCACGAATGGCGAAATGGGCAGCTTGGCGGCGGAGATATCGGGATGCAGGAGTGGTCGAGGCTCCCGAAAGATAGCCGAAAAGAGAAGCGATCCATGGGTCACGGCGTTGTTCAGTAGCTACGGAGTCAATGTCGAGAGATGTGACTGAGTGTGTGCAGTTCGTTGCGCAGGCCGAGTCTGGAGGTAGAGGCGAACGAGACAAGGCGTCCGCGTCAGAGTGCTTGCGTCCGCTGCGATAGATGACGCGAATATCGTACTCCTGAATTCGGAGTGCCCAACGGGCTAGTCGGCCAGACGGATCTTTCAACGTGGCGAGCCAACAAAGGGCATGGTGATCCGTTACCAGGTCGAACGGGCGACCGTACAAATACGGGCGGAACTTGGTAAGCGCCCATACTAGAGCTAAGCACTCCTTTTCAGTGACGCTGTAATTGGTCTCTGCTTTTGTCAGCGTGCGACTCGCATAGGCGACGACGTATTCGGAGTAGCCGGGCTTACGTTGGGCGAGGACAGCGCCAATACCGACCCCACTAGCGTCTGTATGCACTTCAGTTGCAGCTGTTGGGTCGAAATGGCGAAGGATGGGAGGAGAAGTGAGCAGACGACGGAGCGTAGCAAACGCGATGTCGCACTCAGGAGACCAGGAGGAGAGGTCTGTGTCGCCGCGTAGGAGCTGGGTCAACGGCGACATGATGGACGCGAAATTTCGGACGAAGCTCCGGAAGTAGGAGCATAGTCCGACAAAACTTCGAAGCTCTTTGATGGTAACAGGCTTCGGGAACTCGGCGACGGCACGAAGTTTCGCAGGGTCGGGTAGAACACTGTGCTTAGATACTATGTGGCCTAAGATGGTCAGCTCCCGCGCGGCGAAGCGGCACTTCTTAAGGTTGAGTTGCAGTCCAGCGTTGGTTAAACACGTCAAAACCTGTCTGAGCCGATGTAGATGGGTAGGAAAATCGGGAGAGAAAACGACAATATCGTCGAGGTAGCATAAACACATAGACCACTTGAGGCCACGCAATGTGTTGTCCATGAGTCGTTCAAACGTGGCAGGTGCGTTGCAAAGGCCAAATGGCATCACGTTAAATTCGTACAGCCCGTCAGGTGTAATAAATGCAGTTTTCTCGCGATCAGCTTCAGCCATTGGAACCTGCCAGTAGCCAGAACGTAAGTCTAAGGACGAGAAGAATTCTGCTCCTTGAAGGCTGTCAAGGGCGTCGTCGATGCGCGGCAAAGGATATACGTCTTTCCGCGTCACCTTATTTAAGCGACGGTAGTCGACACAAAAACGAATAGACCCGTCCTTCTTGCGAACTAGCACGACAGGAGATGCCCAAGGACTGTGGGATGGTTGAATAACGCCACGGCGTAGCATATCTTCGACCTGGTCGTTGATGACGCGACGCTCTGCAGCAGAGACGCGGTACGGTCTTTGACGCAACGGCTGCTGCGAACCGGTGTCAATGTAGTGGTGGACTTCCGACGTGCGGCCCAACTGCGGCTGAGAAACATCGAACGAAGTCGTGAAGTGTTGGAGAAGTCGAAGAAGCGCGGCGCGTTCTTCGGCAGTCAGGGTATCAGCGATTGAACTCGTGAATATTTCACTCGACGAGCCCTCCTGTGTTGAAAGGGCAAGAAGGTCGCTCGAGTCAGTATCACACGATTCGTCTGGCACGTTCAGAAAGAACGAAGGGTCAAGCTCTTCCACGCGACCGAGACATTCGCCGACAAGCAACGTAACCCGTGCGGAGAGGGAATTGTAGACAAAAATATTGCTGTGGCCGGCAGCGATGTCAAGAGCAGCAAAAGGCAGTGGGACGGCTCTGCGACTCATGAAGGTGTCGGAAGGTGTGAACAAGACCGTAGCATCGTTGAGGCCACCGCAAAAGACAGGGACAACGGCAAGAGAGGCAGGCGGAATGTCGGTGTCCTCGCGCACGACGAGTTTAGGCAGCTGAACAAGAGCGTTGTGGAATGGCTCTGCACACAGCGGCGAAAATTCAACTTCAGCGCGTGCGCAGTCGATGACGGCATTGTGACGTGATAGAAAATCCCACCCGAGGATGACGTCGTGCGAGCAGGCTGAAAGAACAATAAACTCCACGACGTACATAGTGCCTTGTATGAATACGCGGGCAGTACAGGATGCGAGAGGTGTGACGTGCTGTGCGCTGGCCGTGCGTAGCGACAGTCCAGAGAGCGGCGTGGTCACTTTGCGAAGTGAACGGCAGAGCTTGGCGGCTATAACAGAAACGGCTGCGCCGGTGTCTACAAGGGCAAATGAAGGAAAACCATCGACAGATACGGCGACTACGTTAGCAGGGGAAGTGCGAGGACTTGGGCAGTTCGAAGATGGCGCAGTTCTTGCCTCTTGAACTGCGGCGTTTAGTTTTCCTGGTTCGAGGGTCCGGGTCGGCGACGCATTGGGGAGAGCGATCGCCGTCGAGGAGATGGTGAGCGGCGCGACGGAAAGTCAGGGTGGTCAGTGTAAGCATCCGATGGTGAGGGTCCGGTAGGCGATGGGCGCATGGGATGAGCGCCGTATTGGAACGGCCGGGTAGCGTCGCTGGATGTTTGCAAGCGACGGCGACAATATCGAGCAACGTGCCCTGGAGTACCGCAGGCGTAGCAAATGGGCCGATTGTCAGGAGTCCTCCAAGAAGTGCTGACTCGCGGCTCGGCCCAAGATGTAGGAAGAGGTGCAGATCGGTGGGCATATTGCTGCATAGGTGGGTAAGGCTGCTGGGGAGGCCTACGCACCACCTGGGCATACGTAATAGGTGAGGCTACGGGCTGCATAACCGGCGCATATGTAAGAGGCGCGGCCACGGACTGCTGATGGTGAGCGACGGGAACGGCTTGAGCGACCTCTTCGGCAATAACAGTGCGGAGCGTTGGCGGCAGACGAGAGGGCGGCTCCTGTGTGAAGGGGACCAAGGAAAGTTGACGAGCAACTTCTTCGCGCACGAAGTCCTTGATCTCCTGAAGCGTCGGCGAGTGCTCGGGAACAGTACCAAGACTCGAGAGCGAGTCGGCGTGCGATGAAAATGGCCGAGTCAGGGCGCGCTGCTTCCTCAACTCGTCATAACTTTGGCATAAAGTGACGACTTCCGAAACTGTGCGAGGATTCCTGGCCAGGAGCATCTGAAATGCGCCATCGTCGATCCCTTTGAGGATGTGCTGAATCTGTCCGACTCAGGCATGGCGGCGTTGACACGGTTACAAAGATCGATGATGTCTTCAATGTAACTTGTGAACGTTTCGGACGGCTTCTGTGCTCGTGTGCGCAAGCGTTGTTCGGCGCGGAATTTACGGACAGCGGGTCGGCCAAACACTTCAGCGAAAGACGTCTTGAATACTGACCATGTCGGGATGTCGCTTTGTGGTTGTGATACCACATTTCGGCAACGTCAGTGAGATAAAACACGACGTGGGTCAACTTGTCGGCGTCATCCCACTTGTTGTGCGCGCTCACCAGTTCGTAGTTTGTGAACCAGTCTTCTACGTCGGTCTCACCGGCACCACTGAAAACCTTGGGGTCCCTCAGCCGAGGAACTCCGGTGCCGCTGCCGGACTGGGCGGACGGGGCCGGTTGGTCGACGTTGGTTGTCATGACGGGCGGAAGTGTTCTGCTTCGCAGCTCCAGGTTCAGTTGACGGGGACCCTCAGCACCCTCCACCAATTGAGAAGAGGTTTATTGGCGGTGCGTTCCTGTGGTGACGCTCTGAACAAACACAGCGAGTCGGGGCAGAGCACCGTCCAGAAAGATGCCAGCGACAAGCAGCGCGAGGCGAGCGTTGGCGATACTGCTGACCGGCGACGCGTCTTCTTCTTCACAATATATATATCTATATATAAACGTATACGCTTCTAAAAATTGTTTATTGGCCGACGTTTGGATCGGAGACCGATCTTCATCACAACGAAATTTACCAGGCTTTTATGTGCTTTTGTATCATCATCATCCGAGCCGAGAGAGAAAAAAAGTAAAAAGCTTAAGAAAAAGTAAATACAAAAAAATAACAAAAAAGAACACAAAAGAAGAAACTGGAAGAAAAAGGAAAAAGTGTCGCGACTCTCCCTTTTCCTCCAGTTTCTTTTTTTTTGCCTTTTCACCGACTGCCACGGTATTTGGGTTGATTCAGTCGTCATTAGTACGCTTTCGCCGTACAGTACCGGAACTACGATCGTTGCTTGCAATTCGTTAGCGGGCTTCCCTAATAATATGTCCACCTTCAAAATCGGACAAAATTTTGTGAACATTATTATCGTAACACCTTTTTGTGAATACGTTTTGGTTTGGTTGATGGGTTTTAACGTCGGAAAGAGATTCAGGTTATGAGAGACGCCGTAGAGGTGGACTCCGGATAAGTTACAACAGCATGAGGTTCATTAAAATGCACTGACATCGCACAGTACAAGGGCCTCTACCATTTGGCCTTCATTGAAATGCGACCGCCGCGGCCAGAATCGAACCGCGTCTTTCGGGCCAGCAGCCGAACACTGTAACCATTAGACCACCACGGTTTTTTTTTTTGTGTGTGTGGATACGTGTGGATACTTTTTGTTCACAGGTGCAGCAGGCACTGCGTCTCTTGTCCATTTTATTGGACCCATGGGTATTCCTCGCAATTCCTCGACCGCAGACCGTTGACGGTAGTAAGCATTTTGAAATGTGGTCCTCAAAGGTCATCGCCGATGAAGGTGACGAAGGCATCGCTCAAGATCTTCAAGACAACAGACTAACTAATGACTATACTGTGACGGTGAGGAGTGTGACTTTGAGCGTGTGTGCTCCCCCTCCTTCTTTCTCTCTCGCTTTCTCTCTGCCTCTAACTTTCAAACTCCTCCATCCCTTTCTCTAGTGTAGGGCAGCATACCAGTTATTTAGCATTAAAGATCCCCGCCTTTCCTCTCTCTGCTGTTCCTTCCTTCCTTCCTTTCTTCCTCGATCGACCAGATCGATAGCACTTCCGGTGAAATGATGCCTATAGCTACAAGAGGACGGAAGTATTATCCACTTGCACACTTTCGACGACACGTTGTTCGGCATGTTCCTGACACGTTCCGGAAATGAAGGTCGAAAAGTTGGGGGACGCTTGAGCTTCGCCTTTAAGAGTTGAACGCGATAGCGATATTCTGTTCCTAGTGTGCAGTTCGAACACTAAGTGTTTAACAGAATGCGCGCACTAAGGTGTGTGCCTTATGTAATGGGTAGCATGCTTTAAACCAGGAGCAATTATGCGCGAGAAACCTTTTCGAAGTTGCGATGCACCCACTACGTGGTCTTAAGGGAATACGCGCAGTAATGTGTGTGCCTTTTTGTAATGGGTGGCTGTCTTAAAACCACGAAGTCGTTATAATATTGACATGGTGTGACGCCCTATGGCAATGTACGCTTGTACCACGCAATATTACTGCGATATTACATCTCGTACTGTGACACCTGTATACAGGACGCGTATTTTTGGGAAGCATGAAAGTTACTTTCAGTGCAGCTCGAAGCAGAGGCGTGGCTGTGTGCTAGAGAACCTGCTTGCCACGCAGACGGCCTGGGTTCGATTCTCACTCGGACCCAACATTTTTATTATTTATTTTATTTGCAGCTTTTTCGATTTTTCGGTCACGAACAAGACGATGATTTTTCGCTCACAACCAACGGCCCCGACGCCGACGCCGAGGGCGGAATTTCTGCGATGCGAGCTTTTAACGCTGTAGCGTCAATAAAGGAAGCCTGCGTGTGCTAACGGATTGCCCCGTCCCATACAGGGAAACTGCGAGATGGATCCCTACCTGTAGGTGACGGGCAAATTTTCGCTTGCTTTGCGCCGACAGCAATATACCTGCTTCCGTCATCTACGCGGCATGCACCCAGTCTAATTATTTGATTTCATTTGAGTTACCTTGGAATAATCAGCGACCCCCCATTCCCGAAACACGTATGGTCTCCTAACAAAATCATTCTGCTGCAATACATTGTATACTTATCACGGCAATTTAAGAGTTATGTCGCACGGCACTCACAGTTCATCAGAATGATAAAACTTGCATTCGGCAAGCGAAACACTTAAGGCAACGATGAATGTTATCTCCGGGCTAGTTATGTCCTGCACTTGCCTACCTCATAGAAGCCACGACAAGAAATTGTCGCTCAAGTAATCGAAGAACGCAAGTCCCTGTCAATAATCAGTAAGGAATACATATCAGTGGACACCAGAAACAAAGACTTGACAAAAAAGTAGGAGGAAGCAGGGAGGTTGGGCACTAAACTTCAATTGCTTATTCGAAAAGTGAAACCAGGAGAACACATCAGTTTGAGCATGCGTGCGTCAGTAATGGCAAAGCGCATTCGACATTGATATGTCAAAGGGCTGCATCTCATATTTGAAAAGACAAACAAAAGTATGACTAATCGTCTTCTGAGAGGAAAACGTCAGCTATCAAGACGAACAAACCATCACTTTTCCAAATCAATCCGCAGACATAATCTGATTATCAAAATTCCGATGGACTGTCTCTTTAACCCTTTCAGCCCTGGATTTTTTATTTTGGCCGGAGACATTTTTTGTGCGTGTTTTCGTAATAGTTAGGACCTCAGAAGACCAAAAACGAAAAATTGAGCCAGTGGTGCAAGTATTTATGGATTAATTAGCATGGTATCAAATTAGGTCATCAGGGCTCAGTGGTCGTGAAATTAGGAAAATTGCTTCTTTATTTCTGCTATTCACTAGAGCACACAAAATGTGAACCACGTCTAATTTTTCATCGTGATACTCCTTGAAATAGCTTCTGTACGACGTCCCGAAAACGGCGCTTAGCCGCCTCACCTGACCCGCCTCGGCGTCACCGATGACTTTGGTCAAGCGTTTTCTTCTTTGTGGCTGCCAGCTCCGCAAATATGTCGCAATTTTGGTGTCAATCACACTGGGGATCATTGAAGAAGTATTTCCCCAAGAATGAGCAGTTTTTCTTTCATTTTCAAAGTTCTAGGGGAACTTTTGTGCGGTGTCGTCAATTGACGACGCCAGGGCCGAAAGGGTTAAGGGCTGCAGCTATAGCAAGTAAAACATTCATTTTTTTAAACACGAAAGTGTTTTATGCCGGGGTCCACCAAGACTTTCATGACGTACTTCCGTCACGGAAATACGTCACCAAAATGAACGCCATGTGACGGGAGTCGAACTCATGACCTCTCGGTCCACGACGATGGCTGGCGGCCGTTTAGCCCACTGAGCTACCACAAAACTTTTTTTGTTTTCTTTATTGACTGAGCTACCACAAAACACATTGTGGAGAGTACATGAACGCGCCTTATATCTTTCACACTTTCCTCTCACAGTGCTCTTGGATGGATGGATGGATGCTATGAGCGTCACCTTTATAGCGGGGTGGTGACATCTCTGCCGCCAGGCCCGAGAAAGAAAAACGCGCCGTTGCTACGACCGTACTATCCGGCGCAGCGAGGAATGAAACGACAATAAAAGTTGGCGAGGCCAAGACATTCACGTCGCTGCTTGGTGGTGGATGGCTGAAGAAACTCACTAATGGCAGTTACACGAGTCGGTAGTGGACGAATGCCGCGTACGTTGACGCTATGGCCGAGGAAGTCCAGCTGCGTGACCCCGAACTCACTCTTAGGCCCGTTAACAACAAGGCTGAGCTTGCTCAGTCTCTCAAGCACTTGACGTAGATGGTGTTTTTGAGCTTCAGTAGAGGTACTGAAGACGAGTATATCATCAAGATAGGCGAAGCAGCAGCTCAAGCCACGTAACACCTGGACGACGAAACGTTGAAAGGTTTGTGCCGCGTTGCGAATACCAAATAATATGCGTAGATATTCGAACAGGCCAAAGGGTGTTATAATGGCGGTCTTCGGAATGTCTGTGGGTTTGACTGGGATTTGGTGATAGGCTTTGACCAGGTTATCTTCCTAAAAATGGTGCAGCCGTGCAGTGCCGAAGTTAAATCCTGGATATGGGGAATCGAGTATCGATCCGGGACAGTGGCCTTGTTAAGTGCACGGTAATCACCGCATGGGAGCCAATCACCAGTCTTTTTAGGGACCATGTGGAGTGTTGAGGCCCAAGGACTGGAGGAGGGACGAATGAAACCAAGATCAAGCATGTGCTCAAACTCCTTTTTGGCAACAGCGAGACTATCTGGAGCGACGAACCCAGGCAAATACAACAGGGCCCTTCGTGACGATGTGATGTGTCACGCTGTCGGCGGCCGAGGACTGACAGGAGGGTGGCCGGAAGACATCGGGAAACTCGACAGTGACACTTGACCAAGTGTTGGGAATGGTTGTTTGTGCCTGGAGAAGCCGCAATGGTGAAGCGTGACAGGAAAGGCCCTGGACGAACTTGTAGTGTCATAGGAAGTCGGCTCCGATTGCTGGTTGGCGCACATCTGCGAAGTCAATGTACAGTAAATATTCAGTTACTTCTGTAAGGGCACGCTTTACTTTCGTGTTATTCCGATTCCTATGACGGAGGAAACAACCATCTTTTTTTTTCTTTTCGTGCACTTCTCTCAACGTCTGTTCATGTCTTCAACGACTACGAGCCTAAGGCGTCAAATGATGGACGCGAAGTTCACCTCTGTCTCATTTTTCGTTTTGCCGGGCAATCTTTTATTACCTGTATCGCCTTCCTGCCGGTTAAGGAAGGGAGTTTAATCTGATGCGCGATTAATTAAAGCTCAAAAGTGGTATATCAATTCTGCATTCTGATCATTCTTGTTATAGAGGAATTTGCACTGAGGGTTAAATTATCTAGTTTTACGGCACGAACTCATGTATACTGTATAGTAACAGCCGTGGCTTATATCCTCCTTATCCTCGGCGTCACGCATGGCGGCTTACTGTCAACCGTCACCAGCCGCAATGCAGAACAGCAGTAACTATTTTCGGTGTCGGTGCATACAACTAAGCAGCGTCGTAATTCGTTTACTACGGGAACATCCGCAGTGTAAGACAGGAGAAGAGCAACGTATTGCCAGAAAACCAATATGCATTTCTCTTCCTTTTGTTCGGAGCAGTGCGCGTTCACGATGATTCTAGTAACCTGATATACAAAGCCGAACCTCTCCTATGCCCACACTGCTATCGGAAGTCGCAAATCCTGAGGAAGTCATCAGTGGAATATCGCTGACCTAAGCGTCCTTTCTGTTCGAGATCGCGCTGATCTGTCGTGTCGTTAAGCTAAAAGCAACCTTTCTCCGCAATAAGGAAACCCTGTACGCCAAAGACATCGCCCACTCGTCCGTCTCGCGACAGTTTCCGATGGAAACCGCTTAGGTGAGCCGTTTGTCCCGTATAAAATGATTCTGTGATTGAAGATGGTAGGTACATTTTGCTTAGGTTATGCTCCTTACTAGGAAATAACGATCTCCCTTCCGCATTTCTGGCTCCGTGGTTAGTAGTTACGTGGACAATTGTACTATGAATTCAACCTTCTGATTGCGATGCGCTGGAAGATTGATCAGGGGTCGGATTCACAAAGCTATCTATTCTCAAATGCAGTTTTGCAATTGGCCGCTAAGTACCCACGCTTGCAGAATGCGAATATATCCGAACCGTATAAAAGCGCTGTAGCACCGACACAAAACAACACAAAAGAGCACTTTCCTTGAAGGCTTTATTAAAATATTTCGAGGTGGCGGAATAAAAGCCCTGTCCTTCGGGGCGTGACCTAACCCCGCGCTATGGCACGCGATTTATCCAGAAATACAGCCAACTAATGCATGTTCATTAGGTGCGTATATAGCGAATCTAGAACATATGCTCTGGCGGTGCCCGGCGTTTCGCGGCGGCGAAATCATCACGCCGTCCAAATGGGAGGCTGCTATTATCAGCTACGGACTGGAAGAACAGCTGTGGGCAGTCCAACGGGCCCGAGACGCAGCAGATAGACTTGGACATCGTTAAATTACTGATAGCGCAACGGGTTAAACGCGGACAGAACAAGAAAAAAAGACACAGCGCTGACTGCATAGACTTGCTCTGCATAGACGCTGACTGCATAGACTTGGTCTTTCTGTTCCGACGCAGGAGCTACCCGCAACTTGCTAGGGCGCGTTCTGAGAGACCAAAATAAAGGTTATTAATACATCCATCCATCCATTCATATATTAGGATAAGATGCAAAGCAATCATTTCAGGCGGATAGTCGGGCTATTTGGTAGGGAGAATAATATGACATGGTTGCTAGTGTAAAATGAGACAGATGGGAACGGTAAGGTAACATGGGACCACGAGAAAAAACACGGGACCACGCTAGTGTGGTCTCGTGCTTCTACTTCGCGTTCCCGTCTCGTTTTACGCTAGTAACCACGTCATAATATTCTCAGGCATGGCACATCGTACGTCTCAGAAATATTAGTGAAAATATAATGCCAAACGCACGTTTAGGTGATCGCAGGATGCGCCTCACATTGGGCCTCTCCCGGCGCTAACGAAGCGAAAAAGAAGACAAAAGACGCTTTGCCGATCTCGCCCCCACAACAAGTTTCAGAATTAGCTGCAAGCACAGAGTTTTCGACAATAAATAACTACGCTTACGAACCACTTAGGCAACTACCAAACGAGATTCTGCCTGAGATATATAAGCTTAGCATTAAGCGAAGGCCGTCCGCTACCTTAAAAAGAATCAATCTTTGTTATGCAGTCAACAGTAGTAATAATTGTTGGGGTTTAACGTCACAAAACCCTGATATGATTATGAGAGACGCTGTAGTGGAGGGCTCCAGAAATTTTGACCACCTGGGGTTCTTCAACGCGCACCTAAATCTAAGTGCACGAGTTAGCATTTTCGTCTGCATCCGAAATGCGGCCGCCGGAGCCGGGATTCGATCCTGCGACCTGCGGGTCAGCAGTCGAGCACCTTAACCACTAGACCACCGTGGCGGGTATGCGCTCACCAGTACGTTGCTGATAAACATTTTGCATTTTCGTGGTTTTACTTATCTCGTTTGTTAGTTCGTAGCCCGTAGCTGCGCCTTTTACAACAACGAAAGCATACAACCACGAAAGGCAGCGCGTTATGCATTTTGCCCCGATAGCTTGTGTAGCTTTACACGCTATTTATGAAACGACGTATACGTGGTAGGCAAAATCAGGGTCTGTTCGTTAAGAGAACTTTACTTGAAAGAGTTCCGCCACCTTCGTTTTTCTCTTTCATTAAATGCAGAGAATCAAAGAGGAAGCAATGCGCCGTTTTCCGAGCTCACACCGTCCTAATTCTGATGCGAATCGATCGGTATAAATAATACTTCGCATCCTTGCTCAGCGTTCTCAAAAATATCCTTCGCAATTATTTATTTAGAACGGAGGTGACCGGATGCGCAGTTGTGCAATGGGACTTTCATTTCTCTCACACGCTTAGCGCAAAGGCGTAATGCGTTTCTTTTTAGTTGGTGGCAGTATCTGCATCAAACACGACTGCATGCGTTCAATACGTGTCCTTGTGCAATGTTGGTAGCAAATGAAGTCATTCCCTCCTTAAAGAAATGAACGTTGTTTCTCTCCCGCACGTACGCCTATAGTGGCAAATTCACCTAATAATGAAAGAGGAGTGTTACTTCCGCTTTGGCGTTCTGATGAAACGCAACTTCAGAGACATTAGGCGTTACAAGCAAGGGCCTTTCCAAAGATGTCTGGCAAAACAACGCGGACGTAATTTTTTTGGTTAAGCCTTATGTCGCGCACTCCTCATGTCCAAACACGTGAAAAGGGGGAAATAATTTAGTTCGATATCCAGCGAACTTAAGGCGATGACGTGTGTGGCGCGAAATATAGAAACTTTAAGCGTTGGAGCTCGGAGCTCGTTTATGCAGTAATTATACGTCTGCAGAAACTTCCAGTAAATGCGGAAATACTTTTTTTTGCTTCTAATCTGTCGAATAATACAGTCAAGTGTTCGATGGAACACCGTCTAGATAGGGCACACATTTCTTGCAAATAAACACTGGCCAAAGTTTCAGCGAAGAATAATAAGGAATCTATAATGTGTTCCAAACTGATACATTCTTTGGCTGATACTGACTTGATACCCTAGGTCGGCAAACTCACTCATGAGTCGACTCACTCGGACTCACTCAGACTCAGCTCGAGCCGTGAGTCTGAATCTGAGTGAGTCCGGGTGAGTAATATCTTGGTGAGTGTGAGTCCGAGTGAGTTCGGTTCCCGAAAATTTTGGTGAGTCTGAGTCCGAGTGGGACGTAAGCGCAAGATACAATTTTTTTCAGTGAGTCTGAATGAGCTCCACTTTACTTCGCCGACACATGGTCTTAGTTTTTTATCTTCAGCATTGCTATCAGCCTTACCTGGGTTCACGTGTATGCTCTCGTCTACTCAAAAATATTACAAAGATGTAGCGTTCATACAATTCGTTAATTAGAGGCGTGGATTATGTGCGTTGGTGCCTTGACCACCCCTCGCAAACTATTCCACGGCAAGTACATGATACATATATCTCGTGTGAGTCATCTTTTGATTGCAACCCCTCATAACGCGCACTCGAAGGTAGGACGTCAAAGAGCGCCAGACACCAATTACGTGATGTATTAGTGTTAAAGAGCATTGACAACGTGGTCGAAAAAAGCTGATTCTAGGCAAATGGACCCATGAGTCGACTCACTCAGACTCAGATCGAGCTGCGAGTCTGAGTTTGAGTGAGTCCGGGGTTGTAAAATTTTGATGAGTGCTGGTTCAAGTGAGCCCGGTTGGAAAAAATCACGCCATATTCACGGAATGAATGATGATGAGTGGGGCGAAGCTCGAGAGGGGAGATCATCGGTAAAACCGTAACTCTCCCGTGAAAGTTCGCCCATTACATCATTAAGAAAGACGTAAGACTCGCAAGTGCACTTCATAGAACTCGCAACTCGTAAGACTCGCAAGTGCACTTCATAGAACTAGGCGGTCACGTACCACGAAAGTCATACATGTACAGACCCACGGCTTTAGGAAGTATAGCGTGGTGGGTTCCTCGCAAGTGCACTTAAAATTATGATGATTTATAGCGTAGTGGGTTCCTCGCAAGTACACTTCGCCCCTAAAATTATGATGACTTATAGCGTAGTGGGTTCCTCGCAAGTGCACTTCATAGAACATAGAACTAGGCTGTCACGTACCACGAAAGACATGCATGTACAGACCCACGACTTTAGGAGCTTCGCTCCTAAACAATTTCGTGAGTGTGAGTCCGAGTGCGTCCATTTCAGGAAAATTTTGGTGAGTCTGAGTGCGAATGAACCCTAAGCGGAAAATATAATTCGTGAGTGAGTCTGAGTGAGCTCCACATTTTTTTGCCGACCTATGCCTGATACTGACGCAAAAAAAATGTGGTCCCACATTGAAATATTTCATTCGCGCAAGTAAATTTTTTACTTCCCTGCTATAAGGAGGAATCTCAAAGGGTTCGCAAGAGCAGGTGTTTGCCAATAGTAGTATCATTAGACGTATCACTGCCGTATCATCGAAGGTTAAATACTAATAACTGGGATTTTACGTCTCAAAACCACGATATGATTAAGAGAGATGCCGTAGTGGAGGGCTCCGGAAATTTCTACCATATGATGCACTTTAACGTGCACTGACACGGGCCTCTAGATTTCGCCTCCATCTAAATGCGACCGCCGCGGCCGGGATTGAACCCGCGACTTTCGCCTCACCTACCGAGCACCATAACCACTGCTCCTCCGCGGTGGACCCTTAGCGAAGGTTAGACAAAGTTTCAGCTTACACTGATACCGGACATACCCATTAGCCATGGTAAGAAGCCAGTGTCACAGAACAATTGCCAAAGAAGAACCTTCACAGTTTGACCCTTGTATTGCCTCTCTCACGAAAAACACTGCTGTGGAAGACGTTTAATATTTTAGTTCAGAATTCAGGTCAACATGTAAACTCAGCTAACTGAAAGGAATCAGAGTCCAGAACTTCGTGCTGAATGTTTCCTCCGAACACGCGGCTTCCTCTACGACGCGAGGCTCGCAAAAGCAGGTATAATAACGAGCCCAAGGCTAAAATGTTCACTCTTTATGTGCGGCAATGCGCAGCGAGGCAAATCAAAGCCACGTGGATATGGAGTTCCCCACGATAAAGCAAGAAAGATCGTGCGCCCTTCTCTGTGTTGACAGGAGCAGCGCATCCGTCTTGGCGAGCAAGCGCCTTTTGGGGACAGTTGGCGGTGACGCGAAGGCCACTCCGTAATCCTGGCGCCCTTCCTGCTGTCGCTTTGTTCTTTCCTTTCCTTTATCCTCCTTCATCCCTTAGAGCCTGGCTGAGGTCGGCACTG
The DNA here is from genome assembly GCF_013339695.2 of Rhipicephalus sanguineus. Taxonomy (NCBI): domain Eukaryota; kingdom Metazoa; phylum Arthropoda; class Arachnida; order Ixodida; family Ixodidae; genus Rhipicephalus; species Rhipicephalus sanguineus. The sequence continues at coordinate 115,830,438 of NC_051177.1, forward strand.
TTTGCTCTCACCGTGGGAGACAAAGGCGGTGGTTATGGGGCCGCAGCGATTTCTCTGCAGCTGTTTATCGTTGTAGTTTTTTTTTTTCTTTAGGTGTCGCTTCTTTCCCACGCTCCCTCTTGCACGTACTACTTAACGCTTTGAGCTTCCCACCGCGTGCATCGCCTGACAACAGCTGCCTTTGCACGCGCACATTTGCCCAATTGGCGTGTCGTTCGCTGACGACAGTCAACTGTTACGATATGAAAGTGTACAAAGGGTGCATTAATACGAAGTCCCATAATCAGTGCGCATGGTGGGATTGCTCGCTTAGAGTTACGGCTGAAGGCATCGCTGCGTGAAGTCGCCAATAGCGGTCACAATGAATGCGTTTGCGGACGATTCGCCTTTCCTGCAGCCGACGCGAGGTCTCTTGCAAGGTTTCCCTCGCTTCGGCGCAAAAGAAGTTTGAATAATATAAGGGAACGCATACAAAGCCTTGTTGGTGCTAGGCCGAAAACGCAATATTGATCGATGTCCTCACCATTGCGTTGCCTTTTATCCTCACTTTAAAGGGAAAGGCGATTTCTGACGAAGCCCTTTAAAAGCTGTTACCCTGTATTTAGGCTCTATATATATGCGCGAAAGAATTTCGTATGTAGGCGCGACAGAGTGAATTAAATGTGAGCCTCATATATTTAAAAAATTCGGCAGATCCCACGCCTTGTGAGAATCGGTTTTATGCGAAGCAGTCAGCGAGTAGTTCTATATGCTGCATTTCATGGCTTTGTGTCAACCGTTACGAGGTGGATCAACGTGTTTTTGTATGTCTAGCAGTTAGGTGCACATCGTGGGCTCACCAGGCACGTCGGCAACACTGGCGTTTAAATGGTAACTTATGGTCTCACGTAACGTCAGCACTCACGTTAGGGCACATACGTCAGTATTATCGAAACGAAGTGCACTTCACGGTGTGATGATGTGAATATCGTACGTAACTTTCGTTAGCGTATTTCTCCGGTATCGAGCAACGCTTGAATATAGCTTACTGAATCATAGGAATACAAATGTAATGTTTATTAGACTGCTATAAACGTGGAGCCAACACTGGAACCACAGATGTTAACCTGACATGACGCCTGTATCGTACGAGTACCTATGTAGTGTTTATTGCTTTGTGATAAAATTAGATAGCCAACACCACAACCCCAAATGACGTTGCACCGACATTACGCCTACATATGGCGTTTTTCCAAACGAGTTTCTAGACCTGACGTGGCTCTGTGGTAGAATACCGTATTGCCACGCAGAATGCTTGGGTTCGATTACTGCTGCGAAGCAAATTTTTATTCTTTGGATTCGTCGGGTCAACGCTGCCGATGTCGGTTTTTCTTAACGCTCTCGCGTTTAAGTTACCAATGTTTGTTCTCGCTGTTTCTGGGTAGATATAAACTGTCAATCACCTGTGGTGCATACCGGTATACCGCGGCCCGGTATACCGCACACCGGTATAAACAGGTATGTGTCCCATGTGCCCGGAGGAAAGAGTTTGACAACGTACACGACAGCATTTTCACGTTATTCATGTCATGAACAGACAGTCATATTTGTCAAGTCCTCTTACCCTTCCATGTCAGTTTTGGTCTACACCAAGTTAAGGAGGCGATCGCGTGAACACCCAGACGTAGGCGGATAGATAGATAGGTAGATAGGTAGATAGGTAGATTAGATAGATAGATAGATAGATAGATAGATAGATAGATAGATAGATAGATAGATAGAAACGCTCAAAGTACCTTGGTTTCGCTAATAAATGCTTCGTATTTAAACATGGCGAATAATAGTGGTCTAAAAGGGCTCTGCTTGTTGCAAGAGCGCAGCGCGCGCAAACACGCACGCACGCAGCGACGCTGTCCCAACAATTTGTTTTAGTGGTCTTTTCAAATGCAAAGCGAGCGTATAAGGTGAGATCATGGTGCAGGCCGTATACGTATCACTGTGTGTGGCTGCGCGACACCCCTGAGGAAAAAAAAAAACACACTTATTGTATAAATGGTGCTTCAGTTAATAATTAACATAAGTTTTTCGTTTCTTCGTTATTTTTCTTACCTCACAATTGAAACTGCTTCGCACTCATCATAAAAGGAATATGTGCTGCGATGGAGGGTGATTTTCCGAAACTCCTTAAACGAAAAAAATAAAGAAGTCATTATCGCGTATGAAGTAGAATTCTCAATACAAGTGCGCAATGGCTAAAAACCAAATAGAAGCAAAACCAATGCGAGTTTCCTTCATTGTGGAGCAGCACAAAAGAAAGAACAATATTGATTTCAGAAAACGCGACAAATAAGTTCATTGAACTTTTTAGTCGGTGATATCGCAACGTTGGAAAGAAGAGTGAAGATTTGTGTGTTTCTTACAAGAAAGATAACAGGATATCCGAAGGTTAGAAGAGGAGTGCGGGAAGACTCAGTAATAAGTTGAACGGGCACAAGCTCTGCTGTCGTCTGAGAAAGTATTTTCATTCTCGATTGGATGAGCGCGGACTAAATTGAAATAGAAATAAAGTTAATTTTCACGAAACTTCGTCGGAGACGCCTGCTTCCAACAAAGTGCGCTGAAATATGGCAAAAAGTACGCCTCTGTGATTATTTCAGGGGACTGAGAGGCAGAGCTACGCAATTAATCGAGAAACTTAGACCTTAGACAGTGATTTGTAAAAATGCTGCGAGAGAGAAAAAAAAAAACAAAGCTACACCAAAATTACAAAGACAGAACAGAAACTGACAATTAATATCCGGCGCAATCAGAGCTGTCCTTTGGCAAAAAATTACTATGCGCAGCTTCTGTATACGTTAGAGTATTAGCAAGAGCTTCTAGCAACAGTAACATTCAAACACAAGCACACACAAACAAACAAATACACACACGCACACGCGCACATACACGCGAACACACACACACGCACACTCACACACGTACGCAAACGCACACACTCATGCATACGCACGCACACACAGGCACAAACACATTATCTCACACACACATATTCACACACGCACACTCACAGGCACACACGCACACACACACACCTACGCGCATGGCCCAACCTGCTGCACCAGGGCCGCCCGCCCAGTTTGGGTGCCAAACGAGAATTTCAAAAAAAGATAAAAAAAAAGGAGAAAGGAAAAGAAGAAAGAGAGAAATAACGAAGGCAGCAACCGCAACAATTGCTTTGTTGGGGCATTCGTCAACAGCTGCAGAACGAGGGAGGGAAAGAACAGCGGTAGGAAAGACGGAGAGCCGCCGGAGGCGGGCGAGGCGGGCGGTTTATCCCTGTCTTATCTTCGTAGGGTAGATTAAAAGGCCGCCTGAGCAAGCGACCAAGGAAAAGGGGAAAAGAGAATTGTCGCTTCTACACATCCCACAGATGGTCCAAGTTAAGATGGTACCGCAGTTAGCCCGCGGCGCCGGGCCGTGCACACACGAGAAGAGATACATACGACCCGCTCTAGCTTTGGGAAAACTTTGGCCACGATACAACGCTAAAAGTACTCCCCCCCCTCTCTTTCATATATATATATATCCCGAATTCCAGGGGGGGGGGGGCAGATGCCCCCCCTTGCCCCCCCTTGCGGACGCCCATGTTTGGGAATGCTTAATTGTTACACGATGCGCACGCCAAGTACGACTTGAACGGCTCCAGCGTGCACGAAGTTCCGGGTCCGCAGCTCGCTTCAAACGCTTGCGTTCAGCGTCGTGTGCTCGTTTCTTCGCAGCCTTGTCTTCTGCGTTGCTTGCTGTTGTGGACGCCAACGACGGTGAGGGTGGGGTAACGTTGCCTCCAACGAGTGGTGGGACGCTGATTCAAGGTACTGTCGCTTCCATTGCATCTACTCGAGTCAAGCAAAGCGTCAAGTCAAGCGAAAGCCAAGTAAAGACGCCTTTGATTGAATTCCGAATGCGCGCTCCGCAGCTTATATACACACCACCCGCGTTTGAGGGAGAGGAGGGGGGGGGACGGAGAGGAGGGAGGGAGGGAGGGAGAGGAGAGGCTTGCTGCCGGCACGTGACGAGCCGAGCATGCGCAGTGGGGGTGCGGACGGCGCCGCCGACGCCGCCGGTGCGACAAAGAAATGCTCTGAATTTAACATAAATGGCGGTGATGGTAGTGGTGATGATGTTGCCACAGGCGGGGTTCGCCTGGCAGACCTGGCCGGTCATCGAGCCGCCTGAGCGACTCTTTCCATGCAGCATACCTCACCACATGTTCGTTAAACCAATCTCTCGAAACAAGAAAAAATACAATGCCAGACACTCCTTGCGAATCACCCGCGCACTTTCCAGAAACACAACTTGTCCACTGCATTCGCGGAGAAGTAGGGTGGCATCAGCCCTGCATAACAAGAGGACATGGACTCACCGAGGAGACTCTACTCTACAGAATAAAGACAGCATCCGCCTGCAGTCCGGCATGGTCGTTCGAAGTAAGGTGTGCTCGTTCTCTATCCTGCACTGAGTGCAGTGAAGTTGGCGATCTATATAGACCACTACGTATAGTCCCGCGGGTGCTGTTTCCCTGAAAGGAGAACATTCACTGACAACAAACAACACAGAGAAAGAAGGAAAGTATTATGACTTTGAGTGCTCTACAATAACGGTCAACCGTTGACTGCCAGTGACAATACTTCTGCATAATGGATGCCGTGAACGAGTTTTCTCGGCAAGGAAGACAGCAAAATAAATCCGAGATTCGCCTATTCACTGTGATTCAACTGCTCTAGACAGTCTATATATAAGTTAGGCTTAGAGGCGTTTCCGTCCACAATGGCCGGATATAGATTAATCGCTGACGTCGGCGTAACATAGGCGGTGTTTTCGCGAGCACCGCAAGTATACAGGCTAATTTATCTTTACGGCAATGGTGTTGAATGAAACTGTGTAGTAACTCCGGCGCCGACGGGGTTGACAGCTGAGGTTGATTTTATTGCGAGGGAATGTTAAGCGGCGTCTACCATCATACCCAAACCCCAACCCCAGCATATTATTACTGTAATCACATGCGCTGTGCATGTATGAAGAATAAAAATGTATCCGTGCATAGTCTGTATGTTCACTCGTACGCCGTCTGTTTCCGTATAAACAATGTTTTTTTTTATAAGTAAATAGCTTGTTAATAAGGAGGCAACAAAACATTTGACAAAAGAACAGCCAACACAGATTAACGACACAAAGAAATGAAGAATAATCACAAAGCGCATTTGTCCTTTGTTGGTTCGCGCAAAACATTTACTGCTGTATGGGCCTGATTCCTACGAACGCCTCTTTCATGGTCGCGATTATTTTGGGCTGCGTAGAGAAATGTGCGTGCATACCCCACACTTTACAATGTCTAACCTCGTCTGTTTGACTTCAATGCTGCCCAAGCTCAACATAGTCTAGTACCCAGCACCTCCACCACAACTGTTACAGCAAGTTTTGATAAGATGGTCTTATTTGCAAGAGATGGACGATGGTGGTAGCGCACTGCGGCCTTGCAAAAGCTCCTCGTTCGCCTCTTCTCTTCTTCTTCTCTGCCTTTCGCATGACCGTTACAATATGTAGCGCTCTGCCCCAACCTTTTCAACTACATTCCTGGACGCATGTAGCGTAATCAAAGTCGGATTAAAAGCCGAGCATTAATCCGGCATTAATTCTCCAGTTTATGTATCCCTCTTGGAGGAATAAATAATAATAGAGAACATTACGTCAAGCAGTGATCCGTGACGAGTGTACGCTGCAGCAAGCCTCTTTTCCTCGCACAGCCGGCCCAGCACGCGACCCCTTAGACGCAACATATTGGCCGAGTACGTGCGTGACAGTGACAGGAAACTGTGCCGTCCATATCGACCACTGCACCTCATGGTTTGGTGTGGTTTGTTGGAATGTCCCCTTGCGAACATGCACTACGCCCTTTTTAGGATTGCCGCGAGTATCATCATCAGCTGATTTTTTTTTCTTTTTGGTGGTAGCCGTTTTATGCTCACATCTACTCTCGATTATGGGAGAGCCAGGAATTTTTTTTTGCTTCCTTCGCTTTGCCCGACGCTCCCTCCAAATTATTTCCTTCCTCCATAATTTTTCTGACGCCGAAGTGACAGAGTTTCTACACTGCTATGACACACATATATCTGTAGCTTCTTACTCTTCAGAAGCAACATTTGAATAGCGCAACCTGCTGCTGACTCAGGCATATTAGCGCAAGCATTAAAACGACAAGCACAAGAAAGAAGACGAAGACAAGCGCTGGCAACCTCATAGTGCTCGCAATTACTCAGTTGTTGCGTGGAGAGAGGGGACTTGAAGTGCCCTTTGTTGTTCGATTATTCTGATAAAACAAAAAAAAATCACTCACCGCGAAAAAAAATGTCAACTAGTACATGGGTAGTAAACTAGGAATTTCGAATATCTCAGTTATGATCACATGAGTGCTTGATGGCTACTGTTTCTACAGAGGAGGAGGATAAAACTTCATTAAAAAGAAATTTTGTGGGTTTGGAGCTGACCGCTTGTCTGCAGCTACCTCGTCTGCCCATGCAATGATTGCTTTCTGCAGTGTTTCGTTGGGGCACCGTATTGAGGGTTCCCATGTCGTTTCGGAGGGAGCTGGCAGAAGCTCTCTGGGATGGGGAAGGCCCTCCCACTCCCAGAGGATGTTGCTTTGGTTTGCTATAGTATTTTGATCGCATTTTTTGCATGTTGAGTCAACCTCTTCGCCTGTGAATATCGCTAAGCTATGAGGAGTGGTTAGGATGTTAGTTTGAATTCCGCGGAGGATAGTGGCCTGCGCTCGGGTGAGGTTGCCGTGCGGTATGGGGTATAATCTCCTGTCATCTTTATACATATATGTAAGTTCGTTATAGGAGGTCACTGCCTCTCCGGTCGGGGGGTCCGGTTTGCTAACCCCGGTTTGCTAACCCTCGGGCCACTTCATGCGCTTCCTCGTTACCGAGGTTTCCCGCATGAGCGGGGACCCAAACCAGATTCATTTTGGTTCTGTCATTCCGATTGAAGTTTCTCGGAACCTTGACTGTATTGAGTCTCACGCTTCCCCTTGCAAAGCTAGAAAAGGGTTTGAGAAGTTGAAGGCGTACACGTCGTTACTACAAAAGTCATGAAGATGAGGTATACATGCAGAATGACATTAAATTGAGCTAGTCCGTAGGGATTTATCATGACAGAAGGTAAGTCACGCAGGCACGGACTCAAGAAAAGAGAGCGAAATCACAGTTCAGGTACTCCAAAAAGAACGAAGTGAACTGATCTTGCTATACTACAGAAGGAGTAACTATTGGATCGGTTTGTCTGAAATGTCGAGTGTAAGAAATATTACTAACATGACAAGGAGCATTAAGCTGAAGAAACAAACAAGGAATCGATAAGGACCAGCGCTTATTCCTTGTTTGTTAAGTTCTCAAGTTTGTTTGCGCTTATTTTTGGTTCGCAATGTTCTAGGAAATACAGGCTGGGTGTCCTATTTCGCATGATGTGCGCAGTGCGTTGTGGTCCCGGAAGAGGATCGAGCACGACGGTTTCAAATGGCACTGTAGTGACGTGGGCTTGCTTGTCAAAGGCTTGGAAAGGCCGGAGGCCCCAGAAAAGGAGACAAAGGCAGGCTGGCTTAAGTGATCGAATGGAGGTCGTCTTTAGCGTCTTTGCCAAACTCTTGTAGAGACATATCATCCGCAGGCGCTAATGAGCTTATTGTCTTAATCACCGCTGAAGCATTTCTCGCTTAATTAATCTGTTCACCCGCCTCACATCGCGCCTGTAAACAAAGCATCGCTTATTTCTTACTAGCGCAAAGGAGTAAAACACTTAGGAACCTATTGTTTACGCCCTGACAAACGCAGAGACTTAAAGGCACTGTCACGGAGAAATTGAACGCCTGTCGCCACCCTTTGTTCTAGATAAATAACCCGCCTTCATAGAAACGAGCGAAGAAGCCCACATTCTGAGAACACAGGAAACCAATAATCGCCTTAATGGCGTCGTACGCAACGAGAAGAAGAAATTGTTATAAACTTCTTCCAATTTTTATCTCTTTTCATACCAGAAGACGAGAAAACAAAGCTGGAAGAGAAGCTCTTCCAAGACGCCTCCTTTCATTTTTTCGACGCCTACAAATCCCTTAACACGACCTTTTGTTTTTTTTTTCACCGCAGTCGACGCGCTCGATTCCCCGTGGATCTACGCTTATACAGCAAGAGTGTCTGTGATATCATCGATGGAAGCGTCGCTACTAGGTACCAGTGCCGTTGAAGCATGTCGCTTCGAAGCAGTAAGCATAATTATTGCTGGCCGCCAAGTAAGCGTAGCAAAGAAGAAATAATGCAACGCATATTCACGCGCTGTATATAAACGAATCCCCCCCCCCCCTTCACGCCCTATGACGAGAGTGCTTCCTCTGCAAGGATGTCATGCAGAGTGACGTGCTCAGTTCGACGTCGACGAGCTATAATGCAAACCCCGACGTCGTCGTCGCTCACAAACGCATAGAAACCGCAGTCAGAGGCCACGCGGAGGCGCTGATAACCATCAATATAAGCCAAATAGCACAATATAAGCAAAACATGGTGGCACAGAGAACAACCAGCTCCACAACCCCAACTATACACACAGTTTTTCCTCTCCCTCTGTCGTACACATTCTGTTTTTTTTTTTTATTCCGTGGAACAATATCAGAAAGGCGTATACATACCGAGCTGCTTGCCATAGGCTATTCTTTCCCGAGGCATCGACGCGTGTAAGGCATTCACGGTGTTGGGCGTTGTTTGTTGTTACCATGGAAGGCTATACCCTTATGTAGTGCAAGCCGATCCGCCCCGTTTTTTTTTTTTCATTTTCGCGCGCTCACATACATCCTTTCTTCAAAGAAGGAGCGACGTGATGTTATCCTTGCGCTCAGGCACGCCATTTTCCGTTTCACGCGACAAGGCTGCTCGCCGTTTGTCGAGTGACAAGATAGGAGAGCGCCCACTGTGTGCAAGAAAGAAAGAAAGAAAGAAAGAAAGAAAGAAAGAAAGAAAGAAGAAAGAAGAAAGAAAGAAAGAAAGAAACGCGAACTGGAAAAAGAAACAACAGGACAAGCACAAAGAAGCAGAACGACAACGGAACTTGGCGAGTCGCTTTCATCATGCATAACAACAAGGATCATGGCGCAGCTGAGGGGTACGCGTTTGATATCGCGCCCGAGAAGAGAATGTTCGCAGCCGCTGTTCCTTCGCACCTAAGCAACGCATACTGCAGATGTGTACTGCAACGCGTACTGCAGAGGCAGGAAAAATCATAGGGCCACAATTAGGCAAGATTCTAGACAAGCACCTTGGCTGGCTGCCATTGGCAACGCGGGCGAAGGGTCGACTAAGAACAGTTTTTTTGTTAAAACGCTAGAACGAGAGGTTTTATGCTTCAATATTTGTACGCACTCCAGCAGAAGCCGTGAAAGGTGGCATGCCTGTGCATGCGTCAAGCTATCTATTTTATTGCGATAGCAATTATATGGACAGTCTCGGCTGGAAAATGTCCGTCCCCGTCGCCGTCATGCACCGTATATGTATAAGTATGTATATATATATATATATATAAAAGCCCCAAAGAAAAATAATTCAGAAAAATGCATCCGAACCGCGGAATCGAACCAGGGACCTCTTCCTTCGCAGCGAGAGGCGCTAGCCACTACGCCCCGAAACGCAGATCCTCCACGTAGGTAACGGCGAGCGTTATATACACATCCTTTACCGCTGGACGGACTCGGAGACGGCTGCGCTTATAAGCGTTTCTTCATTACCAGCGAGATGGCGTTAGGAGCGCGACAGGCGCATTTAAAAGTAGTCGGCGAGCTCGCTCTCTTCTTCTTATACTTGCGCAGGTAGAACCTTGCCCTTCCGCTGTCTGCTGGCGCGGTTTTCTTGTGCTGAGGGGAAGATGGATGTTTCACGCTTTCACCGTGATGTCCGCGCTCATGTTACGGAGCATACGAAAGCCACTCGAGCTCAAGGGACGCCGCTAAACGAACAAACAGAAGATGAGCGCGAACTATCAAGTGTCACAGCTCGACACTTTAAGCACGCTAGTTTCATTCGCTGCTTCGGCCGCCTTTGCAACAGGAGCGCTGTTCAAACTGAGAGTATCCATTGGCGAGCCTCACTTCATATAGCATTAGTTTCTTGCTATCGCATTCATTGCTTCGGCCTTGCGGCGAAACTGTGACTTTTTTTTTAAGCTTGAATTTTGCGCTGTGCTTATTGTCTCTTTCCTGCATCTATACATCTATATCTCGCGAGGGATGCTTCGTTTCGCTGCTCGCTCTAATGACTTGTCACCTTTCCAGACTTTCCGCTTAAGAAAAATATTTACACACCAATATATGTTGATTTAGCAAGCCAGCGTGTGCGACTCAGTTTTGTTGCTGGCTCACTCAGCATGGAACACGGACAACTGCATGAAAAAAAATCACAGCACATCCACGGAGTGAATGATGATGAGTGGGCGAAGCTGCGGAGGTTCATCGGTAAACCGCGAATCTTCCGTGAATTCTGCTCAGTACATCATCACCGACGTGAGATCGGGCGCGTTTATACTAAAGGTTCGATGAGAGTTATGACGACTTGCAGCTCACTTTAATTTTACATGTACGCTGTGAATTTTCATTGTTTAGAAAACCATTGCTTTAGAAAACATCTAGCGTCTTTCGTTAAGCAGCTGGTGTCTTTTCGTTTTGCTTTAGAAACATCTGGCGTTGTTTCGTTTTGCTTTTAGAAAACATCTGGCGTCTATCGTTGGTTTATTTCATCAATCAACGGCGTTTTGAACAAAATTTTTATTGTTTAATCACGCACAGGAGAAATCTCACCAGGCACTACCTTGGAGGTAGACAATGGCTGCTAATGGGAATGGGACACAGAAGAAGTCGGCTTTTAGCTAACACTTACACTTCTACTTCTACTAAAGTTTCCTACTGGAACATGCCAATGGCTGTTAATGGGGAATGAGAGACAGACGAATTCGGCTTTTAGTTAACGCGCACGCTGCGAATTTTTTGTTGTTCAACAACGCAAAGGAAAAATCTCCCACCGGCACCACCTTGGAGGTCAAGATCTGGTACTAGCGTTACGACTGGTTGCGAACTACTACGAGGGACGAACGGGTGCCGCCTTAAGGAGCTTCGCCCCTAAAAAAGTCACAGTTTCGCCGCAACGACGAAGCAATGAATGCGATGACAACAAATTGGAATATAACGCGAAGAACGGAAACCAGCTTCAAATTTCCAGCGCGTCGCTCAAGCGCAAAGGACGCACAAAAAGAACACACGCAGGACGAGCGCGAACTGTCATGCGTCACAGCTCGACACTTGAAGCACACTGCTCAAACATAAAGCAGGACGCCCGAAACGAACGAACAGGTAGGCGCAGGACGAGCGCGAACTAACTGACACACTTTGCAAAAAGGTCCTATACAGGCTTCATGTCGGGAAGGATCCATATTAGCATATGCAATATAGCGTGGTAGAAGAGTAAAATAAGCACCAAGTGTCACACAACGCGAATTCTGTAACCAGGTGTCACACAATGCGAATCGCGCAACGAGTAGGTTGTTGAATGCTTCCAACCCATTACAAAGGACTCTGCTATAATTCTTCATCGTCATGAGGCACAGCATCAACAAAGTGCGCATAATGCTTTACATGGGTTTAGCAGGTACCAACGCTCTCTGTAGAATGGCGAAAAATGGCACAGTGCCTGCTGCCCTACTTCTCAAAAATTACAATGATTTATAGCGTAGTGGGTTCCTCGCAAGTGCACTTGTATTGGTTGCCAAGGAAGCCCATAAGCGCATGATCCACTTCCTCGGGGTCTCAGTAAAATTACAATGATTTATATCGTAGTGGGTTCCTCGCAAGTGCACTTGTATTGGTTGTCAAGGAAGCCCATAAGCGTACGATCCATTTTCTCGGGGTCTCAGTAAGTTCTTCGCCCCCCCCCCCGTCTCTCTCCCACGTCAACGTATGTTATACAGCATGACGGGAGAGGGAAATAGCGACCGGGCGTCACCCAATGCAAATTACATAACTGGTGGGCCGTTTAAAGATTTCCACCCATTACAAAGGGCTGAGCCATAATTCATCGTCATCAGTCGTCGCGTCAACAAAGTGCACATAATGCCTTACAGACGTGTAGCTGGTGCCTCGCTTCTCCGCAGAATGACGAATAATGGCTTAGTAGGTGCTTCCCAACTTCACAAAAATTGTGATTTATGAAGTAGTGGGTACCTTTCTAGTGTACTTGTATTGTAGTCCCAAGAGAGCTTAACGGGCTCTAGATACGCCGCTCTTACAGCTTTAGCTGTGACTGTGCAGCAGTTTCAGCGCAGGCATGGCGTTTTTTATTGCGATAGCAATTACATGGACAGTCTCGGCTGATTTTCGCCGTCGCCATCGCCATCGCCGTCGCCATGCACCGCATATATATATATATATATATATATATATATATATATATATATATATATATATATATATATATATATACTTATATATATGGGACATTCCATGCCAAGTATGCCAAGCCTCCCCCCAGACGTGGCGCTCGCACATCACACATTTTGCTCATAAAATTTGTGCCTTTTTCCTGTACCACATGAAGTAATCATTTTTTGTTTTAAGGAAGAAAATAATTTTTGAATTTGCCCTTCCGAACGCGCCCTGCCACTTCGCCGCAAAGCACGTGGTCGCCCTTGCGGCTGACACTCGTCACAGGCAGCGGCAAGATGCGAAATCTATATCAGTGGCTCGTGAGCGGTCGAAATTCTTGTCGCGTTGATGTCAGGGCGACGAGTAATGAATTGGGTTACAATGTGAGCTTGCTTGGCAGGCCCAATGGGAAGTATGGACGCCAGGGAGCGGCCTATGGCACCGTTGGCGCCATGTTCTTGAGGGCCGTCTGCACAACTAGCATACACATTCTGAAAGGAATCATGCGCATTGTATACACTTTTTTCTCTGGGTATACGTGTTGTGCAGACGGCCCTCTAGCACACTTTGCCAACGACGACACAGGCCGCTCTCGGGCGTCCATACTTCCCATTGGGCCCGCCAAGCAAGCTTACATTGTAACGCGAATTCATTACTCGTCGCCCTTACATCAACGCGACAAGACTTTCGACCGCTCACGAGCCACTGATATAGATTTCGCATCTTGCCGCTGCCTGTGACGAGTGTCAGCTGCAAGGGCGACCACGTGCTTTGCGGCGAAGTGGCAGGGCGCGTTCGGAAGGGCAAATTCAAAAATTATTTTCTTCCTTAAAACAAAAAATGTTTTGATTAGACTTTCTTCATTACTTAACGATGAAGTCTTCTATCAAACGCCGCATGACCTCCCACTTTCCAGCGCGCCGTTAGACGGTTAGGCCACCAACAGCACCGCCTTTCAGCCTACAGGGGGGGGGGGGGGATCGGAGATCTATGGGTTGTATCTCTTGTGCTTTCCCCGCGATGTCCGCGCTGAAGTCACAGAGCGTACGAAGATCGCTTCGCTCGCTGCAGCGGCCGCGTTTGCGAAAGGATCGCGCCGTTCAAACAGAAATAAGTACGAACAGGGACAGTTAGTTCGCGCTCGTCCTGTGTGTACCTGTTCGTTCGTTTCGTACGTCCTGCTTTATGTTTGAGCAGTGCGCTTCCAGGGTCGAGCTGTGACGCATGATAGTTCGCGCTCGTTCTGTGTGCGTTCTTTTTGTGCGTCCTTTGGGCTCGAGCGACGCGCTGGCAATTAGGATCTGCTTTCCGTTCTTCGCGTTACATTCCAATTTATTGCAATCGCATTCATTGCTTCGCCGTTAAACTGTGACTCTTTTCTGTGTGAACAGTGCGCTCCTTTCGCAAACGCGGCCGCTGCAGCGAGCGAAGCGACCTACGTACGCTGTGTGACTTCAGCGCGGACATCGCGGGGAAAGCACATGACAGACAACCCTCCGCTCCACCGCCCCCCCCCCCCACCCGCCCTTTTCTTTCCTCGGATAAGCGCACGAATGCGACCACGCCTTGTAGGACGAAGAGAAACGGCGTTCGCAGGAGCGGAGCGAGCTGGCCGACGCCTTTAAGTGCGCCCGTTGCACTCCTAGCGCCATCTCGCTGGTAATGAAGAAATGCTTATAAGCGTCTGCCGTCTCTGAGTACTGCGGTAAAGGGTGTGTATATAATGCTCGCCGTTAGCCACCTGGACGATCTGCGCTTTGTGGCATAGTGGTTAGAGCCACGCGCTGCGGATCGAGAAGTCGCTGGTTCGAGTGCGTGCTTCGGAAGGTTTTTTCGGAATTATTTTTCTTTGGGACTTTCGTATATATATACATACTTATACATATACGCAGCATGACGGCGGCGTCACGCGTCCAAGGGAAACCCTGCTTGCGTGAATACCCGGCTTTTGTATAAATACATGTCACGCTCATGCGATTATGAAATGGCATCAAGATTACTGCTTCCTGTTTTTAATATATATATATATATATATATATATATATATATATATATATATATATATATATATATATATTCTAGGCCACACATCCCTCCAATGTGAAACGAAAAAATAATTTCCCGACCTAGCAATATGGGGAAATTATGAGCTATCATTACGGCAGCGAGGGAGAGAGGGTGAGAGAGAAACGGATGCCTTATAATGAATAGTTGAGAGTGTCTGTGCAATTGTTTGCATGGTGACGCAGCCAGTAATCTCCTACAGACGGCTGTATGATGAGGAAAGAAGCGATATTCATAGAGCGCGACAGGTGGAAAACTACAAAAAAACAAACCACAGCGCTTCACAAACTGAAGCTTTGCAACAAGGCCAGTGTCTCTAAAAAAGTTCAGAAGGGCTTCCGTTGCGTGAGGGTTGCGTGAGCTCAAGGGTTGGATGTATTTGGGAAATGTTCTTGTCGAAGATCAAGGGATCTTTTATCCAGAATAAATAGCCTGCGAGGTCAAATTAAGTGGGGCGTTGTTTTTTTTTTTTCTTAAAAACGAGCCAAGTGCACTTTAAGTGAAACGGAGAAAAACGCACTTTTCGGCGACTGACAATATGATCGGGCTTGCTCCAACAGTTTTTTGCCAGTGTGTCCCTTTCCCTTAAATACCCCAAATCTATATTGCGGCTGAAATCTATGTAGCCCACTATCGTCGGTATTCAGGAGTAAAATTTCTATTTGGCTCTTATAGATTGGAACATTTCATTTGGGCCTGAATTAGCTCGTAAAAGAAGTCTAAAACGATTCAAATGTACGGTATAGTAATATTTTGCGACAAAATGAACATAATCCTGGTGCTTCCGTCGGCGCCGTCCGTCGTCGCGTATGCGCTTCCATTCTTGAACCTGCACTGACATCGCACAGTACATGGGCCTCTAGCATTTCGCATCCATCGAAATGCGACGGCCACGGTCGGGATCGAACCCGCGACCTTCAGGTCAGCAGCCGAGCACCATAACCACTACACGACAGCGGCGGACGCAAGGAAAGTTAGGGAGCTCAAGACAGAGCACCCCTACCAGACGCTGGGCTACCATCCAATCGTCCACGTGGTCAGCGATGTCGACCACGTGGATTACGCAAAAACCGGGGTCAGTGGTTCCTACAATAACTCTGCCGAGAGGAACATATCCCTCATGATTAACGGTGACTTCAGCATTAATTTATCAAAAACAACAACGTCTGGTTCTTAGACGCCGTGAAAGACGACTTTGATGTGGACAGGGCATCACAAGACCTCGGTGCCATGGCCAAGACAAAAGGCATCATAGATCATTTCTTCGTAAAAGCCATCCGCAGTTTCAACCAGCTCTACTATACCTCGCACTTCACTACACTTTGACCGTTCGTACACGCGATCACGAACGGATCCGATAACAAGTCCTGTCCAGCTGCTGGTGCTCGCTTATGACGGGGATGATGACCTTATTTAAGAACTGCCAAGAACCCCTTCCACACATGCACACGGGTTCGCGAAACGTGCGTAGGTTCCGTGTCATAACGGATAAGTGTAAGCATAACAACTGTAACGCAACTCTAACAACTGCAACTGTACGTGCAGTGCACCTGCGCGTGCCACTCGGCTGTGTATATCTTGCGAAACTTTTCTGAATTAAGCTTAGTTGCGAGTAGCGCCTGTCCTTGCATCTGTGTTCCTTCATTGTCCTACTCGAATTCGTGCTAGCCAGTATTGAAGAATATAAGCACTACAATCAGCTTGCTGCACCTTGGAAATTCGCGCTTTTTTTATCGTACGAGGACGGACTGAGTACACACAAACACAGAGTGCAGACTAACAACTGTTTTATTACAAGACATTTTCCTCACATATATACCCAATGGGAAGCACCCAAAACCCGAAGCAAGATAAGATATTCAAATGGGCATGCGCATGACAATAGTTAGTTTGTTCCTGTGAAGTGCATTTCTTTTGAAGAAAGATTAATGGATTGTGCGCTGATATATTCGTCGGCATGTGCCGGGGTCATCATGTAAGATTCGGTTATAACTCGTTCCATTTTATCGTGTACCTGCGACAAGTTTGTGGTTTTCTCGAAAAGCGGCTCACATTGACGCTGCGAAACATGTGTTACTAGATTTCCCGGAGACGTGGTTAGTTGACAGTTCTGAACTAATACGGCGATCTGGGCGAGTTGGTGTACCAACATCTTCGGGAAAATGTGCCGCGCTGTACATTTTGCCGAAGATGTTAATTGACAGTTATTTCGATGCTCTTTTTATTCTTGTATTTAGATATCTTTCCGTCTGTCCGACGTGTGTCCCACCACATTTCAAGGGAATGTCGTAAACTACTTCCTTATTGCATGCCATAAACTTTGTAACGTGGTTTATACCGCAATTGTTACTCTGGCTTCTTCCCTTGCAGCCGTTAACCCTTCGACATATTCATATTAGTTTTTCCGGAGCCGAGAAAACCTTGCTTCGGGTTTTTGTGATGCTTCCATTTGGGTATATATGTGAGCAAAATGTCTTGTGATAAAAGAGTTGCTAGTCGGCGCTCTGTGTTTGTGTGTACTCAATCCGTCCTCGTACAATAAAAAAAGCGCGAATTTCCAAGATGCAACACCAACTAGCCCCTGTAGCTGCTCTTATAGCTGCTCTTACAGCTTACTGCGTCTCCTCTTGGTAACACCTATGTCGGTGTTGGCATCCTTAAGCGACTGTAAACAACTGGTTGTATAACACATTTGCGACTCTTCAAAATATGTGTGTGCGTATACCATTTCCAGATTTCTCTAGCGTCATTCCGTAACGTTTCGCTCAATGTGAAAAATTGCGCATGCTCCTTCCTGCGCATGCTTCGCATAACGTCTATTCCCACGGCACGTGGGATCTGCCGATTTTTTTTTATAACTACAGTTGGTGTATGCAACAATTCAACCATGTTTAGGTTAGAGTACTGCGATAAGGAGGTTTGAATCGTCCTTTCATGCGTGTTTATAGTATTTGTTTATTGATTTCATCTTCTATTCAAAACCAGCCTCAGAATCAATGTGCACTGCATTAATTTATTTAGTGGGGACGACGTTTATCGATTGGAAAGCAAGAACTGCAATTCCAGAAGAAAAAAAAAAAGGTGCAGTGGCTTTCAAAAGCATCGCCTCCACGAGCCAGCACTATGCACAACGAGCTGGAACTGCTAGACGAGGCGCGCACTCGGTGTGGTCTCTCGGGACATCCACGGTCACCACGTGTTCGCGGCTCCCAGTTGTATCTCCTTTCTGCTACCTCTCCCTCCGCATTGATGCAGCCGTGTGGAAGGAGCTAAGTGCATTTTACGGTTCGATAAGCATTGCATGTTTGATATGGGATGCAACATGACAATGCTTAGGGTGGGCTCCACTTCCTGTTTGGTGAAGCTGCGTTGCTCACACGAGTGGCAGCGTGCCGATGCGTGCCTTGTTCTCGGCTGCCGGAGGTCCCATCGCGCTCGCTAATGGCCTCGACGTGGCACGGTGTGAAAGGAATACCTCCTTTGTACTTTTATATCTGTGAACGCGTGCCTCCTCCAAGGTGTCAGTCATTTATTATGGAGTTGATAGCATCGTTGTTCACGTTTTTTTTTTCTTAAGGGTGCCCTGCAACACTTCTTCAGCATGGTCAGAAAACGCTGTCCATCATTAGTAGAGGCTCCCGAAAATACGCGAGGCAAACACTGTATCACAGCATGCGGCCTGAAATTTACAATCAATTTTCTGTCAGCTGAAATTCGTTCCCTCTTCTTTCTGTAAATGATGCCGTATACCCAAACGACCTCGCCATATACGAAACGACACGGCCATTGGATGAACTGAGCATCGTGAGCTGCGTTCTCACCGAGTCGCAGTGGGAGCCCGCCGCGGGAGGCCTTCACGTGCAGGCGGGCGCGCTCGTGATCACACTGAAAGTAAGCCTCACGTTCGTAGAAACAAAAAGAAAAAAAAATAACCTGCTCAAGGTGATAACGTGCGTGTGACGTAACTTTCGCCATGCCATCCCTCCCGGCTTAGCTTCCAGCGCGCTCGTTAGGGCGAGAGAAGACGTCAAGCAATTACAGCATGCGACAAATCGCTAACTCCGGTCGTACTTGACGGATTCTAAAATTTTTTGCGGCGGTCGATTCGTGAAGCAATAAACTCCTTTAATGAAGTCATTCGATGGTTACTTGGAAGAGTGTTGCAGGGCCTCTTTAAAGTGAAAGCCTTAGATATGTCTCATCAAACGCGAAAAGTGACCGTGCAGGTTGTCGGCGTCAACAAGAGTGACGCAGAAATCTTCATCTGTTGGCGTCCCCATTTGACACCGCCATGACGACACAGGCCACCAAAATTTGTGACGTCATCGTGACTCCACAATGACCTCAAATGACGTGATGACACATGAAGACGCCATCACACGACATCGCCGTTTGATCAAAGGAGGGTTGATCACGGAGGCCCTGAATACAATGTGAGGTGCAGAAAGCTTCCGATTCCACCGATACCGGAGGCAATGTAAAACCGCTTTGGGTGCTGGATGCTTTCGGGTGGGACCGAAGCAATCGACTGAGATGGAAAAGAAAATGGCTTTCTCCTGCCACTCGTCTTAGGCAAATGGATAAGAGACCACGTGGTTCATTTCTGTTTCTTTTTGTCAATGCAGTTTCAGAGGCGCCAGAATCATTGGAAATTTGGGATATTTTATACTTTTGTTTCAGGTGTAGCATAGACCTTATGTTTTGCGCGAGAACATCGAAAAGGTGACAGAACATGTTCACTTTGCCTTCATTAAGTCAAACTAATGACAACGTAGGTATTCAACCAGGGATAGAACTGGTGAAATTAGCAGCGATGTAATCCAGTCGCTTTTCTGAATTACAAATATACGTGACTGCAAGTGAATGTAGCATAAGATTCTCGGCTAGAGTACCCAAAGCATTGGGTGACGTGATCCGCCATTGTACACAAAGAGGTCTACAATGAAGTTTGTGCGCCCCGCGCGCTTTGGACAGCCTAAATAAAACTCTCAAGTCCGCGTTGCTCATCACGTTCCCCCACTCGCGCGTCAGCAGGTCGTTGCGATTCCGCACATATAAACAACTATTGTGGCCCTTGTGGTAGTGGAGATTCTGCAAGAGGATATTGTTCCGACTGAGCTTCTCGTGATTTGCTAGTAGCGTTGTGTCACCAGGTATCCCTGTGTCTCGCAGGAAGGCAACCAGCAGTCGTTGTAACAAAATGCCATGTTGGGCTAGTTGGCGCGTATTCGATTTCTGAAGAAAGAAAAAAAAAATGACTGACGATTACAATAACCCCTAATGCGAATTCTAAGCGTAGCTTGGTATTGGGGCAACGCGAACTGTGTCTCACATTTTGGCTATCAGCAGTGGTAGCAATGGAACATTCGTTACATAAATTGCCAGCGCTCGAGTGCTACGCCCACCACTCTTTGCACTGCAGGCGTAGCGAACCAAGCGAAACGTCGACAGCCCCGTTAGGACAATCGAGGCCAGCAGCACTGCACATGCCAACCCTGCATACCCACGAGCTCTGACGGAGGGGCCAGCGCGCTTGACGGAGGAAGAAAGCGGGCTTAGAGGGCAGTGGCTCGTGATATCGGCAGACTCCGTGCTTGCTCTCTTGCGTCCCCGTTAGCTCTACTGGTTACGCCGACAATGCCAACGGCGACGCCGCTCAACGCAGGAACAGGCGCCTAAGAGCTGCACTCTAAAAAGGTGCATAAAAAAAAGCTGGCTTTTTGGTACGGTTTGCTATGCGCACAAAGAACAGCGTTCTTCTGGGGCCGTATTCTAAGTGAATCACTTGCGGCGACTGTGTGGCTTAGCGCGGCGTAGAATCTCGCTTGTCTTATGATAGAATCAATTACATGCCTGCCTTCACTCGACCAGCCAATCAGCGCACATTGAAAGCGATATTATGGCGCTATCTCTAAAACTGATCATCTCAGACTACGGGCCCTTTTCTACTTTGACGTTTTCGCTTTGTTTCAGACCCTCGTAATGTCTCTCTCCCCCACTCTCTCTATTCGCTTGTTTGTTCGTGTAGCGGCTTGTTTGCTCAATTGATTGTCTGTTTTCCCTCTTTTCTAGGCTGTCTGTTTACTCAAAACGCTTCTTTCCCGAATCCCTAATACGCCACATTCACCTATCCCGGATGTTCGCGTTCACACTTTCCCTGACCCGGATTTCGGCCCTCTGGGGAAACTATCAGCGATCCCGTCCGGCACAGGTCTTGGCTCGCGAAATCTGTCGTGCCCATTTCGCCGGCTGGCACAGACGCGGCTGCCGCGCATTGTGTCGCCTACCGAGAAGCTGCATTGTTTGCGCACGGATTCAATCGATCGGCATGACCGAGCGCTGGCTGGTCTTGTCGGCAATGGTGCACGAGCTACCTGTCGCCTTTTGTTAGCCCCCTTATTTCGAACATTGCGGCTCGCAAACAACACGAGCTGTATGGAAAAGGTGAATAGTACTCACAATAAGCAGAACAAGAGCAGTACTAATATAAGCGTTGTTAATACCACGAATAGTTTGTATCTGTGCACTTCACGTGTGATATTGTCATGTGTTGTTCGTGCGCTTCGATATCGACACATTTAATTATAATGTGTGCGTGCTTTCATCCATCTGTGCACTTTCACTTGGTCCCGGAGCTTTGTGAACCGTTGTTCCCCATTTACTATTTTCCGTGCATCGCTTATCTCATGGGCAGAACTTGGAAATTCTCGTGATATTTCACGACGTGATGTGACTTTTCAATGTCTTTCTGATCGTAACACAGTTTTAGTTACCATTTCTTGTATCTTTTTTACAGCGAAAGCTGTTATGAGTTCATTTCACCGGCCGTTTTTGGCGTCGTAGTTGTCCGCCGCCGCCGCCGCCGCCGCCGGTGTCCGTAACCACTATCGCTCGAACTAAGAAAAAAAAAAAACGCCAGGCCTGCGCGGAAAGCGCAGCACAGTCACAGCGAAAGCTCGAAGAGCGGCATTTATAGAGCTCGTTATAAACTATCTTGTGGCTACTAATACAACTACACTAGCAACGTACCCACTACGCCACAAACGATAATTTTTGTGAAGTTGGAAGCACCCACCACGACATTACTCGTCATTCTGCGGAGAAGCGAGGTACCATCTTTAAGGCATTATGTGCAGTTTCTTGATGGGACGACTGATGACGATGAAGAATTATGACTGAGTCTTTTGTAATGGGTTGGAAGCTTTCAATGACCAACTAGTTACGTACTTCGCATTGTGTGACGCCCGGTCGTTATTTCATTCTCCCACCACACTTCATAACATACGCTGACGTGAGAAAGAGATACAGAAAGGGAATTAACTTTACCCTGAGGAAATGGATCATGGGAGGCTCATGGGCTTCCTTGGCAACCAATAGAAGTGCACTTGCGCGGAACCCACTGCACTATAAATCATAATTTTTGTGAAGGAAGGAAGCAGCCACTACGCAATTTTTCGTCATTCTGCGCAGAACCGTAGTATCTGCTAAACACCTGTGAGGCATTATGCACACTTTGTTGTTGCTGTGGCTAATGAAGATGAAGAATTATGGCAGAGCTCTTTGTAATGGCTTGGAAGCATTCAACAACTCACTCGTTGCGCAGTTCGCATTGTGTGACGCCTGGTTACAGAATTCGCATTGTGTGACAATTGGTTGTTATTTTACTCTTCTACCACGCTACATTACATATGGTAATGTGGTTCCTTCCCGACATGAAGACTGTATAGGGTCTTTTTGCAAGGCAGTTTCAAGCACCGGCATGGCTTAGAGGTTGAATACTGGGCTTCCACGCAGAGGGCCCAGGTTCGAACCTCGTTCCATCCTGGAATTATTTTCTTATTTCGTTTTTTTTTTTCTTATTTCGAGCGATAGTGGTTACGGACACCGGCGGCGGCGGCGGACAACTACGGCGCCAAAAACGGCCGGTGAAATGATCTCATAACAGCTTTCGCTGTAAAACGAAATAAGAAAACGATTCCAGGAT
Organism: Rhipicephalus sanguineus; assembly: GCF_013339695.2. NCBI lineage: Eukaryota > Metazoa > Arthropoda > Arachnida > Ixodida > Ixodidae > Rhipicephalus > Rhipicephalus sanguineus. Next base: position 115,852,976 of record NC_051177.1, read on the forward strand.
GGAACGAGGTTCGAACCTGGGCCCTCTGCGTGGGAGCCCAGTATTCAACCTCTGAGCCATGCCGGTGCTTGAAACTGCCTTGCAAAAAGACCCTATACAGTCTTCATGTCGGGAAGGAACCACATTATTACATGTAATGTAGCGTGGTAGAAGAGTAAAATAACAACCAAGTGTCACACAATGCGAATTCTGTAACCAGGCGTCACACAATGCGAATTGCGCAACGAGTGAGTTGTTGAATGCTTCCAACCCATTACAAAGAGCTCTGCCATAATTCTTCATCTTCATTAGCCACAGCAACAACAAAGTGTGCATAATGCCTCACAGGTGTTTAGCAGATACTACGGTTCTGCGCAGAATGACGAAAAATTGCGTAGTGGCTGCTTCCTTCCTTCACAAAAATTATGATTTAGAGTGTAGTGGGTTCCGCGCAAGTGCACTTCTATTGGTTGCCAAGGAAGCCCATAAGGCTCCCATGATCCATTTCCTCAGGGTAAAGTTAATTCCCTTTCTCTATCTCTTTCTCACGTTAGCGTATGTTATAAAGTGTGGTGGGAGAATGAAATAACGACCGGGCGTCACACAATGCGAAGTACGTACCTAGTTGGTCATTGAAAGCTTCCAACCCATTACAAAAGACTCAGTCATAATTCTTCATCGTCATCAGTCGTCCCATCAAGAAACCGCACATAATGCCTTAAAGATGGTACCTCGCTTCTCCGCAGAATGACGAGTAATGTCGTGGTGGGTGCTTCCAACTTCACAAAAATTATCGTTTGTGGCGTAGTGGGTACGTTGCTAGTGTAGTTGTATTAGTAGCCACAAGAGAGTTTATAACGGGCTCTAGAAATGCCACTCTTCGAGCTTTCGCTGTGACTGTGCTGCGCTTTCCGCGCAGGCCTGGTGTTTTTTTGCATGTGAACATAAGTAACCGCCGCCAATGAGCACATCAGCCTTTCATATAAAAATATTTCTTATACGAAATAAAGTGTAAAAAATTGGACTAAATTTCGATTACGCCCATGATGACGAGTTTTGTTCGACTATGAACCAAACTAGCCATTAAAACTGACTCCCCATTCTACATAGTATATAGACTCACTGTAACATGGTCTTTTCATTCGAGTAGCGTGGCACAAAGTACGTACATGACGAGCACATCTTGCTATATTGCAATATGATCAACTCAGCTATTAATGGGGTGTCGTCATGTATACATTCAAATGTACTGGGAACCTACGCGTTTTTGCGGCGCGATACTGGAAATTTACTATAATAGTGGTATTTAGCTTATTCGTATGCTTTTCACATTACCGTGTTACCGGATGGGCACCTTCATGGCGCATGGGCGCACCTTCAAGGAACGTAGACTTGCTTTCGCGGAACATAAACTACTCGCCGGATACGCTTTACGTTTTCGGACATATCTCGCGCATTCACCTTCATTCGTGGCTACTCGCGATATCCGCTCTACGAAGACTCCAGCCGTCGCCTCAAAATAAGCCGACGTGCGAGCGCCAATTACGACCACGTTGTTGGAACCGGGTTACCGAAGCTATACGGTGACCTAGAATACCGAAACCGTAAATGCGAGGGTCCTGAAGCCCTGAGAGGCTGCATAGGTGGGGCCATCTGGCGGGGCCGAGATGAACCAGAAAAGCACAAAATTGTTATTGCAGACAAATGGTGCATCCTACACTTGGTGTATATTCCTTGCAGCGGCATACTTACGAATGAGTTGCCTTTCTTCTCTTCCCCTCAGAAACACTTAGCCAAAACAAACGTGTCCATGATTGTGGTTGCACCAAGAGTCACACGATGTTGATACCATCGTCCAGTACCCCAGCATTGCTAACCCCTTTGCGTATACCGGAATACCGTACACGCTAAAAACCTCTATTACTCTTTTTCTGCAGTGGTGATTGAAAATGATACAATTAAATATATTTGAAATGCAGTTATCCTCATCATCTAGTCGTTTTCGCGAACTTAAACGTATACGTTTACGTATGCGCTTAAATGTTCACGTAAGGTGGCATAAAACTTTTCTAGAACATGCGTTCCGGTAACACCGCAAAAGCAATCCATAATTCCGGTAACACGGTAACGTTAAAAAACGCCAGGCCTGCGCGAAAAGCGCAGCACAGTCACAGCGAAAGCTGGAAGAGCGGCATTTCTAGAGCCCGTTGTAAACTCTCTTGGGGCTACTCATATAAGTACAATAGCAAGGTACCCACTACGCTATAAATCACAACATCTATGAAGCTGGGAAGCACCTAAAACGCCATTATTCATCGTTGTGCGCAAAAGCGAGGTTCCAACTACACATATGTAAGGCATTATGTACACTTTGTTTACTTGACGACTGATGACGATGAAGAATTGTGGCTCAGCCCTTGTAATAGGTTTGAAGCTTTAAACAGCTCACCAGTTACGTAATTCGCATTATGTGACGCCCGGTCGCTATTTCACTCTCCCATCATGCAATATAACATACGTTGACGTGAGAAAGAGAGACAGAGAGAGGAGGGAAGAACTTTATTGAGACCCTGAGGAAATTGATGATGGGCTTATAGGCTTCCTTAGCAACCAATGCAAGTGCACTTGCGAGGAACCCACTACGCTATACCTCATCATAATTTCTCTGACATAGGGAAACAGCCACTATGCCATTTTTCGTCATTCAACGGAGAGCCGTGGTACCCGCTAAAAACATATAACGCGTTATGCGCACTTTGTCTGTGTTGTGCCTGATGACGATGAAGAACTATTGCAGAGCCCCTGGTAATGAGTTGGAAGCATCCAACAGCCCACTCGTTGCGCAATTCGCATTGTGTGACGCCTGGTTACAGAATTCGCGTTGTGTGGTGCGTGGTTATTTCACTCTTCTACCACAATAAATTGCATATGTTAATGTGGTTCTTTCTAGACATGAAGCCTATATAGCGTCTTCTTGCAAGGCAGTTCCAAGCACCGGCATGGCTCTGAGGTACAACACCGGGATCCCACGCAGATGGCCGAGGTTCGAACCCCCCTCCATCCTGGAAATTGTTTCTTATTTAGTTTTTTTTTTCTTATTTCGAGCGATAGTGGTTACGGACACCGGCGGCGACGGCGGACAACTACTGCGCCAAAAACGGCCGGTGAAATGATCTCATAACAGCTTTCACTGTAAAACCTATAACGTTCCAGTATGCCTCTACTATACAGAATGGTGAGTAAACTGTCTTAACCAGTTTTGCGCTTCAGATAGGAGTTCCGCGAATATTTCCCATAGAGTTACGACGGGACACCGGCGCCGCCACGAATAGATGTGGCCACGCACATACGTTCCTCAAATCCCGGTCACGATCGTAGTGTGGCTGCCATAGGGGAACAAGAAACCGTGCGCCGATGCAAATTGCTTTTGTCGGGAAACAACGTGCACCGGAATGACCTTGCGTGTCGTTGCACCTATTTCGTATGTGCCCCATAGTTCAAGCTAATTAGTTTCAAGACAGGTCCATGGTGATGCTGACACAACAGCCGCTGTACAGGTTCTCAAACATATGCGTCATTTGCGAGAGTGTTAGACATTAGAGCGGGCTACCGGACCGACAACTTAAATTTTCGAGCAGCGCTCTTCTGTACTTGCCGATGCCTTCGCTATTCTTGTGTCGCTGTATACATTCTCCCAAACTTGTCTTGTCTTGTTACACCCAAGGATGGACCAAAGGGGGGAGGGGGGTGGAGATGTCCTGACACCCCCTTAATTTGTGAATATATAGGCTGGGTGTGGTATTGAGGTGCCATACTCAGGTTTAGGCATTAGATTTAACATAAGCTGACCTCATCTTCGGAAAAATTCGGTATCCACCGCTGAGAACAGTATATCCGACGAAAGCTGTTTCATTTTTTGTCGCCGACAAACACGCACAGAAAGGCTACGCACTAAAATAACGCGGACTCTGCAACCTGTCCTGCGCACATGCGTAGGACTACACTAAACTGCAACGATGTTTCCCTTCTTTTATTGCGATAGCAATTATATGGACAGTCTCGGCTGAATTTTGCCGTCGCCGTCGCCGTCATGCACCGTATATGTATAAGTATGTATATATATATAAAAAAGCCGCAAAGAAAAATATGCTTCCGAAGCGCGGAATCGAACCAGGGACCTCTTGCTCCGCAGCGAGCGGCGCTAACCGCTACGCCACGAAACGCAGATCCTCCACGTAGCTACGGCGAGCGTTATATACACACCCTTTACCGCTGGACGGACTCGGAGACGGCGGGCGCTTATAAGCGTTTCTTCATTACCAGCGATATGGCGCTAGGAGCACGACGGGCGCATTTAAAAGTCGTCGGCGAGCTCGCTCGCTTCTTATGTTTGCGCAGGGAGAACCTTGCCCTTCCGCTGTCTGCTCGCGCGGTTTTCTCGTGGTGAGGGGAAGAGTAATGTTTCAAGCTTTCACCGTGATGTCGGCGCTCATGTTACGGAGCGTACGAATATCCCTCGAGCTCAAGGGACGCCGCTAAACGAACAAACAGAAGATGAGCGGGAACTATCAAGTGTCACAGCTCGACACTTGAAGCACGCTAGTTTCCTTCGCTGCTTCGGCCGCCTTTGCAACAGGAGCGCTGTTCAAACTAAGAGTATCCATTGGCGATCCTCACTTCGTATAGCATTAATTTCTTGCTATCGCATTGATTGCTTCGCCCTTGCGGCGAAACTGTGACTTTTTGGTTTTTCGTTCTTCTGTTGTTTGCTTGACCTCTTGCTTAGGGCTGCGGTACCATCTCGGCCCGTGGCAAGACATCGGTTGTGCGATGCGCAACACAAAAGCGCTGTTGGTATTCTTGAGGAACACTGGACATAACAAAGTTCCTGAATGGCTATTTTGTGCATATATGGGCGTTTGTGACTGTACGTACTATTTGTGTGCATATGTGATCATTGTATATACCATAGTCATCAACCGACTCCTGGAGTAGCAAGCCAGGCGACAAACCAGGCTAACCTCTCCGGGATTTTCATTAAAGATTATTATCTCTCTCTCTCTCTCTCTTGCTTATTTAACTTCAACCAAAACGAGCAGAACACAATAGCGGTGCCATTTTCTGCTTACTCCTTCTTTTTAAAAAAGTTTCTAGCGAAAACACCGAATCGAGCAGCAATGTTTACGGCCGTATGGCAACCACGGACGACTGGTCACCAGGCGTTGAAAGGACGCCGCAGCGCTTTTGATAAACAATGTCCGCTCCAGTTACTGCAACTCCGCGCAAACAGAAAGAGCGCCATACGCCATCTCACTCCAAAGGCGCCTTCGTATTTCCCACGTGCGGTCGTTTTCAATTTCTGCAGTCCTCACAGTTGCCGCATTACTTGCTGCCGTGAACAGGAAACCAGTGCTTTTTGGTTGCACATTTACTAGGCTGTAACCAAAACTCCTCTAGCTAGATTTTATTTCATAGATTTAAGAAAAGTAAAGAAAACCGCGCTCTCCTCTCAGAGCGTATGAAATGAGCGCTGCTGTATTCGCTCATAAAAACCACCACGCCATCACTTCACGCGAGATAAAACGCTGTGTCGGATGCGCGGGTGAGGTACATTTTAGAGACGCTAGCATATTTGGAACAAAGTATATGAACTACAGAAAGCTGTCGGCATCTACGTGTCAAAACTACCAACAGAATATGAAGCACCTCATAATGGGTATATCCCGCCGCCTGGGCATATGTGTTGTACTGTCAAGCTTTTGGGTGCATATTCAATTCCAGACCACAGGATGGCCGCATTATCAATGGGGGCCTAAATTCAAGGCACCCAATTACTTACATCTAGGCGCACGTTTATGAGCGTCAGATTGTCAAACCTCATCCGCGTTCCCCAAAATAAGGGAGACGAGGCGCGCGGGTGATCGTAGACGAGGCGCGCGGGTGATCGACAGCGAAAGTGGCGAAACCCATTATTACGCAACGATGTAATGGTATTGAAACGCGAAATACCAGAACTTGCCGAGAGTCAAGCCTAGCTGAACTTTAGCATATACCGGAGACGTGTTTTTGGTTGCTGCAGATGAATCAGAATATCCATGCCTTGTCGGGGTGGGGGGGGGGGGGGGGGGAGAGCAGACATCTTTGGCAGGATGGGAGGGGGGGGGAGGAGGGGCTGTAGGACAAGTGCTACGAATGACTACGATACTTTCCCATCTGTCCTTATCGCATCCTTGCCACAAATGCTCACTCGCCATCGACTTTCACATCTAAACACCGCAGTCCCTGTAAATGCTGCGCCGACGGGGGATAACCTGGAACGCTAACATATATGCTTGCTCTAAACACGGGTGCGACAGTAAACGAACCTGGTTTGCAGGGGCCATGAGGTCTTCCTATTCAGCGTGAACGAAAAACACTTTGAAGATCTCATCTTCAGCCGCGTGCTAAATATATGAAGAAGCACGAAATGAATGATCAAATTGTCAAAAACAGAGAACAATTTGACTTTGCTTGAATATATTTCGGAATAGGAATATATAAAACCTAGGCTTCCAACTTGCCTGTGAGCTCACCTTTTATAAGGTTATTAAGGCGTGCTATTAGCGTGCGTCTGACAGAATGAATCGGAAATAACATTTGATATGTGTATCTTTATGAAGAGTTACAACAAGTGTAAAATTGTCAACAAATGAGTAATATAACAGAAACGCTAGGCTCTTAACTCCAACACCAAGAGTGCGCAATTAAACACATGGCCTGCTCTCAACACCTACCGTATGCAGCGAAGCACATTCAAGAAGTATGCGGTGGCTGCCGTCTATTCGATTTGATGAATCCCAATTCCGCGACGCGTAGCCACTGCTGCTTGAGCTACTCTATGAGACCGATTGAAAATTGTCAGGTTATTGGCGAACTGATCGAAGTGAGAAGAACAGAGAACTTCGCTTCTGCGCTGCTGCCGATACGTGCGAAACAGCTGGTCTATTCTTTCCGCAAAACGCAACCTGAAAGCGCAATATTAACGATAATAATAATACAAAAGGGTGCGATACGGAGGCTTTGAAGAAAAAGAAAACAACGAAGCGATAAGTAGGAGAGCTCGTACAATAGGATCTCACGTGTCGACGTTGAAAGGACGGCCTAAAACGGTTTTTCATTGTGCACATTTCATTTCTTTTTTTCGCAAAGGCGCAAATCGGAGTAAATCGAATAGCTTTCTTCTTGAATCGAATGTTCCGGGAAGGAAATAAAAAATCGAACAAACCTTAAGTGCTGATGGTGGGACAGATGCCGAGGAAATTGAACGAAGATAGGGAATGGTGTGCGTTCAAGAATTTGGCCGTATTTCTTTCTATGAACCCCTCTGTCAAGTGTTAAGGAATAGTTCACGCCATAAATTCGCGCCTGATTGTGCATGCAAAGAGATATACTACGAGACTTTGAAATAGACTGCTATCATATTTGGGAGTTCGTTGCCTGGCGTGAAAATTGACGCTTCGAAAATGTATAACAGTAATCAGAAGAAACCAAAACAATACTGCTATTTAGGATGACGAAAGGGCTCATCCAATATGGTATCTCTAAAGTAATGTTCAAACACGGAGTTCTCGCCAACATCTCATTGACATTGAAAGCTTCTAAGATATATTAAGCTCTATTTGTATCACGACTACGATACCACTTGTAGGGGTTCTTAATGTTAATTTTCAAGTAGGTCTTTAAGAATGCCGAGCTCAGCCAATACAGACGAAATTAGTATCGCTCGTGCCGTACATTTTTCTTATTTGTTGGCGTCTTCCTCAGTGGTGCTAGTATGGAAAATTATTCGTATCGTATGCTTACGAATATCCCAAGCATGCCAAAAAAATTGCTCATTATGACGTAGAAGTGAATATGGGGTAGCTGGAAACGCAGTTTAATCGTTTTACATATCCAGTTAGCCCCCCTTTAATTCATTCTAACCTTCTGTAGTTCCTGAATTCTGCGAAACTGAGTTAGTGTGTGCGAATGCGCGCATCTTTGTTTCCGCCACTTTTCATGGCGCTCAGCCTAGTAAAATGTACCTACCGGCATCTCTATACCTTGACGGTAAGGATATAACTGCACCGTATATTATTACACGGTGGTGCCGCCGCTAGGGAAGGACACACGTATACGTTATAACATGTTTGCACTCGGACCTCTTGGGCGTGCTCCAAGCGACAGCTACTGCAGTTGCTCGTGCTAAAAGAGGACCCATCTGCGCGCGTTATGAAATCCATGTGTCAGTGCGGTAGGAGAAAAAAATAGACAACACACTCACGCGTCATGCCAGTGATTAATGCATTTAATGCGCACGCTATGAGAGATGTGTCTGCTTCAGGTTACGCTAATACCTCCAAAATTATATAGCAGGCTAGCATCGTGATCGGGGTAATCCGGGATGCGCCCCGTGCAGTATTGATGGAGGGGTGCGCGGTGCAAAGCGTTTACCGGGAGCTCTCCTACGTGTAGTAAGTTTTTCAGTATCTGCTTATAGGCGTCAGACCGAATGAGTTTTGTGTAATTGAAATGGAAATTAAAGCGAGCGTGAAGAGTGGATATTTGGATTACAACCAGTGGCCGACTGAGCTAACTTATTTCGCAACGGCTTTGACACTTGCATTACAAATAGGCCCTCCCTAAGGTGAGGAGATCCGTCACTTTAGCATAACCATTGTTGTGTCGGGCGCAATAAAAAATAGATAAAGTACGTTTCGCTTAAAAGCAAAAGATTACTATCGACGCAAAAATCATGTTCATCTTTTTACCTGTCCCGTGTTCTCATAAAAAAGGTATTCGTACAAACGTATTCAAGCGAGTGTGTATATCTCCATATGAAGCTATATATGTGCCAATATTACTACGCTTTGAGAGTTTACCCCATTTGTATTTATCATTGCAGTTCGTCATTATTACTAGAACAGGTTATGGCAAGATAGCTAATGTACTCGACAGAACTTCAGTGGAATATGGAGGCCTGAAGTGAGGAGAAAACGCTCAACCGGGAATATTGCTGAAGCGACATTCGCTGCACACCGATTTGTCATGAAGAATGTATACTGGTATATCGCGTAGCCTCTTGTTAATTGGGTACGTGCCATGTTATAGAAAAAAAAAACAGCGTTATATCTCTGAGCCATCGCATACAGGAGCATCATACTTTATGTAAAACAAATTCTAAAAAAATAAGGTAAAGATAGCAAGGAACGCAATAAAAATAAAAATAAATTTATTCGCAGCAGAGGAAAAGCGAAACAGTTGTTGCGATGCGTTTCGCGGCAAAATGGCGGTGAATCAGCAAATATAACTGGCAGATTGAACCGAGAACATGGTTAGTGTTTTTTCCAGTCACACTGCGAATACATCTTGAAGACATTTGACCTGGACTCGGCATATATGCATCCCATGCAAATCTCATCCTGCAGGACGAAAGTGCATTACACACTCGAGGAGCCGAGCAAATTGGCTCTGAGCGCACTTCACGCATTCACCGCAACCATAGAGCCAACCGAGCGGCGGCACTGACTATCCATCTTATTCGCGCCCGTGGGCAGCATCAGCAATGCAGCCACTAAGTCGATAAATCTTGCAGAGAAGAAGCCATGACTCCAGCACGTACGTATGCATCAAGCGAACTGCGTCCAGAAGGCGTTCTCGCTATTTGCCGCTTGATGACTTCCACCGCGTACGAAAACCAGTTTGCATAGGGGAACAAGGTAAGCTGTATAGACCTTATGCAAAATCTGCTGCCATCTAGCGGCCGCCGCGCGCATTTCCGCCATGTTGAAGGCTAAGCGCGCTCCGCAAGTGCATACGCGACGCGTACGTAACAACTCGCGGCGGCCGATAAGAACGACTATGCCGACGTAATTTCTTGTGCCGTGTAGGTGAGAGTGGGATAACTGGGAGGCTGCAAAAAAGGTTCGCAGGAAACTAAACTCCACGTTATTACATTTCCTATCGGCCGACGAAAAGCGCAAGACCATTCCGTTGCTCCGGCCACCGCTTACGACTATCGCCGTGTTTACGTTCGCCGTTCTTAACAGATGCTGTATTTGATAGCATCGGCACTCATCAGAGAACACTTCTCCATGTCATACCGGAGCGAGACAGTTTTTGCCGTGTGTTTGCAGGCACAGATAAACCGGCTTCGTGTACGAGCTTCAAAGCTGCATCGCCCATACCTGCGCTGCTGGTGACAACGTTATTTTTCTGTTCATTACGATAACAAATACGTGTTAAACAGGTAGCACGTGCGCGTCATCGATTCTCAGTGAACGGACCGATTGTGTTGGAGCGTGTTCTTTCTAGCCTGCTTTCGATTGTGGAGTTGTACAAGGTAGCGTTTGGTGGGATGCTTTGCGCGCGTGTTGCTTCGTTATACGCGTACTTTTCAAGCATTTCATCTGCTATCACTGCTAAATTCAGATCGGTGGCCGGGATGTCCTTCCCCCCACGGCCCCCACCACCTCCCTTACTTTTTTTTATTCATACCCAAGAAGATGACATATCAGGTTCTCCCAAAAGCTGGTGCCCTTCGAAAAAATGCTGTATCCACTCCTCTGTGCTATTAAATGTTAACAAATGCTTCAAGTGTGTGGCACTTTTCGTATGAAACTGAAAAAAAAATGCTGTTCCGGCAAATGTGTTACATTCGACCGTGGCTGCGCCACCACTGGTTACGCGCTGAGGTGGTTTCGCAAGCGTTTAGTCGGCTACGCAAAACTGCCTTGCTGCCACGGGTTGAAACTCAGGCGCCAGTAGGCCCCGCAAGCGGCCATGTGAACGCGACTATTCTTACTGTGTGACATACTGCCGCTAGAAAAAATGGCATAGTGGCTGCTTCCCTACCTCACAAAAAATCACAGCATATCCACGTGGTGAATGATGATGAGTGGGGCAAAGCTCCGGAGGGAATCATCGGTAAACCGTAAATCTTCCGTGTAACGCCCCATCAATCATCAAGAGTGAGAAACGTTGTGTGTATATTACAAACATCAAACTTTTATGTTTCTTAATTAGATGATGCTTGGCTTGCGTTGTCCCTTCGTTATCACGGCTTTATGGTCCGTGAAATGAAGGGATATCTGTTACTGTACGGGTTGCAATTGGAAATTTGAAAATACCAGGTCTATACACGTCCCTCGGATGGTAGTTGGTTTCATATGATCAAAGGACGTGCACGTGAGAGCGTATTTGGCTGCCATATGCTGTATTAACCACTCATTGTTCTTTTCGGTAATATGGACATTCAGGTCACCAACTAACACAAATGGTCTATTCTTGTACTTGTCATAATTACACAATGCCTTGTCAAAGAATGTCTTGATATTCCCACTGGGCAAATTGGGTGCAAAGTACATGGTCATGATGATGCATCCATCAAAATTGATGGCAGCATATTCACCGTTGTGGCTCTGTGTCGTTGGTAGTAGTTTCAGGTCTTGTGCCTTTTCTGTTTGTTTGACGTATACGGCCACACCACCTGCAGGACGCTCTGCATCATCGATGCACACGACTGGAACGTATCCTTTGATATACGGTCTTTTGGCGTTCCCCGTCTCGGTAAGACAGAGAACGTCCACCGCAGTAAGTATGGGGTCCCGTTCCACATCGTCTACGTGGGCATGCAAAGTTCCAACGAAAACAGTTTGTATTCAGCCATTTTGTTTACATTCATCCTGGCTTCTTCTACCTCTTCTTCTAGCCTCTTCTTTTCCGCCTTCTCTAACCATTTAGAAGAGCGATGAATTGGGCTAGTTGGTGGTCGTTCAGTTGGTGTGCACCACCTGTCCTGTGTCCCTGTATCGACCTACCGTCCTCGTCTCGTCATCTGCAGCACAACAAGGAAACCATGTTCTCTAACCAATTCCTTTCGTTCCTTTGGAACTATACTAAAGCTAACACCATCTAGCGATATTATATGCAATTATATATATATATATATGATTCCTTTGGAACTATACTAGAACTAGCACCATCTAGCGATATATCATGCAATTATATATATATTGTTAAGGCGTTTATTGACGGCGGGATTGACGGCGACGATGCACAACGACAGAGCGCAGACTCGCAGACTCACGAGCACGAGCACGAGGGCGTGCTCTCCGAGAAGAGGCGAAGAGGGCGACCCACTAGGAGGCGCTCGAGAGGACGACCCATTAGAGCGTTCCAATGCTTAATTCTCTACAATATATATATATATATATATATATATATATATATATATATATATATATATATATATATATATATATATATATATATATATAGAGAGAGAGAGAGAGAGAGAGAGAGAGAGAGAGAGAGAGCACCACCAACGCCATCTAGTGAGCACTTCACGAACTATAGGTGGCTACTACAAACAAACAAACGGAGGATGGACAGACCCACGGCATAAGGAGCTTCGCCCCTAAAAAACATACACAGAAGAGATACACGACCAGGAAGACATAGGGCGGCACTTCGAACTGATTCTGTGTATGTTTTAACACTAAAGCGTTTTATGCCGGGGTCCACGAAGACTTCAGTGATGTATTTCCGTCACGGAAATGACGTCGAAAAAATATACACGATTAGATGGCAAAGAAAACAAGTTCCGTCAGCGGGCATCGAACCCACGACCGCTCGGTCCGCAACAACAGAGGCCGGGCACGCTATCCACTGCGCCACGGTCGCAGACTCTGGAGCCTTTCCAAACGCGCCTTTTCTATCTACCACTCTCCCAGTCGGCGAGGTGGTGTTGCCCTCTGGGAGCAGTAAAGTAAACCAATTCGTCATTACTGTGGCCTCCACGTATTAGTTCAATTTTGTCACTGCCTTAACCCACTGCGAGGTGGCGACCTTACCCCAAGCGTCGTAAAAGCGTCGCCCTCGCTCATATCACCCCACTAATCCAAACCAAAAATAGCTCTGCGACGCGCGAGTGCCTCAGCTGGCTGTAACACCGCGTTCCTCGCTTACGCGCTCGCAGCGAGAAAAATAGCGGACGGGCTACCGGCGCAGCACGACGCGCTTTGCGTTTCCCTCTAGCCCGGCTGTGCTGTTCAATCACACTTTAACATCCCACGGGATGGCGACCAAGTTCTGCGTCGAATATGCGACGCTCTTCTGGGTACCACACCTCGTTCTCTGATTACGCTTTCACCGTTAGCTACTAAAGCTACCACAAGGGTTTGTTTAATCATTAAGCATAGACGTTAGTCGTCAGGATGCAGATGTACCACCAATTATCAAAGTGTGCACATCCACGTTAAACGGTGCTATAGCTGCGAGATATCAATATACATTGTGCAAACTCTCTTATATTAATGTACAGTAAACATTCAGTTACTTCTGTAAGGGTACGCTTTACTTTCGTGTTATTCCGATTCCTATGACGGAGGGATCAACCATGTTTTTTTTTTCTAGCGGCAGTATGTCATACAGTAAGCAATACCAACTAGGCCAAGAAGAAGTTCTCCGCGACTATTCTTGGCGTATCGTGTTATTTACGAGCACATATGGGAAGGATATTCAATAAAACACTAGCCAATCGGCACCTACTTCTTGGAGCAACTAACACTTTTCATGTTCAATTTTCGCGCGCGTGAGATGCGGATTTTTCTTTTTACATTTTAATCACGTGGCATTTTATACATAACATACGTCGGGGACTACCACTGCGAAATAGTTTTTATGTCAAAAATAAAAGAGGACAACGTTTTATTTAAAATTAGATGCGCAATTTATCAGGTCGACGTAGGCTGTCCCTTATGAAATACGCTTTCAATTGGGTCAACAGCACTTTCTTACCGTGATCGCTGTGCTCAGCCGTGCACTAAAGCCTACTCCCAACCATTCTACACTACACACGTTGTATTCAGACAGCTAACAACGCTTTATCCGCTACACTGAAAACAAGCACAAAATTTATAACCTTGCGCAAAGCTTCATTCTCATCAACGACAGGCTTGCATGCGACTCGGTGACAAAACTGTGCCATCTTCTCGTTGTAACGCTGTTCGTTACACGTAATAACTGTCAATGTAATAACTAGGAAATGCTGGTAACGTGTTCAGGCCCTTTGGCCACGATTGCTTACTATCAATGCAAATACAAGCAAGAAGTTAGCGCAGCGACAGCAGTACGATTCGGACACAAGCGTCCAATATGGCGCCGAATCGGTAGCTTCGTCAAACCTACGACAGATGGCAGCAATTTTGCATAAGGTCTATACGACCGACAAGGACGAAGTGCCTGCGTTATAAGACATGAAAGGTTTAACATTTGGTTCAATACAGTCATGACAATCCAAATACCATCAACCCACGGATGGCGAAACCACGTTGTCTAGTACTGTTGTGCGCCAGTACGCATAATTTCAGCCTGGTTTTTCTAAAGCATGTTGGGCAGCCACATATTTAACGGTCTTAGTGCTTCCCGGCTATCGCTAGCGAAACCTTACTTACTCTGTCATTTCTAGTAGCGTTTCACTTGCGCATGGCTCTACCTTGCTCTGAGTGAGTGTCAGTACGAAACAGAATAAAACGGACCCAAAATATTTGTTGTAGCGGCTGCTTTTCGGTACTCCATGGATCTCAATATTGCAAATTTAGCGTAGTCAAAGATTCCATAGACCACTGATATCCAGTGGGTGTGGGTATGGCGTATTCAACGGAACTCGTGCTTAGAGTTACGACATATTCTGGGCCCATGGCAAAGCAGCACATGTGCGCTACGTGCCACGAAAGTGCTGTTGACTTTCTCGCGGGCCACGAACCTGAACGTAACTTTGTAAACAGTGTAGTCTACGTGTGTGTGGCTTTATGTGTTACGCGTTTTTCAGTGTATATATCATAAACTTCACCGATCACCTGGAGCAGCATGTCAGGCGAATAGCCAGGCAAGCATCTTCAGCTTTTCATCAAAATGTTTCTCTCTTTCTCTCTGGGTGTGGTGTTGCTTTCTCCAAGTGCACCTATAAAGATGATAGCTGAGCGTACTTTCGTGGTTAGTTTCCTTTACCGCTAACGCCTCGCCGCATTTCTTAAGGCTATTGGGCCGCTACAGTATTGTGGAGATAATCATGAACCTGTAATGAACGATGCACTCGCAATACACATAGTCACCAGTCATTCTGTGATTTTTACCCATGCAGATAGCTCGAGTCCCTACGGTTCAATAAATCGTGACCCGACTACAGAGTCACGAGAGCTAGTATTGGACACTAGGTAACGTATATTTACCTTATAAAACCAGTACATTTGTTTTTCTTTAAGCGAAGAACTCACAAATTTTGGTGGCGACGTCATACGCGAAATCCCCGGTGCTGGCGAGCTTGTAGAAATGCGGCCCTCGAAGGTGTGCTGCTCACATGCGTATTGTTACGTGCCGTTTTTCAATAACTGATTCTCTCTAGGTCGTGGGCTTGTCTGCGAGCTGCAGTTTCTAAAATGGCAATATCATTTTTTATCGAGGTGGCGCGTCGTTTCGCGTCTCCACATTTCATTGTTCCCTGCATATGAACGCACGACCGCCTTTGTTACCTGTAGCAACTAATGTGTGGCGCTGCTAAGAACGTGGATGATAGTCCAATTCCCGAGATGGAGGAAGGACACAGTTTGGAGCGAGCATTGCGCAATTAATTAGAAAGAAAGGAAAAAGGAAAGGAAGGAAAGAAAGAAAGAAAGAAAAAAGGAAAGAAGGAAATAAAGAAAGGAAGAAAGGAAAAAGTAAAGACGGAAAGAAGGAAAGAAAGAAGGAAAGAAAGAAGCAAAGAAAGAAAGAAAGAAAGAAAGAAGGAAAGAAAGAAAGAAAGAAAGAAAGAAAGGAAGAAAGAAGCAAAGAAAGCAAGAAAGAAAGAAAGAAGGAAAGAAAGAAATAAAGAAAGAAAGGAATAAAGAAAGAAAGAAAGAAAGAAAGAAAGAAAGAAAGAAAGAAAGGATGAAAGGAAGAAAGAAAGAAAGAAAGAAAGAAAGAAAGAAGAAGAAGAAAGAAAGAAAGAAAGAAAGAAAGAAAGAAAGAAAGAAAGAAAGAAAGAAAGAAAGAAAGAAAATAGTAGGCCAGGCACGCAAACGCGAGCTTCGCTTGCCCGCCATTTTGCCGATGGGGCAAGGGCTCCTAAACTATTTTATTTCACATGTCTCGGGCTCAGTGTAGTGCTCTTAGCACGCATTAGTGTTTTAGCCACGACGTGAATTGATTTGTAGAAGAGCATGGGTCAATTACGTGACTTCATTTTAGATATTTGCCGTTGTCCAAGGTAAACAAGACTAAAAAAATCAAGCAGCCGAAGTCGTTAAAACAGTAAGCCGCATTTCAACAACCACTCAACTTGCACCAGATTACTCGGCGAGTGCCCCGCAATAAGTCGTGCTTTGTGGCCTCGGTGCGGTCGGTAAAGGGAGCAAGTGGGCGGAAATTCGTTAAATGCGAATTATTTCTTAGCGCCTCCGGGAAATTACGGCGAGACGTGTTAGTTTGCAGTAATGTGCACTAGTATTGCGTTCTTCTCTGTGAAAACACTCGGACCACTGAGTTCGAGAACCCTCAGAATTGTTTAGCGGTGACGTAACGCCGAATACGTGGCATGCGGCGACGGGTCCCGACGCGTCGCAGCTTCTGTGGCATCGTTTCTTTGTATTTGATAACGGATAAGCAAGATATATATGGTAGACATGGAAGCGATTCCACGAGTCCACCAAATTAAGTTGGATGGTCGAGATCGGTACGTCGTTGCTTGTTGGGCAAAAAAAAAAAAAAAATGCTCGCCATGGCAAATTTTACAAACTGGCTTCCCCGCGAACATACTTTGTGTGCGACAAAGCCAGCTTACGGAGATTTCTTCTGAAACTCGTTGCGCGCAATTGAGGAGCGGCCACGCAGTTGTAAGCGGTGCGTCCTCAGCAGCCGACGCACTCAAATTAACTTTCGCGCTGAATGTGGCTTGCAACACCAGAGCTCGTTACCGAACAATCATCTCCAATATTCCCAAGCGCTCTTTCACTTGGCCTTATTTTCAGAAGTAAACGCTCGGCTGTCATGAGGTGGTGATCCCAAATAGGTGCAGTTCATAATGAGATAGTGATGTCTTGTTCTTATAATACGGGCAAGTACAAGCCATGCGCAATCTTTGCGCTCAATAACACAGACGCTCTCGTGTTGCAAGTTGTGTTACATGCACCACAATACCGAAAAATGTGGACGGGGAAACGCCTTCCGTCGAAGCTCGATTGGTAGAGCACGGGGCGCGTAATTCGAAGACTGTGAGTTCAGATCCCGTCAAGTGAACGAGTTATTTTTGTCCACTTCTATCAATTTCAATTTACGTCACGGTTAGTACACAACAGTTAAGCACAACAATTAATGTCCTCTGTGTTTTCCCTGGCCTAAATTACTGTACGTTTCATTTGGTCTTGTCTAACATGTAAACGATCCCCTCGAAAGAAAGTTCCCTTTCTTTCTCGGAGTCATATTAGGCGAAGCTTAATAACTTATGAACTTTTACTCTGGTTCTACGAAAGGGCGTTTGCGACGGACAGTGCTCAACTAGAGGGAAATTGTAGATCGTCGTGGAAAGTTACCCGCCTTGAGCACCATAAGACGAGGTTGAGTTGTTTACCATGTTAGGAAGATTTCGCAGGTGTTCTATCTGCGGCGCTTTATGAATGAGAGTTCCTCACAAATTAGCAACTTCCGTTCGTGTGACAGGAATGCCAGAGAAGACATGAGTTATTTGATAAATTAATCGACAGAGTACGTCCTTTCAACGTACTTGGTATTCGAGGGCGTCTCAAAAGTACCAGGAACTGGCATGTTTTACAAACCCAAACGAGAGATGACGAGTTCTTGCTGGCTTACACTGATCGATTTATATTTCAGGTAAGGTGCGTTCGTTTCTGAGATGTGTCACACGGCTCGGTTAACTGACGAGGCCTCTGGTGTCGAAGCACATAGACAAACTGTGGCTTGATACGAATAAGGTGTGAACAAGTCGTGCTATCTAATCTCAATAGAGTGCTTCGAGGAAGCGCGCAGGTATCTAAAGATTAGCACTTGAGATGGCGTAGTGTATTCTATACTAAGTGGTGATGGTTTTCGCTTTCAACACTACACAACTAAAAACAGCGACGTCTACAACTAAAGTATAGGTTTTAGTTTATTAAGATAAAAGGTAAATTGCGTTATGATTTATTAGGAGAGCCAGAATAAGGCAAATGAATGCTAAATTATGCACTGTCACACTTCAATGCTGTGCATTTGACACAGGATTTAAGTGGTCTGAGATAAATGCACATAAAACTCTATGACAGTTTTCTTTTTCATGGAATCACACGCCAGTACGCACACCTTGTACACGCAGTATCTCACATGATTCGCAGCCGCCAACTTCTCTGTATGGCAGCACAGCAAAAGTAATGGGCAATGAAATCGTTGGCATTGCATAGGTGGCCCTCCGTCATTTCGAGGGACGCGGCGCCAGCGTTTATAGCTCTTAAGAAACACGTGCGCACGCACACACACACATGCACATACACACACACACGCACACACACACATGCACACACACGCGCACACACACACCACATACACACACCCATACGGGCGCGTGCGCGCTCGAGAGAGAGAGAGAGAGAAAGAACGAAGAAACGCGCATTCTTTCTACATGTTCAACACTGCTGTGAGCGTTTACAACGTCACTTCCATCGATGTCGGCTACATATAACTCTGTAGGCATATTTTAAGGCTTACAAACGTGCCACAAAAGCAGGAAATATGGTTCTGCCGGTATAAGTTCAAGTGGAGGCAAGAGAATCCCCGCATCAGTGATTGTATACGTCGAGAAAGAAAATAAATATTTGTCAGAAAGGAAAAACTATCCCTGTGCCCTATAGGAAAGTTAGTAGTGTCATAACCTCTTGGAATGAAGACCTAAATAGGCGATGCGTTGCACTAAAGCGGCTCTGAAGTGACGTTCGCACTCGGGATTTCTACAACGGCTTAAAAAGGGTAAATTGTGGTGCACCTATCCAACTTCAATGCTGCTAGCCCGTCACAAACCTTTGAAGAGCTGCACAAGATTTGAAAATTTCGGTATATGCCTTTCTCGGCAACATTGTCCGACCAAGTTTATTAGTTCGAAGTTGACAGAAGACAGAGCGCAACTCTGTCT
The DNA here is from genome assembly GCF_013339695.2 of Rhipicephalus sanguineus. NCBI lineage: Eukaryota > Metazoa > Arthropoda > Arachnida > Ixodida > Ixodidae > Rhipicephalus > Rhipicephalus sanguineus. The sequence continues at coordinate 115,872,132 of NC_051177.1, forward strand.
CGTGGAAATTCGCCCGTCAGTAGACATCACAGCTTAGCACTTATGGACACTCAGACGTACTATAAGTCGATATAACCGGGCATCTTCCTGTCCGAATGCGCAAGAGAATTGGGGAAGGCAGGGCGAAAAGAAGGGCGCCCGCTGACAAGCACGAAAGTGACAGCCGCTGCAGCGGACGAGCACCTGGGCTTGCCACTTCCGGGTAGTCCACGTGTCATTGTAAGCACCACTCGTCGTCCACGAATCGCCGGCGGCCATCTTTTAATCAGAGTCGAGCGCTGTCAGGCTCGCGACACGGGAACGACAGCCACGCCCTACTAGTCTCCTCTGAAAGAACGTTGAGAAAGAAAACGGGCATAGATTGGGAAGAGAACCCTGCAGCACAGTGTAGGGAAAATGAACGGTGGCACTATCGTCTGAACAAACCAGGAAGTAGAAACGATGCGCCGTGCACAATAGGCTGCGTGCGACCAACGGAACGTCTGCTATAGGGAGCCGACGCATGTTTCGCCCGCACTCACAAACGAACTGCAGCACATCACCACACCGCACATTCGCAAAGGGCAGGAAACAACGTAAAAGGGCAAGGAAGAATGTAGGGCGTTCTGCAAAAAAGTGTGGTCACCATTCACATATCGACTCTCATCGCCGTCGAAGACGACGAACGGACAATGCGCGGAAAATGGGTTGCTTTGGGGGTGGCTGTACAGAGAGGGGAGGAGGAGATTGGTCGAAGTGCAATCCTAGAGCTTTGGCGAGCTCTCCTCTGTGAGGGTTTTGCCCCACCGTGAGAAAAACCGACTTTCCATCTTACCGCGCCGCTGCACTCGCTCGTTTCTTTTCCGGTGGAGGCTACTTTACAGACATTTGTTTTCCTATACCCACGGGGATCGAAAGAAGCGAAGCGATATCGTTGGAAGGAGTGGTTAAACACAGAACCTCCTTACGGAGAGTGAGGTGGTAGATAACAGCCTCGAGGCCGTCTTAGCATCACTGTCCCCGAAGCGCGCACTTGCCACTTCCCAATTAAGGCGAACAGTTTCTTAATTATACGATCAGGGTCGCGTTCGTCTTCGTCCCCCGGCTTCATTTGGCTGTTTTTCCTCTTGTCGAAGGTTTTTGCACACCAATAATTGACGCTGTCGGACTCATGGCCTTACTCCTAAAACTTTCGATTCAGACGCCCGTCGAAGACGAGGACTTAAGGCATGTCAGCTACATGCTGATTTCAGCGTCTTTGTTCCCGCCTGGATGCCACGTTGATAGCCGTCCATTTTTGCGCTACCTATTATAGCTTCGTGGCACAACATTGCGAAAGCTCTGTTCGTACTATCGACATTATTGTATTACGTTAGTAATTGGCGAAACTATGAGGAAGCGAGAATGCTGATGTACAAGAGACCCTGGAATGTCCATCCTATTAATAACTCTCGCCTGGGCCATCATTAGTGGGTTATTGCGAATAGAGTGACTGACAAATAATGTTTATATTCCACATGAACGCGACTGCAAGCACTAATCTGACTAAATCCAAAATGCGAATTTCAAAATAATGTAAGCTACATGACAAATGAATCGGCTCACAGTATTGTAGGAGAGAAGGAGCTGTGATATACGAGTGCTTGGGCCTAACCGTGCAAAATATACCGGCAACTGCTACGAGAGCTACAGAAACACCGCTATCATAATTTTCCAGTGACGACGTTTGGCAGATACGGAAACGCATACCAATATATTTAGCGCTTTTAAAGAAGGTTCCTTCATATACAGATCTGAAGTGTGGAGTAACCTGTCTTGGGGATGTCATGATAATGCAGGTTACAAGTACTGTGATGCAAATATTTATTTGATAGACAATCGCAGTGAGTCACTGACTGTGGCACTGCACTACTCGCGACGAGTTTGCGAGCTTCAGTTCCGGCCATGTCATCCGCAGACCGATGGAGAGGAAAGAGGTTACAAGTGGCATATTTTGTGCGTGCTGCGAAGGAATCCACGTGGTCCGTATGCATCCACTGTGCCTTCACTTGGGCGTAACTCGTACAAATTGCACTCTTCGACAACGTTGTGAAACATCGAGAAAGCGACAAAATTACGTTTGAATTGCGTCTAAATGGAAACATTCTCGTGCTGAAAATAAAACGTCGGTATTGGATAAATTCATGTAGAAAATTTTCTAAATCGTTGGCCGAGCGAATATATACAAGAAATATAGTACAACTAACAAATACCTGCGATTTAACGTGGAATGAACGTTAGGCTCTTGCTGTCAGATTAAAGCTATCCTACGCAAGCGACCACCGCAAGCATCGCAAGTGCTTTTCGCAAAGCGTTACATATTTGAATGATTTCTGTAATCATATCAGCCTCTTCTACGCTGGTAACTTTCATTTATGTGTTTCTTTCATATTACACGCCACCCCATGCGTCCTATGCAACAAATGTCATCAAGGAGACGATAAGCAAATATAAGATACGTACGGAAAGGTATGGGTGGTAAACAGCGCACACGCAAACAGCACGATATATATAAATTAGAAAACGTGTTTCGGGACACTTAAGAGGATCTAAGCTACGCATCGCCAAGCCGCTTCCGATGGCCTCGACGTGGCGTGATATATTAGCCATATATCCCAGATACGCCGTTCAAAGCGGGCTCACGTTATGTATCACAGAAGCATAGGTAAACGTTGCAAAAAGAACAGGGGCATATTTTGGCTAACCGAGAAATCACATGTCAGAAAAGTTTAGCAAACTGAGTACTTAAGGAGATACGAGAAGAGACTAACGTGCAAGTAATGACCGTGAGCTACGTCAACTGCGCATACCTTTCTGCGCATAACTGCGAATACCTTTCGTGAAACATTCGAACCCCTTTTAGCCAGTTTTTTTTTTAAATCATTCTATCGTAGCGATCCAGGTGAACGTGAATGATTACGCAATGCTCAAGAAAAGACACTCACCGTGTCCTTTATGCATTCGCCTGAGACGACTCGAAGGCCGAAGTCATCAATTAAACGTAAAACAACGTAGCTCCAACAAAGCACAACAAAACAGGGGAGTTAAGAAAGGAAAAACAGACAACCACCCGTTTTGCAGCACGAAGCCACAAGGAAATCCATACGGATTTCTGAGACATAAAGTCTTTCCCTATATATTTTCGCTTTCTTAACCCTTCCGCCACCTTGTGGGATTCCACAGAACTGATTTGCAAAACAGGAGAGTGTTTTTTCGTCTTTCGCTTCGTTAAATGCATCGTTGGTAGCGAAAACAATCCACACATTTCATATATCTGCATTATCTTTACTATCTTGGCGAAAAAGTGATCTTCAGTGGATATAGGTTAGCTAAATCTCGGGAAAACTCATATTCAAGACAAGTTAATAAATGGACATATACGCTGTCTTTGGTCCAGTGCTTCCTGTTTGTCATTGATTATTAGAATAGTTGCCTTCTAGGATCTAAGAAAACTTGGACGCTGTGTAAAATACGCACACTACGAAACAGGTTAAGGACTTTTCGCCCCGGGGTTGTATGAAACATGCCCATATTGTTCTCACACTTTTTTACGTCTCAGGGGGCTCTTAACTTGCTTTTGAGATTCTTCTGTGCCTGTATTTTTTTTCTTTGCGAAAAGTGCTTTAATTTGTAATTTTCCAATTACTGTACTTTAATAATCATTCCCACGTAACGCGACGTTCATAGATTTGCCAGAAAGTGTATTATGTTCGTTTCCAATAACGTCATTAATTGTTCGCTTTAGCTTCCAGTTACCAAAACTGGCAGAAAGACACGAAGGCAAAAAACAAAAACAAAAAGAAAATCTCACACACACAGTCCGCCCAGCTGGCACGCAAGACGTCACGTTTCCAGAATAAATAATCGAAGAGCGAATGACATTTAAGTACGACATTCTCCCAACTCCCAGTCTATATTTACCCAAGCGTTGTCCTGGCGGTGCGCTGTCAAATTAAGCAGTCCACTACATCAATACACTGCAGCAGGCAGGGATGTTCGTTACCAGGTAACGCAGTTTCCTTTGTTCCAAGCTCCTACCTAACTATCCGTCATTATAAGGTATTCTTATTTAGACTTCCCAAGCTTAAGCAGTACACTTCTGAGCTTTTAAAAGAATAGAAATAAGCAGAACAAAGCGCCATTGCTTGCACCAGAGCGGGCATTGTCAAAGCTGTCTTATTGAGAGGCGGCCGATGAAAACTTTCGTTCGGGTGCTTTTCTCTTTCGAGGTTCACTTCACCAATTCCTGGAACGTCCTACGGGAAAAAAACAGGGGGGGGGGAGGCTGATTTCCTATGTTTATTTGACTACATTTAGAAAAAAACATGAAGTTTGAGTTCGCCCGTTCGACTGCGATTTCTCGATCCCTGTGAAGAATCACAATGTCATTGTTATAGATGTTAGTGCTCTATATTTTCATTGTTTTTGTTGTTTTTTTTACTATACGTTCGAAAATAGTTATTTTGTTTAGTAGTATTATTATTCTTTTTACAGCCTGAACTATTGAGAATACAAACTTCACCTAAACGCCAATAAAGACGTCAAGCAGAGAGTTCGGCCAATATTTACCTTTTCCAAGTGCACCGCCACTACGATTTCTTATTCAATTCCCGTCCATTTGGGACAACAAAAGGAGTGGTATTTACACTGTCAATTTCGCCTAGCACGGCCATACTATGCGATCAAATAGAGGGACAATGCCAATGTTTGCTCTCTTTTGTTTGCCTGACATAAACAACGATACGCAGTGATGTTTGAATGGGATGCAACATACGAAAAAAAAAGCAGCTTAAGAAAAAGAAAGGGCAGTCTGCCCGCCTTTTGCGCCGCTTTAGACGATTCGCTTACGGAACTCCCTTAGATAACAACTCGCCTCTGAAACCACACGGTTCCTCTTGCTGGCATTGCTGTCATTGTTCCGTCTTTACTGATCAGTTTACTAGCCCGCCTATTTGCCAGAAGTATTATTAATAATCTATGGGTGTTTTACGTCCCAAAACCAAAATATGATTATGAGGAACGGCGTAGTGGAGGTCTCCGGAAATTTCGACCACCTGGGCCTCAAGCACCTGGGCCTCAAATCTAAGTACGCAGGCCTCAAGCTGTTCGCCTCCAGAGAAATGTGGCTGCCGTGGTCGGAATTCGATCCCGCGACCTCCGGGACCCTATTGGGCTGGTCTTTGGGCTGCCGTTTATCAAAAGCTAACTGCAAACTCGCCAGCGATGGGTATATTCAAGAAAGCCATTGCCGCAATGTGTAGTAGTATTTCACGCGCAATTCTTGAAATGCAGAAGCTGTATCCTCTGCAGTAAAGAAAGTCCCTTAGTCGTCGTCGTTGTTCCTTTCGCTGCTGTCGTCTTTGTTGTTGTTGTCGTGCCACAAGAATGCTAATGCAACACAAACAAAAATACTGCAACAAAACACACTATAACTTTGCATATATTGCAGACCGCATGATACTCAAAACTGTATACCCACACACTCACGTTACTCTTTTGCGTTCTATATATGCGAATACATATACGTTTTAACGCGATAGCGTTAAAGAGCTCGTATCACAGAAATTCCGCCGTCGGCATCGGCGCCGGCACCGTTGGTTGTGAGCGAAAAATAATCATCTTGTCCGTGACCTAAAAATCGAAAAAGCTGCAAATAAAATAAATAATAAAAATGTTCGGTCCGAGTGAGAAACTAACCCAGGCCGTCTGCGTGGCAAGCACGCGTTCTACCACACAGCCACGCCTCTGTTTTTTTTTCTTTATTACCTGCTTTGGTACACAACACATAATGAAACACCACTGATAATAAAATCACCCGATGTACAAAGTACATGATGTGACTCTGTAGTCAACCAGCATGGTGCTGGTATCGTCAAGTTAAAACTCTGGCAAGGTCACCAGCGGCTCTAGTCTTGAAAGCCACTCGGGTGGCTCCGGTTCCGCTTTATGTATTTCTAGGAACCAATGAATGCTTTCCCTGAAATACGCTCGAGCAGGCCGCGCATCGTTATCAAAGTGGTAGCCTGCCATTCGCGATCTCCACAAGGAGTGGAGGCCCAGGACCATAATTGCGTCGAAAGGATCGCCGTCTTCATTTTGTACGCTCAAAAACCGAATTCCATACGGATCTAGAGGAAATTCTTTTTTCACAGATCGCTGCAGAACATCCCAAAAGTAAACCCCTTCCCAACAATGCAAAAAAACATGATCAATTGTTTCTGGAAGCTTACAAATTAGGCAATGAGTGCCCCATGGCAAAAAGCAACCCTTCTTTTCCAAAAAAGCTTTAACTGGCAACGTACCTGAGTGTAGTTTAAAGAAAAAAGTTTTTGTTCCAGGCTGGACATGCATCTTTTTTACTCTTTTTAAAACATTTTTACCTGGGCCTCCACTGTACAATGATCTGTACAAAGGCACTGGGAATACCATGTCACACAAAGCAAAATAAAACTCTTTTCGCTTGACATTTGAAAGATACTCTGCTGAAAAACGTACGGTAAGAAATTTTACACTGGTCACTATTTCTTTAAAGTAAGCACCGATTCCTCCAGCACACTCTTCCGTTGACACGACATACTCGGGGAGCAGTCTGCTTAGCCGTAATTGACATAAACTGCGGAGGAACGGGTCGGTAATATCCCTAAAAAACAAAAACCGGCTTACAATCTGTCGTAAGAACAGGTGACCCAGTCCCAACCCTCCATTCTTTACCCGACGAAACAAGTTGCTACGACTGCAGCGTTCCCACTCAGAAGCCCAGACAAATACAGCAAATATTCTATGGAACTTCTGCACATTTGTACGTGAACAATGCAAGACCTGCATTACGTACCACAGTTTGCTAATAAAGAAAAGGTTGCAAGTGGTGGCTCTGGCAAAGATCGAAAAGGCGGCACCTTTCCACTTCTCCGTTTTTTCCAGCGTATCCTTGGCCTGCGCTTTCCAATATTGATCGCTGTCGCGATAACAGTCGAGCGGGACGCCCAAGTACTTGCCCGGGGTCGTCACCCAAGGCACGTTAGCGAAGTGGTCTGGTTTCGCTGGCCACGATCCGTGCCAGAGCCCAAGGCACTTAGACCAGTTGACGCCACTACCCGTAGCTTGGCTGAAATTCCGAACAATTTCGACACCCTCTGCTATACTACGCTGATCTCGCGTGAAAATCGCTACGTCGTCTGCATAGGCTAGCAGCTTCACTTCTGCTGCTTGTAACTTAAAACCAAGGATGCTGTTGTTATTAATAATTTTCCTACACAGAGTTTCAATGTACATGCAAAATAACAGAGGGCTTAGGGGGCAACCCTGACGTACCGAACGCTGCACGTTAATGGGGGCCCCCAGACTCTTATTTACAATCAACCTCGTCGTGCAGTTTCGATACGCCAGAGCCACTCCCTCACAGATAACGGAACCAAGGTTAACATGATTTAAAACCGAAAACAAAATGCTATGATCGACACAGTCAAAGGCCTTTTCGAGGTCAATCTGAAGGATGGCCGCTCGTTCGTCTAAATAATCACACCATTCGAGTATGCTGCGCGCTTTGTGGATGTTGACAAGAATAGACCGTCCTTTGATGCCGCAAGTTTGATGAGGCCCGACGATGTCTTTAATCGCAGTCTGAAGTCTTCGAGCTAGGACCTTCATGTATATCTTATACTCGACGTTAGAAAGAGCTATTGGCCTGTACCCAGAAACGGATCTTAACTTATCTGCGTCGTCAGTCTTTGGTATAAGTACTGTATAGGATGACCTATATGACGGCGGCAGTGTGTTTAATTTGTACGCCTCATTGAAGATGACTGCGAGGATAGGGCTTATTTCGTTCTTAAACTGTTTATAAAAGGCAGCGGTGAATTCGTCTGGCCCGGGCGATTTTCCAGGGTTTATCTTCTCTATTGCCACTTCAACATCAGCAACAGTTATTGGCCGTTGCAAACTTTCTTTTCTTTCCTCGTCCAGGCGGGGTAAAACTGGTAGAAACTCGTTCTTGAATTTTTCAATGTCTACATTATGCAATCCGAATAGCGCCTGATAATACTCAAAAAAAGCTCTTTTGATGCCGTCTGTATCAGTCGATACGGTGCCACGCCATTCTATTTCGATAATGTGATTTTTCTCGGCTCGTGCTTTTTCCATGCACAACGCACGTTTCGTTGGCATTTCACCGGCAGCTGTATCCTCGGCCCTTGCCCTCACAAGCGCGCCCCGATAACGCTGTTCGTCTAGTTGCTCTATCGTCTGTTTCACTTTTCTTATATCTTCGATCCATTTACCGGGGGCTCGGCACTCCTGCTTTAGTAACTTATCAAGGAGCGCCTTTAACTCCGCCTCCTTCTTTCGCTCAGCATGCCGAATACATGTAGCCCTTTCGATTGCTTTTAATTTTAAGGATTCCTTGCATAATTCCCATTGCTGCCAAATATAAAGGTTTTTACTGGGGTCTAATTTGCCGATTTCGTCCATCACGAATAAATTAAATTCTTCGTCCTGCAGTAGTTTACTATTAAATTTCCATAATTCCCAGAAGAATGACCTATTTTCCCTTGACCTTCCAATAGAGCACTGGACCAAGCAATGATCTGAAAAAGAAACGGGGACGACTTCGTATCTGCTACATTCCGGAAGGATGTCGAGAGAAACGTAAATACGATCGAGTCTAGCGTGACTAGGGCCTTCAAAGCGTGTGTACTTTATTGCACTCGTACTTTGGAGACTTTCTGCAACATCCTCTAGGTTCCACTTTCCCGCAATGCGTGTCAGGTTATCGGTGCTTTTGTCTCTGAAAGTACGAGTGCTCGTTTTGTCTCGCGCGCTAAGTACACAGTTAAAGTCACCAAGCACTATTAAATTCCTGCCGTCAGCCATTCGTTCTTCTAATCCGAGAAAGAAGAGGGCCCTTTCCTCGACCTTGTTGGGCGCGTATATACACACAATACGCCAATCGACGTTGTTCAGTGAAAAGTCAAGAGAAGCACACCGGCCAGCCGCACACGAAAAATGAGCATTCACCTGAAGCCCAGGCAACTTCTTCACAAAAAGTATGCAGCCAACCGATGTGCCCACTGCGTGACTGACGACAACATAAAATCTAGACGCGAAACGTTGCACCATGCTGCCGGTCTCTTCTTCACCGTCAACTTTCGTCTCCTGAACTGCCAGGACGTCAATGTCGCGTTCCGTTAGAAGTCGGTAAAGCTGGCTCTGCTTTCTCTTCCCTGCCAATCCTCTAACGTTTATAGTGGCGACAGTTAACGGGGAGACAGACGCCATTTTTAACAAAAGAAAAAGAGACCAGCAGCATTGTGCCTACCTGTCGCGTCCAGCACGGGGCTAGACGGCGCCATTACCGGCGGTTCCGTCCGGCGGAACTGTCGGGACTTGCCCTACGGGCTCCACGTTGCCGGCACGCTTATCGGTCGAAACGTTCGGGCGCGGCCGAAGAGACGGCCGCCGTCCCTGAGCAGTCTTTGCGGGGGGTTCGTCGACTCCAGGCGCTGTTGTTTCAGCACCGTCGTTGCTCGCCTGAGGGTGGGGCCGCTTCGAGGCCACTGTGGCACTGGTCGGTGTAGGGACGCCGCTCTTCTCGGGTGGCAACTCGTTGGCACTTTTGAGCTCGCCGCCCTTGGGTGGTGGTGGGCTCGTCGTGGTCTTCACCGTCGCCTCGGATGACCCAGTCGAGTCGCCCGCTGCTCTTTGAAGCGTTGGCGTGACGCCCTTGCGAGCGTCGCCACTTGTAGCCTCTGAGAGAGCTTGCGCTTCCGGCTGCTTGGCCTTCGACCCAGACGAGTCGCCTGCTGCCTGGTGGTCCGCCGCAGCATCCGCTTTCGGGGCGTGAGCACCGGAAGGCGCCGACGTGTCCGGTGGCCCCACCAGCTTTTTTGCCTCGTCGATTCCCCGGGCTGCCTCCTCGGCCTCGGCAACGTCCATTAGTTCTTCGTTGTCGTCCGCCCTTGGAAGTCCAGTCGCCGACGCGTAGGTACGGACGCAGTCCGCGTCCGCATGCCCATAACGCCGGCACTTCGAACACCGGGGCACCGTGCAGTCTCGGCGAACGTGACCCGTGCCATGGCAGCGCAGGCACTGCATTGCCCGCCCAGGCACAACCACGAGGGCCAACTCTCCGGCGACTCGGACCTGATGGGGAAGGTCGTCCACCTTGAGTCCCGGCTTCAGCTTGAGCAGGACGGTTCTGGTTGTTGACCCTTTTTCTTTCATTCCTTGGACGCGCCACCGCTCACGAGTCACCTCGGTGACGTTGCCGAAGACTGCGAATGCCGTCCGGATGTCTTCGTCTAGGACGCCGTGAAGCATCCAGTGCAGTCACAGTTTAACCTGTTGGTCCTCAGGGTCTATTACAATGCACCGGCGACCTTTGACCTTCAATTCCTTTAGCGCTGCCAGTTTCTTCGTGGCTTCGCCGGTGTTCAACGTCACCGCCCACACGTGGTTGATTTGGTACGCCCCTAACGCTACGACGTCGGGAAGCATACCCGCCGTGGTGAGGGCGTCCCTGAAGTCCTCGACCTTGTAGGGCCGTTCACGCACGTCTCCGTGCAAAAACAACGTGTTGTTAACAACACGGCCAGTGGGCAGAGTAGGCAGCACAATCTCGTACGCGTTATCTTCAACAGCCATCCTGTTACCGCGGCCGGCACGGGCCGCTATCGCCGCTCCATCGGAGCCGTTCATCCTGCGACCGTTCCCTGGCGCGTCCGGAAGTAGAATGCGCTACGCCTCTGTTTGGAGCAGCATTGAAAGTAACTTTCATGCTTCCCAAAAATACGCGTCCTGTATACAGGTGTCACAGTACGAGATGTAATATCGCAGTAACATTGCGTGGTACAAGCATACATTGCTATCGGGCGTCACACCATGTCAATATCCTAGCGATTCGGTGGTTTAAAGACAGCCACTCATTACAAAAGGCACACATATTACTGCGCGTATTCCCTTAAGGCCCCGTAGTGGGTGCACCGCAACTTCGAAAACGTTTCTGGTTTAAAGCATGCTACCCATTACATAAGGCACACACCTTAGTGCACGCATTCTGTTAAACACTCGTAGTGTTCGAAGTGCGCACTAGGTGCAGGATATCGCTATCGCGTTCAACTCCTAAAGGCGAAGCTTAAGCGGCCCCGATTTCTTTTCTTTCTGGAGATCGTGTACAACAATGGAAAATCCTAAATAAAAGTTGTCTACGATCTAACAAGCAAGGACACATATTTTCAAGCTTCTGATAGCCGATGCAATCGGAGTGTGCTGGCGGTTAACATATACTGCGTGCAGAAATATGCAGAAACAAATCCTGTGTAAAGGATCATTATAATACAATATATGAAACCACCAAAAAAAGATTCGCTACAAAAAAATTTGGCAGATTCCACCTGCCGTGGGAATCGACGTGATGCGAAGCATGCGCAGGATGGTGACTGTGGCGTAATTTTTCACATTGAACGAAACGTTACGGAATGACACTAGAGAAATGTGGAAGTGGTATACGCACACTCATGTGTTTAAGAGTAGCATATGTATTATATAAGCCGTTGTTTACAGTTGTGTAACGATGTCAACAGCAACATGGGTGTTACCAACACCAGACGCGGTAAGCTTATATTCTTCAATACTGGATAGCACGAATCCGAACAGGACAAAGAAAGAACACAGATGCACAGGACAGGCGTTACTCGCAACTAAGCTTCTTTCAGGATAGTTTCCCTAGATATATACATAGCCGAGTGCCACGCGCAGGCGCACTGCACGTACGTTACAGTCACAGTTACAGTTGTTATGCTTATACTTTTCCGTTATGACGGAGAACGCACGCACGTTTCACGAACCCGTGTGTATGTGTAAAGGGGTTCTTGACAGTTTTTGAACAAGGTCACCATCACAGTGATCAGTGAGCACCAGCAGCTGGACCAGACTTGTTAATCGGATCCGTTCGTGATCGCGGTTATGAGGAATCTAAGTGTAGTGAAGTGCGAGATATTGTGAAGCTGGTGGAAATCCTGGATGCCTCTTACGATGAAATGATCTATGATGCCTTCTGTCGTGGACGTGGCAGCGAGGTCTTTTGATGCCCTGTCCACATCCAGGCCGTCTTTCACACAGTATAAGCACCAATCATTGTTGGGTCTTGATAAATCAATGTTGAAGTCACCGGTAATAATGAGAGGCCTAGTTCTCTTAGCAGATTTATTGTAGAAAGCACTGACCCAGGTTTTTGCGTAATCCACGTGGTCCACGTTGCGGACCACTTGGACGAGTGGATGGTAGTTAAGCGTCTTCCACGGGTGTTCTGTCTTCAGCTTCCTCACTTTCCTTGCGTCCGCCGCGGTGGTGTAGCGGTGGTGTAGCGGACGAAGGTCGCAGGTTCGATCCCGGTCGCGGCGGTCGCATTTCGATGGAGGCAAAATGCTAGATGACCGTGTACTGTGCGATCTCGGTACACGTTAAAGAACAGCCAATGGTCAAAACTTCCGGAGCCCTTCGCTATGGCGTCTCTCATAATCATATCGCAGTTCTGGGAAATAAAGACCAACAATTATTAATATTATCACTTTCCTTGCGTGTCAATGTGTGTGTTCGCGGTTACTGTGTTGGTTCAGACTTTGTATCACCTGTGGCACATACCCGCATAACATGAACTCTGGTGTACGGGTATGTGCCACACGTGACTGAGAGAAAGGGTTTCATGACGTACGCGACAAGTATTTTGCGTTATTCATGTCATGACCAGTGAATTGTGTTCGTCATACACTGATCCCCTGCTACGCCAATCTTGGCATATTACAAGTTATGGAGACGACCAGGAGAGCGCCGAGACGTAGGCGGCTAGATAGATAGATAGATAGATACGTAGATAGAAACGGCCAAAGTGCCTGAGGTTCGCTAAGAAATGCTTCGCATTTAAAAGCCGGCAGATCCCATGCATTGTGGGAATCGATGTAATGCGAAGCAGCCAGCAAAGAGCTGCATACATCGTCTTGTATGTCATTGAGGAAAATGCGTGTCATGGTTTTCATGTTAACTCCTATTATTTATGTTCGTCACACAGTAACGTCGCGCAATACCAACTTGGGGGTCGATCAACCTAAAGAAACGGCCGCCAGCGCACCATGAGCGTGGCACGTAAGTCATGCTGTACATGACATGCGTGTCATGACTTTTATGATCACTCGTGTTATTTATGTTCGTCACACGATCACGTCAGAAGAGACCAATATTGGTGTATATCAAGCTAGCGAAACGGCCGCCAGCGCCCCATGAGCGTGGCACGTAAGTCATGCTGTACATGACATGCGTGTCATGATTTTCATGATAACTCGTGATATTTATGTTCGTCACACGATCACGTCAGAAGAGACCAATATTGGTGTGTATCAATCTAGCGAAACGGCCGCCAGCGCCCCATGAGCGTGGCACTTAAGTCATGCTGCACATGACATGCGTGTCATGGTTTTCATGATAACTCGTGTTATTTATGTTCGTCACACGGTCACGTCGCAAGAGACCAATATTGGTGTATATCAAGCTAGCGAAACGGCCGCCAGCGCCCCATGAGCGTGGCACGTAAGTCATGCTGTACATGACATGCGTGTCATGATTTTCATGATAACTCGTGTTATTTATGTTCGTCACACGGTCACGTCGGAAGAGACCAATATTGGTGTATATCAATCTAGCGAAACGGCCGCCAGCGCCCCATGAGCGTGGCACGTAAGTCATGCTGTACATGACATGCGTGTCATGATTTTCGTGGTAACTCGTGTTATTTATGTTCGTCACATGGTCACGTCGCAAGATACCAATTTCGGTGCATATCAATCTAGCGAAACGGCCGCCAGCGCCCCATGAGCATGGCACGTAAGTCATGCTGTACATGACATGCGTGTCATGATTTTCATGATAACTCGTGTTATTTATGTTCGTCACACGGTCACGTCGCAAGATACCAGTTTTGGTTTATATAAAGCTAGCGAAACGGCCGCCAGCGCACCATGAGCGTGGCACGTAAGTCATGCTGTACATGACATGCGTGTCATGATTTTCATGATAACTCGCGTTATTTATGTTCGTCACACGGTCACGTCGGAAGAGACCAATATTGGTGTATATCAATCTAGCGAAACGGCCACCAGCGCGCCATGAGCGTGGCACGTAAGTCATGCTGTACATGACATGCGTGTCATGATTTTTATGATCACTCGTGTTATTTATGTTCGTCACACGATCACGTCAGAAGAGACCAATATTGGTGTATATCAAGATAGCGAAACGGCCGCCAGCGCCCCATGAGCGTGGCACGTAAGTCATGCTGTACATGACATGCGTGTCATGATTTTCATGATAACTCGTGTTATTTATGTTCGTCACACGATCACGTCGCAAGATACCAGTTTTGGTGTATATAAAGCTAGCGAAACGGCCGCCAGCGCACCATGAGCGTGGCACGTAAGTCATGCTGTACATGACATGCGTGTCATGATTTTCATGATAACTCGTGTTATTTATGTTCGTCACACGGTCACGTCGCAAGATACCAGTTTTGGTGTATATAAAGCTAGCGAAACGGCCGCCAGCGCAACATGAGCGTGGCACGTAAGTTATGCTGTACATGACATGCGTGTCATGATTTTCATGTTAACTCGTGTTATTTATGTTCGTCACACAGTCACGTCACAAGATACCAATTTCGGCGTATATCAAGCTAGCGAAACGGCCGCCAGCGCACCATGAGCGTAGCATGTAAATCATGCTGTACATGACATGCGTGTGATGATTTTCGTGTTAACTCGTGTTATTTATGTTCGTCACACAGTCACGTCACAAGATACCAATTTTGGTGTATATCAAGCTAGCGAAACGGCCGCCAGCGCACCATGAGCGTAGCATGTAAATCATGCTGTACATGACATTCGTGTCATGATTTTCATGTTATGACTTGTCATTTAAGTTCATCGTACAGTCATGTTACGCCATACCAATTTTGGTGCACATTCGATTAACCAAGCGACCAGGAGAGCACAAAGTCGTAGGCGGCTAGATAGATAGATAGATAGATAGATAGATAGATAGATAGATAGATAGATAGATAGATAGATAGATAGATAGATAGATAGATAGATAGATAGATAGATAGATAGATAGATAGATAGATAGATAGATAGATAGATAGATAGATAGATAGGTCAAAGTCGCAGAACTTCGCTAAGAAATGCTTCGCATTTAAAAAACAGCATGAAAGTGTGCCAGCAAGATAAGTGAAAGTGGAAACAGTCGTCACACGAGAGCCTGAAAATGCAATGCTAGCAATGCAACAAGCGACATATCAAAGAATGAAAGTAGAACAGGTGACAGACTGAGGGCGTGAATATTTTTCTTTTAAGGACAATGTTAAGTGAGCGGCTTTTTCTTAAATGCGAAGCATTTCTTAGCGAACATTTGGCAATTTGAGCGTTTCTATCTACGTATCTATCTATCTAGCTGTCTATCGATCTATCTATCTAGCCGCCTACGTCTGGGTGCTCTCATGATCGCCTCCTTAACTTTATGTAGGCCAAAGTTAGCATGAGAGGGTAAGAGTATTTGACGAATATGACTGTCGGGTCATGTCATCAATAGCATGAAAGTCCTGTCGCGTACGTCGTCAAACCCTTTCCTCTAGACACGTGTGGCACGTACCCGTTTATTAGGCCCACGGTGTACGGGTATGCGCCACAGGTGATTAACAGTTTGTATCTACCTGGAAACGGCGAGAACAGACATTGGTAACTTAAATGCGAGAGCGTTAAGAAAAACCGACATCGGCAGCGTTGACCCGACGAATGGAAACAATGAAAATTACGATCCCAGCAGGAATCGCGTGGCAATCAGGTATCCTACCCCAGAGCGAAGCCAGATCTATAAAATGGTTTGGAAAAACAGCATGTGCAGGTGTAATACCAGTGCAACGTCATTTGTGGTTGTGGTGCTGGCTATCTAATTTTACAAGAAAGCAATAAACACTACATATGTACTCCTACGATACAGGTGTCATATCAGATTAACGTCTGTGGTTCCAGTGTTGGTTCCGCTTTCATAGCAGTCTAATAAACATTACATTTGTATTTCTATGATTCAACAAGCTATATTGCAGCATTACTCGACCCCGGAGGAATATATTAACCGAAGCTACGTATGATATTCACATCATCGCATCGTAAACTGCACTTAGTCCACCAGAACGACGCAGTGTCCTCTTCATTTCTTAAGAGACTGGGCGATGGCCTGATGCTGACCGAGGATGATGACAAATTGATTGACAGCCGCTTTGTAGACTAGGCTACGTGGCCACATACGCCCAGGTAGTCTACGAATAAGGCAAGCGCTATCTACTGATGTTGGTCTACGTATATAGCACTATCCAGGCCTATCAGCGTCGACGGCCTTATACCTCACCAACGCGAAGGATCGGACATGTCGCCGGCTCTATCGACAGACAATTGGTCGACGAAATGACCGAGGCATCCACAATTTCCAACAGCTGTACTATACCTCATACTTCACTACACATAGACCCCTCGTCACTTTGATCACGACCACATCCGATAACAAGTCATTACCAGCTCCTCGTGCTCACTTATCACGATGATGATGATGATGACCTTATTCAAGAATTGTGAAGAACCTCTTCCCATACATGCATACGGATTCGTGAAACGTGCGTGCGCTCTCCATCATAGGGGAGAAGTATAAGCACTTCAGCTTACCGCTTCTGGTGTTGGTAATACCCACGTTGCCGTTGGGAGCTTTACCCAACTGTAAACAACTGGTTATATAGCACATATGCGGCTCTTCAACATATATGTGTTCGTATAAAATTTATACAAATCCTTCGCTCAGTAAAAAAAATTACGACACAGTCACCTTCCCGCAGCATGCTTCCCATAACATCGACTCCCACGGTACGTGATATCTGCCGAATTTTTGTTTCTCTATGTGTCGAATGGTGATTGTGTAATTATAATAAATTTACCCGGAAAGTCGAATGAGTGTTTTGACGACATGTATCCTCTTATTGAATTGGGCTTTTTATTCTATTCTCTATATTTTATTTATGTTCTATTCTGTATGGCCTAAGCAACACAGAATGTTCTAAACGTTCGGGCTACGCGAAATAATAGTAAAATAGAGCTAAATGAGGGCATAATGTCATACCTCAAGCGGGCTCCGCAAGCTCTCCGAAAACATCGTTATTGCAGAGGGTCGACAAACTACGCTGAACATCATATTTAGAGAGATCGGAAGATGTGAGCTTGTTAGACATTATTCCCGGATTCATTTCTTAGCCTGACAGTGAAAAGAGGAGATTATTACTCTTCGACATTTGTTTGCCACGTGGAACCAATAAACTCAAAGTATACTGACTGTACGTGCACTTGTGAACGCGAAAAGTATAGGCCAACGCCTACCTTCCATTAATGCGACGGGCTTCAAAACACATTTCCAAGGGATGATACAGAGCAAGGTATAACACGGTTTCACCAATAACAGCCCACGACCGTAAGGGATCTCGGCTTAAGTTCTTAGTTGTTTCTTTTTCTTTGCTTCATAAACTTGTAAGTATCTCTTTGCGCGCAGTGAGGTGACATTTTCCAAAGAGACGTCATAAATGGAGTGTTTGCTCTTCGAGAACGTCTCCAACATTATCGGTGTCCATTTATACCAGGCGCTACCATGTTCCCATCTCTCCTTCATTTTCTTTTTTTCAGAACCTCCTCCGTACCAAGTTTAAGAAGGAGTAAACATACGGTGCTTTAGAAAACGCTCGCCTACACACCCTGCCGAGGACAATAAGGCTAAACCGCTCCTCAAATTTTGCCCGTTCCTAAAAAAAGAACTCAGCGATCTCCTTGCGATTGCTCTCAGTTTTTTTTTTTTAAGTGCAAGCACTATAGCTATGTGCGTAGGACTTCTTGTATAGATATGGAGTTGGTGCGTTCCCCAGAGCATGCACCACACATATAAACCATTTCCTCGCTCGCGAACCATGCTGTTTTGAACGCATTCAAAGCGGCCTGTAGTAAATGTTAAACTACATTGACATTCAGCTTTACATTTTTTTTCGCTCTAGAGAACGCAAGAGGCAATCTAAACCTCAGCACCCGCATTTAGTCTAACACTCGTGCGCTTAAAGCAAAGCTTTCATAAGTAAGAGATTACGGTGGCGGCGGCAGCATAGTTCGCGAAACACGCGGCACCAGCGAGTGTAGAGAAATGCGGGTATACACAAATAAAGCCTTGGAGCGTGCGCCGGCCACATGCGTGCTTGCACGCGCTGTTTTCAAATAACTGACGCTTTCTCGATCGTGGGCTTCTCGGCGATAAGCCGTTATGGCAGCCTGATTTTTTATCGAGCTCGCACGTCATTTCACGTTGTCATTTTTCATTGTTGCCTTTAACTGTTCCATTACAATGTTTCACGAATGACTGTCGTTGTTGCCTGTACCTACAGAAGTAGTGCGCTGCTAAGGAGGTTGGTTAATGCTCAATTCCCGGCATGGAGGAAGGAAAAACTTAGGAAGAGGCATTGCACAGTGTGGTAGCAAGAAAGAAAGAAAGAAAGAAAGAAAGAAAGAAAGAAATTAGGCCCGCCAGGCACACCCCAAGCTTTTCTTGGCACCATTATCCCGACAGGAGAAGGGCTCCTAATTTTTGTTTTGTTTGTTCATTCGTTTCTAGGTTGGCGCGCGCGCACGTCACTTTTTGTCGTTAGTTTTATTTGGTGCGAGTGTGCTGCTCGTTCTCAACATACTCTATCTCTTTAACCCTTCATTAGTAAAAATTACTGGACGCTTGACACAGACGCAGATAGTCGTTTTATTGTCATCTTTTTGAACAATGTTGTATTGGTGGAAATAATAATATAATAATAATAATAATAATAATAATAATAATAATAATAATAATAATAATAATAATAATAATAATAATAATAATAATAATAATCTTTATTGCCATCTTGAGTTGTGCAAAACAAATAACATCACTGTCAAAGCCAGACGGTGACTCGGAGGACTAGGCCCGGCACATCGGCAAACGAGAGATGACATACATATTGAAAAGCTTGTCACGTAAAATAATCAAAGAAAGAAGGCATGTAACTCATTTACGCTACATTGAAATACAATAACAAGCAAGAATCATATTCGCGGAAGCAATACTACCTAAACAGCAGAAATGTGAAGATAAGGATTGAACAACTTTAAACAGATTATACGCGGCATGCAAAAAAATAGAAAAGAATAGTAATGCGATAAATGATGCAGCATTAAAGACACTTTAGGCTGTTTCGTAGACTGCGTTTTGTCCTTGCAAAAAAAAAAAAAAAACACTGTAGAGGGGGTCATTTAAAACAGTAGGGACATAGACCTTTCTAATGCGTTTGCCATATCGTGTTTTGACGAATGGTACTGGAAAGCGGGAAGTTTTTCTTAGTATACGAGGGGCAACGCATTCTTTTTTGAACTGAGAGCCCCAGAAACGCCGTAATACAACAGTTTGAAGGACGCTTTGAAAGACGGCATTCGAAGTAGAGAAAATAAATTTGCATTTTCTGTTGAGGAACGATTGTACACAATGGATTCCAACATACTTTTTAAAATATTGTCAACCCGACGCTGCCATCGCGAAAAACAGAAAGCAAATAATGTGATGCCATATCGCAGGATACTGCATGCAAGAGCAAGCATGATGGTCACTTTAATATTGGTGGGCGCAATGATCCAATACTGAAAAGTAACCATGACATTTTTCGTAGTCGGTCACAAATGTAAGCCAGATGATCATTCCAGGACAGGTCGCTATCGAAGAACACGCCAAGATATTTTATAGAATTAACATATTCAATGGGAGTACACTTACAGGAGGTGCAATCACGGGCATGAAGAAGTAGGGGTGCATTTGTGACCATTGCTTTCAATGAATTGTCAAAACAAATTAGTTTCGTTTTTTTTTCGGAATAATCACCAAGCAATTATTCGTGAACCATGATGCAGCCTCATAAACACTGTCTTGTAATAGTGACCACGCTTTACGGTAACATAAATGTTTCGTTAACAGAACAGTGTCGTCTGCATACCGAAATACAATACATTTTGGAACAGCAGCTGTAAAATCATTTATGAATAAATTAAGTAAAAGAGTATATAAAATGGATCCCTGTGGTACACCACTTGCCGCTTTCAAGGGAAGCCTATTACTGAAAGGTAACTGATTGTCTAACCGCACTACCTGGGAACAGTCAGAAAGGTAATTT
The DNA here is from genome assembly GCF_013339695.2 of Rhipicephalus sanguineus. NCBI lineage: Eukaryota > Metazoa > Arthropoda > Arachnida > Ixodida > Ixodidae > Rhipicephalus > Rhipicephalus sanguineus. Next base: position 115,892,452 of record NC_051177.1, read on the forward strand.
TTAAGAAAGTTGCAGATCGGACCCCTGAAGCCAAGAAGGCATATTTTTTCAAGCAATATAGAGTGGTTTACCGTGTCAAATGCTTTAGAGATATCTAGAAATAAAACACAGGAAAACATGTTATGTTCCAAAGCATCATACAGTTCGTCGGAAAATTCTTCAAATAGATCAGTAGTGCCAAGGCCAGCGACAAAACCAAACAGGCGACTTGAAATAAGCGAAAATTTATCTACATATGAAGTCATGCATTGCAATAAGATTTTATCAATAAATTGGGATAAGATTGGTAAAACTGAAATGGGTCGATAACTGTCAGCGCTGTCTCTTGGACCACCTTTAAATAGTGGCTTTACAATTGCTCTTTTTAAGTATGATGGCAGAGAAGCTGTCTCCAGGAATCCATTAAGCATGGAAAGCAGAATCTCTGATAATGCGCCCAGATTCCGCTGCAGCAAAGATGCAGAAATACCATAAATACCTGCTGGTTCCTGCCTTTTGAAGCCGGAAACTATTCTAGCGAGTTCGCCTATTGTTAAAGTTGTAAGCAAGGCGGAAGCAGGGGTGGAATTAATTAAACTAGAACGGCCTTTCGGCGCCGAGGAAAGTACACCGCACACATTTACAAAGTGGCGATTGAAAATATCAGCTTTATGAGCAGGGTCACGAGTAAACGCATCAGTAGGCTTGGCATCGCTATTTTCTTTAGCTCGAAAGTGGTTTATCAGTGACCATATCCGCGCCAGGCTTCTGGCAGATAACTGAAACTGATGATGGAAGTATGGTCGTTTTGCGGATCGGATAAGGGCAACCACTTTATTCCTTGTGATTATGCAGTCGATACCAAGTTCTTCTTTACAAGGGGAGCGTTTAAACCGTTTCCGAAGCAAGTCGCTGTCAGCGATTGCTTCCAAAAAAAATTGGGGGACCCTCAAGCTTAGCCTTTAAGAGTTGAACGCAATAGCGAAATCCGGCCCCTGGTGCGCACTTCAACGACTAAGTGCGTACTTATTAATGTGTATTGTTACACACACACGCACACAGACACACACACGCGCGCGCGCGAGAATGGTACATACAGGTTTTTGATCTAAAGCAAGAGTCGCATGGCCTCTAAGATACACGCCGCGCGCTTGCCATCTCGGAGGCGATGAAGAGTCTCACAATGCCTCACAGATGGCAGCACATTATCTAGCGCTTGCTGTTTGCTTGATCAACGCCTTCTCTGGAAAGGCGGCATTGGCTTGATATTTTTTCCGCTAGATGGACATAGTTGTCCATTTCCTTTCTCGATTTTTCGCTCGCGGATGATTTTTCGCTCACAACCAACGGTCCCGACACCGGCGGCGGAATTTCTGCGACACGAGCTCACTTACGCTATCGCGTTAAAAATATCTGGCGACAGCCAGTTGTGCGTCCTTCTTTGCTTAGCCCTAGCAATACGAGTACAAGGATGTTGCAGACTACGCATTTTCGAGCAAAAACTCTAATATACTTCACCAGGAGAACCAGAAACAATAAGAGAATACCAATCCGACTCTTTATTTAACGAGTCTAATTTGCGCTGATCAATAACTGACACACGCATTTCTTTACGAGAGCTATCCGCTCTCAAACAGCAAGAGGCAGAAGGCACTGGTTTTGAAGAAAAGCGGCCGGAAGTAAAGTAATGGTCTGCTAGGCGTTGCGCTATGACACAGGAGCTCAGAGTGTGATTCGACGCTCGTACTGCTATATGGTCCAAACAAGAGCGTTTTATTTGACCGCTTACGACTTCTTCTCGTGTAAAAGCTATAAATGTGTTTTCCAGGCCGAACGCTGACAGAGATGAAAGATAATCAGTCAATTGAGTTTTACCTGGACATAAATATCAATGTTCAAGTGACCCGTGATGCAAAATGTTTCCTCACAACTAAAACGCTTCAAGACAGCTTCCCATTCTAGAATAAGCGACTGACACTATTATTAGTGGGGCGGCAGATTGCTAACAAAGATATATATGGAAGAAACTTTAATGTAAGGATTTCAGCATGGGTGAAACCAACGTTAACTTCAGAAACAGTACACTTGTCATTCACAAAAACAGCAATACCACCACCTCACGGAGCTCTCGAGTTAAGAATTTAGTGGTGAAAACTCTCAGCACAAATAAATGCAGGATTGCATCTGAAACATTAATTTCAGTGAGTACAAAAACAGCCAAGTATGTGTGTGCGTCTTCTGCCAAACTTTGAACTCATCCCAGTATTTGCGCAGGCTGCGAATATTTACATTAACCGAAGTAAAATCTGAATCAGAGTTAGCACCGAAGCTGTTCTTAAAGGTATCGAAGTTGGAAAATACAAGTGGAGCAGATGGCACTATATTACGAGGGGCGTTCAATAAAGATTTCCCCTGACTAACTTCTATTTATTGCAGGATGCTGAAACTGCGCATGTGTAATGACATAAGTCACTGTAGGTCACGTGCCAATTTGCAACTCTAAACTAATAATGGTCTTTCTTTTAGAGGTGCTGAAGTGGTGTGAGGTGTGATAATGGATGTAGTGGAATACAGAGCAGCCGTCAAGTTCCCGTACTTGAAAGGCCGCACTCCAAGGGAGGCGTTCGATGAGGTAAAAGAGGTTTATGGGGAGGATTCCCCATCATATGATGTAGTGATGAACTGCCATCGTCAATTCAAATACAGTCTGATTTCCGTGGAGGCGGCTCCGATTGCAGGGCGACCCCACTCCGCTGTCGATGAACACACCATCCAGCAAGTGGAGGCCGCCATTTTGAAAAATTGCCGCGTATTGTTCGAGACCTAGCCCAACATGTCAAGATTAGTGTGGGGTCCATGGGAAAAATCATTCAGGACCATCTTCATATGCGTAAGGTACCCGATCGCTGGGTTCGCCGGCTGCTCACACCTTTCCAAAAGCAGGAACGAGTCGAATGCTCCCAGGCTGTTTTGACCACGTGCCATGGAAACCAGCAGGACTTTTTCAACAGACTGATTACACAGGGTGAATGCTGGGTCCATCGCTATGATCCGGAGACAAAAGTCCAGTCGATGCAATGGAAGCACTTGGACTCACCGCCTCCAAAGAAGGCACGCACCCTGCCCTCGGCGGGCAAGGTCATCCTCACAGTCTTTTGGGACCAGCACGGAGTAGTCTTGATGGATTTCCTAGCAAAGGGTGCCACGATTACTGGGACATACTGTGCTTCACTGCTGCGGAAATTGCGAGAGACCATCAAAAACAAGAGACGTGGCACGCTCACCAAAGGCGTCTGCCTTCTCCAAGACAATGCCCCAGTTCACAAATCACATGTTGCCCAGAGGGAAGCACGCTCCTGCGGCTTTGAAAATCTGCCGCATTCCCCTTATTCACCCGACCTCGCACCATCGGCCTTCCATCTCTTTCCAACATTGAAGTCATATTTGAAGGGCAAGCATTTTTCAGATAATGAGACTGTGATTCTTGAAGTTACAACATGGCTTTTGCAGCAACCTGTCGACTTCGACAAGCGAGGTGTTTACAGTTGCATAAAAAGATGGGAGAAGTGTGTGTCCCTGGGTGGTACCTATGTAGAGAAGGACCAGTAAATCTGCAAAGTTTCGTCGCTCTCCGTCCCCAGGAAGTGGGTCAGGGGAAATCTTTATTGAACGCCCCTCGTAATTTGACCATTTCAATGTCAGCTTCACTGATTATTCGAATGAGTGAAGTGTCCTCATCCTTCTTGCCCAATATTTTGCCTGCTCTCACCCAAACAAATTTGTAGCTGTATTCTTTGCCCGTTGACCCAGCAGCCCAGAACAGCTGTCGGTTGATCGTTGTTAGGTTGTCATTGAAGAAATGTTTCGGTAGCACTTTAGACAAGTACAACTCTCGCAGTTTACCGCGTCTGTTAAACCATTTTTCTCTCATAGCGACATTGAAAAAGTGCACCAGAACTGTTGGAGAAGAATCCTGCTTGCCAGGAAGGCGGTGCACGGCAACCATACCACTATCAGAAAAATAATGCAGTTCACGTTTTACAGCAAGATCTATGAGCATTTCTTTGAAATTTTCATTTTGGTTGACTGGTAAGCCATGAATTTCCAAGTTGGACAATCTACTGTATTGGTCTGATTCGTTTTGCTGCTGTTTTAAACGATGTAAAATTTTAGCCTGAGCCTCGACAGTTTCGTTCAGTTTTCTAATTTTTCTGTCTCTGTTTTCTGCGGCGCCCTCTCATGACTTGAGCTGTTCGCATGTGGTATCATATTGCTTTGAAAGAAAAGAAACTGACTCATCAAGGTCAGCGACTGACTTTGACAGCTGCAAAAGTTTTGTCTTTAGAAGCAAGAGTGAATTAACCTTCTGACATAGTGCAGGCAGAACTTGTAAACTTCTTTTCATATCTCTAAATTCCTCGACCAAAGCTGTGATAGAATCGCTGCTGCTTGGCTTTGGCGGTACATCGGAAGACATAGCAGAATCGCTTTACTTTTTGTTGATTTTACAGGTTTAGCATGCCCAGCCGTTTCTTTTCGACTTCCCCATAGTAGTAAATGTATTGGGAGCAATGCCTGAGCAGCTAGATCCACGATGGTAGGAATATTTGCATTCGAGACATATCATAAACCGACCATCACAAGGCACAGTTTTTTGACATATACACAAGTCTTCTTCACTCATAGCAACTGGCAACGAAAAAGAAAAAAAAAAAGACTCGGCATTCAGCAGCAAATGGTATACAGTAAGTAAGAAGAGGTGGCAAGAGACAATATACCTGTCAAGAGACGGATGAACAGTTACAGGCCAGCTGTCTCGCCGCCAACTGCGAAGCGAACCGCATAGGGTGGGCGTATGGTCCTGGTGAACAACGCCAACGTTGCCAGATGAGCGAAATGCTGAATTCCACAGTAGCGTAGAGACGTCGGCAGGTATCGATGAAAGTGCAGCTTGCCCGTCCGAAGATTCCGTACGGAGCAGGGGCGTGAGCCACGGAGGGGTCGTTTTCTTATCCTGATGAACCGGGTGAGTTTTGTAGGAAAGCAGGATCCAATCGGCAGGCGTCGATGGAACAGCAGGTTGTCACCCAAACAGGAAAAGCGTCAGGAGAGCCAGGAAATCTGTCAAAAGACGGATGAACAGTTTACAGGCCAGTGTCTCGCTGCCGACTTAATCAATAATAATAATCAATCAATCAATCATTCATTCAATCAATCAATCAATCAATCAATCAATCAATCAATCAATCAATCAATCAATCATTTATTTAACGTGCCCATGAACAACCGTGAGGTCTTTGTGCAGGCGCACGCAAAAAAAAAATCAATAAAAATAAACAATACAATACAGACAGTCTTCAGAAATAAAAAGAGCAAAAACACGTAGACCAAGAGAAATGAACACAAAAGGGGAGGAGTAAAATAAGACAATATGAGAAATATTGAAGGGGAATAAAAAATTAGATTGCACATATACAACTATGCGGAAAGACGGAGAAGGGAAGACTTTGTACATTGTGCCATACTATGTCAAAACAGTGCAAAGCTCGGATAAAAACAATGATTGTGGACTATGAAAAACGTCAAGATCAAGAAAGTTAATATTATAAAGACTTTGTATTCTGTGAACGGTAGAGTGTTGAAAGAAGCAGGCGGGTACATGAAACGGTCTGTTCTCTCTGGTTAACTTACGCGGAATTCGAAAATTAACGCAATTGAGAAGTACAGGGCAGGATATGATACCGTGGACTAGCTTGTAGAGAAATAAGAGATCAGAACGATTTCGTCGGCAGTGCAGTTATGGCAGTGATAATGATTCAACAGTATTTGAACGAGATCCAGAGTCATTTTTAGCAAAGCGATGCTTATATATGCTGAGGAATTTTTTCTGGACTCGTTCAATGGTGTTACCGCTGGATTGAGCAATGCCATTCCATATCACGGAGGCATACTCAAGTTGCGGAAGACATATTGCCGTGTACAATTTGTGTAGGGCCATGGGAGACCTGAATTCTCGAGATATTCTACAAACACATCCGAGAGAACGAAGGCTCCGCATAGCAGCACGCTTAACGTGAGAAGAAAAGTTTAACGCGCTGTCAACAACAACACCAAGATCACTGATTTCATAAACCTTGCATAACGGCACAGAATTGACAGAGTATTGAAATGATACGCTAGATGTTTTGCGAGTGATAGACATGAATTTTGTCTTCGAGGTATTCAGAGAAAGGTTATTACCGTCGCACCATTCGGAAAAAGAGCGCAAGTCTGACTGCAGCAAGCGACAGTCGTTAACTGAATAAATTTCCTTAAAAATCTTGATGTCATCGGCATACAAGAGGAAAGAAGAATTACGAATGGCAAAAGAAACATCATTAACGTAAATTAAAAATAGGAGTGGGCCTAATACCGACCCTTGAGGGACCCCACTAGTCAATTTATACAAAGAAGACGTTTGGCCATTTACGGCAACATAACAATATCTATTGAGCAGATAGCTCTGCAGGGGATTCACAACAGACAAGTCAACATCAAAGTACGCAAGTTTAACCATAATCAGTGTGTGGCTGACTACGACAAAAGCCTTGCTCAGGTCACAGTAAATTACGTCAACCTGTCCTCTCTGAGAAATAGGTGTGGAGATCTGCGTCATGAAACTAGCAAGATTTGTGGTAGTTGAGCGGCCAGCGAGAAAACCATGTTGATTAGGAATCAATGAGTTTTTCACACTAAAAGACAATATGTCGTGAAGAGCGAGCTCGAAGATCTTTGATGTGGCACATAGTAGAGAAATCGGGCGATAATTATAAACATCTGTCTTAGAGCCCGACTTAAATACTGGGAAAACACGAGCAGTTTTCCACATGCTAGGAAATGTGGAAGTGTCCAGGCAGTTATTAAATATCGTAGTCAGTATTGGGACAAATATAGTACCATATGCTTTTAGTATGGCGGAGGGGATGCCATCTGGGCCACATGATAAGGATGGTTTTAAGCGCTTAATGCATTCGCTGATAAGATTTTCATCCAGCGACAAAGCACTGGATGAGCTAACTGCCTTGGGCTGTTGTCTGATATCAGTGCTGGAGTCGGAGGCCTTATACACGGATGAGAAATGTGTGGCAAAACAGTCAGCGACGGCATGCACTTCTGCCCCATTTGAGTCTAGTAGTCTGAAGGACTCTCCGCTTTTGCTAGACCGTTTACGTATATACTTCCAAAACTCAGCCGGCCTGTCAGAGGCGCTTTTTTCTAAGAATTCAATGTACGAACTATGATCCCGTTTATATAGGCGTTTAGAGAGAGTTCGAAAAAAGCTGAACTCTTCCTTCCACTCGCTGGATGGAGAACATTTAGATTTCCTGTGTGCGTGATCTTTATGCTTCAGTGCACTGATAAGTTCAGGTGAGAACCAGTGGGGATATTTACGTTGTTTAGGTGTATACTGGGGAATAAAATTAAGCATGCTGCTCAGTACAAGCTCCGTAAACCGATCAACCTGGTCATCAACATTAGGTTTGTCAGTAACCTGTGACCACTCAACGGTGGACAAGTGATGATAGAGGCCCGTGTAATCACCTCGCTTGAACGCAAATCTTAGAGATTTGTTTACGTAACTGCTGTAGCTCGTTGTTTCGGCTGATGCAGATAATCTTACGTTAAGTGGTGGGTGGAATTTGTCCGGACGCACAAGAGAGATGTTGGAGCGGGAAACTTCAAGGGGTTGTTCGTTTGACACACACAGGTCTAAGACGTTGCCACTGGAATTGACGACTGAATTATGTTGCACTAGGGAATTAAACGCCAGAAAGTCCAAGAGCAGGCTGCACTTTTTCTCTGTGAAATGATTGTAATGAGAAAAGGTAAGCGTGCTCCAGTCAATTCCAGGTGCATTGAAATCCCCAAGAACAATAATTCTGTGCCCACTATGAGAAGATATCACAAGTTCAATAGAAGACATGACATCGTGAAACGAGGCAGGGGAAATGCTGGGCGGTAAATAGAAGCATCCAATCAACAATTTTTCACGGCGCTCAAGGTTGATTTCTAGCCAGATCGATTCTTCGATAGTTTCTAGGTCTTTCCGTCTAACGGATTTCAGTGAATTGTCAATAATAATAATAATAATAATAATAATAATAATAATAATAATAATAATAATAATAATAATAATAATAATAATAATAATAATAATAATAATAATAATAATAATAATAATAATAATCAATCAATCAATCAATCAATGATTTATTTAACGTGCCCAGGAACAACCCTAAGGTCTTTGTGCTGGCGCACGCAAAAAAAACAATAAAAATAAACAATACAATACACACAGTTTTCAGAAATAAAAAGAGCAAAAACACGTAGACAAAGAGAAATGAACACAAAAGGGGAGGAGTAAAATAAGACAACACGAGAAATATTGACGGGGCATAAAAAATTAGATTGCATATATACAACTATGTGGAAAGACTGAGAAGGGAAGACTTTGTACATTGTGCCACGCTATGTCAAAACAGTGCAAAGCTCGGATAAAAACAATGATTGTGGGCTATGAAAAACGTCAAGATCAAGAAAATTAACATTATAGAGACTTTGTATTCTGTGAACGGTAGAATGTTGGAAGAAGCAGGCGGGTACATGAAACGGTCTGTTCTCTCTGGTTAACTTACGCGGAATTCGAAAATTTACACAATTGAGAAGTACAGGGCAGGATATGATACCGTGGACTAGCTTGTAAAGAAATAAGAGATCAGAGCGATTTGGTCGGCAGTGAAGTGATGGCAGTGATAATAATTCAGCAGTACTTGAACGAGATCCAGGGTCATTTTTAGCAAAGCGATGGTTATATATGCTGAGGAATTTTTTCTGGACTCGTTCAATGGTGTTACCGCTGGATTGAGCAATGCCATTCCATATCACGGACGCATACTCAAGTTGCGGAAGACATATTGCCGTGTACAATTTGTGTAGGGCCATGGGAGACCTGAATTCTCGAGATATTCTACAAACACATCCGAGAGAACGAAGGCTCCGCATAGCAGCACGCTTAACGTGAGAAGAAAAGTTTAACGCGCTGTCAACAACAACACCAAGATCACTGATTTCATAAACCTTGCATAACGGCACAGAATTGACAGAGTATTGAAATGACACGCTAGATGTTTTGCGAGTGATAGACATGAATTTTGTCTTCGAGGTATTCAGAGAAAGGTTATTACCGTCGCACCATTCGGAAAGAGAGCGCAAGTCTGATTGCAGCAAGCGACAGTCGTTAACTGAATAAATTTCCTTAAAAATCTTGATGTCATCGGCATACAAGAGGAAAGAAGAATTACGAATGGCAAAAGAAACATCATTAACGTAAATTAAAAATAGGAGTGGGCCTAATACCGACCCTTGAGGGACCCCACTAGTCAATTTATACAAAGAAGACGTTTGGCCATTTACGGCAACATAACAATATCTATTGAGCAGATAGCTCTGCAGGGGATTCACAACAGACAAGTCAACATCAAAGTGCGCAAGTTTAACCATAATCAGTGTGTGGCTGACTACGTCAAAAGCCTTGCTCAGGTCACAGTAAATTACGTCAACCTGTCCTCTCTGAGAAATAGGTGTGGAGATCTGCGTCATGAAACTAGCAAGATTTGTGGTAGTTGAGCGGCCAGCGAGAAAACCATGTTGATTAGGAATCAGTGAGTTTTTCACACTAAAAGACAATATGTCGTGAAGAGCCAGCTCGAAGATCTTCGATGTGGCACATAGTAGAGAAATCGGGCGATAATTAGAAGCATCTGTTTTAGAGCCCGACTTAAATACTGGAAAAACACGAGCAGTTTTCCACATGCTTGGAAATGTGGAAGTGTCCAGGCAGTTATTAAATATCGTAGTTAGTACTGGGACAAATATACTACCATAAGCTTTTAGTATGGCGGAGGGGATGCCATCTGGCCCACATGATAAGGATGGTTTTAAGCGCTTAATGCATTCGCAGATAAGATTTTCATCCAGCGACAAAGCACTGGATGAGCTAACCGCCTTATATATATATATATATATTATTATTATTATTATTATTATTATTATTATTATTATTATTATTATTATTATTATTATTATTATTATTATTATTATTATTATTATTATTGTTGTTGTTGTTGATGATGTAAGGTTAGTTAACCTCATCTCCTTTCTCATACCGATTCTCTCGCTTTCTCGCATTCGACGCAAACAGAAAGGGGCACAAACTTAGTGGTTGCACCGTTCGCCATTTCACGGCGTCCAGCGGGGCCTACAAAGCAATGGCGATATACTGGTGGCCATAAAAGTGGGAAACTCAAACGGAGGCAATAGAGAGCCGTCAAAGCGAGGCCTGTTTAGCATCGCCGAAATCGACTCACGCGATAGCCGGGAGCGGTAACACCGTAGTAAAAAACAGATAGGGAAGGGGTGGAACAAGGCAGGGGGGTCATCGTGCAAGTACAGCGCGAGTGTTGCTCGTTGGTGTCAGTGAGGCGAAGAAAAAAAAAAGAGTTTACTACCATCCATCGTTCGCTGATCCGCGAGCTGCCTCGTAAAAAGGCGTTATACTTGACTTTCGATGCCGCGTCGATGGAGTTAAGAGAGGAACCCCGTGGCGGATGCGAGACCAAAACATTCGAGTCTGGCGCGCGTGGTAGACGCTATAACGCGTGTAGGGGTGTTCTAGTGAAGCGAAGTGTAAAGCCGTGGCTTGGCGTGTATCGAAAGGAAGAAAAGGAAGATATTGACGCCGGTCACATTAACGCCGGCGTGTCGACGGCGAAATTGCTTTCTCGTCGTCCTTCATCGATGCTTTGTTGTTTTATGTTCCCGTCTTCTTGAAGATTGCGAACGTCATATCTCAATTCCTGCCTTGTCTATTTCATAGAATAGGCTAGGATAGACAAGATATAAGAGTGGAAAAAAGGCCTGCCTATCCAAGGAGAAATATTATAGTTGGGGGGCTAGTTATATCGCGGGATTATACGGTCAAACGCAGCTGGGTAATGACGGTAAGCGCGCCGTTGGCGATATCGGATTTTATTCGTTACCATGCTCGTTCGTTACCAGCGGATACAACAGCACTGTCCAAGAAATATCGCCCGGCAATGTCTAAGCCCCTTCTTGTTACGGTATGGAAATAAGCTATGTCGAGAGATCTCCAAGTAAACTTTTCCGGCTACTTAGCTATTTATTTTTTCCACTTAGGGATACTGCCTTACAGTGCTAGGTGGATGGCTGATGCGAGAAACTTGTCACCGTTAAACATGTGACAAATATTAGCTCCTATGTTGTGTATATTTCTTTTGACCAAGTGAAATAGAATGAGAGAGATATTGGGGGAGGACTTATTTTGTGCTATGCGAATGTCTTTTTATTCAAATCGAGAATAAACAGAGGAAGAGTGGCTTGCTGGGCGGGTTTGTTTTGCAGCGTCGATTGAACAACGGAAAACCAGATTGAACAACGGAGACAGTGAAAGAACCACACGTACACAGCATTGTGTACGTGTGGTCCTTTCATTGTCTCCGTTTTTACAGCAGAGCTATCATGCTCGAAGTTGGTCGTGTGTAGTAGATAGGAAATTATCATCATCATGAACCGGCACGCGCTATCTTCTTCATTGTCGTTCCTGCGTCTGGTGTTGGTAACACCTATGTTGCTGCTGGCATCGTTAAGCAACTGTAAAAAACTGTTTATATAACACATGTGCGACTCTTCAAAATGTGTGTGCGTATAACATCTGCACATTTCTCCAGCGTTATTCCGTAACGTCTCGCTCGATGTGAAAATTTGCGACACTGTCACCTTCCTGCGCATGCTTCGCATAACATCGATTCCCACGGTACGTGGGATCTGCCGAATTTTTTTAATATTAAAGGGGTCATGAACCACTTTTCCAAGTAATGATCTAATGGCCTCAGTATCGGAGTGTACTGCCTCCCGAATCGATTGCCGCAAAAATTTCTCGAATCCGTCAAGAATCAGCGGAGTTACGGGGGTTTGGCGCACGCTCCCAGCGCTTTCTCTCTTTTCTCGTGCCGGCGAGCGCACTGGAAGCTAGACAGGGAGGGATGGCATGGGGGAAAGAAGTTACGTCAGCGCGCGTCATGAAACGCGATCGCTCTCCCGCTGTGATTCGCTTGCGCGAGTGCGGCTACCGTATACTGAGGAGTGCGGCGCCGGCAAGTGGCGGCACACCGCGGCAAGAAGCGCATCTGATCCGAACGCCGCTCTCGATTTACGTCGGCTATCGGCCAATAAGCATGCTATGTCTCTTGCTACGTACAGCGGACAGACGCCCCGCCCACCGACGAGAGTGAGAACCGGCCTCTGTTTGAAAAGAGGGTGCCTGGGGAAACGGCAACTTCGCGCTCCGCTTGTGGCCATTACGCGGCGCGCACGACTGTAATATTTGGCAGAGCAGTTCATAGCCGTGTCAGCTTTCCGCAGGATGTGTTTTTTCAATCAGCCCAGGGGGTGCTTCATGACCCCTTTAAACTCGTAGGCCATGGGAGAAAAACGCAAGACTTTGCTGAGCGCTAACGTTTTATCCGCCCCTACTACGATGGCATCTTTGGGTGGATGTGGCTTCAATTCTGAAGCATAGTATCTATTCCAGCAATTCTTTTTTAACATCCTCGGCTAGAAATCGCCTGGCTGTTTCGAGGAGTCATCTCCGGCAGGGAGGAGAGGCTGTGCGCTTTCGAGAAGCGGCTGTACTCGGCGGTGTTTGGACGAAACTTACGACGCGCGCTTAATCAAAAGTAACATTTCGCGCCATAGTATGACTCTGGCTTTCGAAGGAGGTATAAGCCCTTTTTTGTGGCAATCCCTTCAAAGAAGTAAAAACTAAGGTTACACTTAATTGAAATAAAACGCTTTACTTTAGGTCTTGTTTTAATGCGACGTCAGAACACCTACGATGACACGTACCCGAACACCTGTTGCTTTTAACTATGAAGAGACGGTGTTTGCATTTTCTTTATCTTTCGAAGTTGGTTGCAAGGCTGTTAAGTGCAAAACTGTCTTGTTAAGTCATGGTTTAAACTGCGATCTTCGAAAATATGTTGGTGTGATAAATATGTTTACACTTACATCTCATGCAATATACCCAGGCAGCACACGACGTCGGGCCGATATTGGTTTTACGGCGGCTGTGCGCGGCCCCACCTCGGGCCAGCATTGCCAGCCTGGCGCCGATATCGGCGGAGCCGTTGACATTTGCCGGCAAAACTGGGCCGACTTTGCCGCCTTTCAGCCGATGTTGGTCTCTCACCGGCAACATTGGGCCGAGTTATCCGGCCTTCTGCCGTCTTCCCGCCGATATCGGCTTAGCCGACTTCTTTCACCGGCAACACTGGGCCGAGCTTGCCGGCGCTTCGCTGTTCTTCCGCCGATATCGGCTTACCCGATTGCTTTCACCGGCAACATAGGGCCGAGTTAGCCGCCGTTTTGCCGTACTTTCGCCGACATCGGCCGAGCCGATGGTTTTCACCGGCAACATTGGGCCGAGCATGCCGTCATTCTGCCGTGCTTCAGCTGACATTGGCGGAGCCGATGGCTTATCGACGATGTTGGAACTTTTTTTGTCTCCCTTCAGACAGTTATACATGCCCTGTTGAGAACGTCCTCCTGCGTCGCGGCGCTCCAAAAGTCCTCGTCACCGACAGAGGTACGGCATTTACGGCAGAACTAACGCAAACCATCTTGAAATATAGCCACACAAGTCACCGACGGACATCACCCGCAGGCGAATGGCCTCACCGATCGGCTAAATGAAACCCTCGCCGACATGCTGGCAATGTACTGTACGTCGAACACATGACATGGGACGCCATAATATCTTCCGCACATAACCTGAAGTTAACACGGCAGTGTAACAAACGGCGCACATATAACGCCGTTCAAAGTAGTTCACGGAAGCCCCCCAACGACGCTGGACGCCGTGTTGCCGGCCCTCAATGACGAGAATAACCTCGACGTTGCGCTCTACCTTTAGCCCGCTGAAGAAGCCCGGCAGCACGCCCGCCTAGAATACAATCGTAATGCAAATAGAGCATTAGGCGCTTGAATATTTGTAGCTCAAGCTGTATAATACCGCTACATGGATTGCTGTACTAGCACAAATAACAAAGTTCAAATATTGTACCGTGCTAATGCCGCACGTACGACTCGGTGCGCGAAGTATCGCCGACTGAATAGCTTGCATTCTCTTATTAGTTTCTGCTATGACAATGACTAACAACTATAACTAGCACAGTCACTTTTCTACCAAAAAAGGTGGTCTTTAGAAGAATAACTGACTGAAATTAGATGGCCACTTCGTTGACCAGTTGTTCAACGCTATCAATAATGTAGAAACGTTATAACACATACCAATAACTTCATGCGCCAAATTCGAAGTACTTCTGTTTCGTAAATGTTTTTGCCACTGGTCGGCCAACTTCACTAATGTATCCAGCATCAAAATTCACCCAAACATTCCCGCACGAATGCTTTTAGCGAAAGAAGTTTTATGTGAATACTAATTCTGTGCATAAATCGAGCCTGTAATCATATTTATAGCGCTATATCCTTTCAGCCGCTGAATATGTGGCGCCAGCGCTCATATACTACACGGACAGTTTCCGATCTCTGTGTTTACACATATTTACTCAGGCGCGTGTTTCGGTGACGCGTAACAAGCGCATTTGCTTCAGTGACGTCACATAATTTTACTTTATGAAAATAGTAAAAAGCTCAGCAAGGCGTGTTGCTGAGCTAGTTGGTTCATTACTTTAGAAAAATAAGTATGGTGCAAAAAAGGCCGGGCGAAGTGAAGACACGTTTTGTCGTTTGAATGTTTACAAATCAACTAGCCCGCTGACCATCTTTAACGAACTGACAAACACGTGTTTGTCACGTGTTTGTCAGTTCGCATTTGCACTTCGTTGCCGTCCATTTTGTGACATACATATCTTTTTCAAGAAAAAATCTCGCTCAACGATTACTTCCCACGTGCTTTCCGAAACAGTCGCATAATATTATTATTATGACATGTGAAATACGATGAAAAATGCGGCTACAACGTGGTGTACGCAAAGTTTTCATGTAGCGACATGTGGCAACAAGTGATGCATTGAAAATTCGACGAACGCCTTTTTAAAACGGCATGCCCATAGACATGCTGGGGGGATCGCACACCATTGTGGTAGGCTGAGCCGTGCTTTCAAGAAGGGAGAATTCGAATTTTTTTTTCGTCTTCTTCAACCTCTAGCCCCCCCCCTCCCTCCCTTCCCCTCGTTCAGCGTCATTGTCGCGAAACTCGCTTGACCAGGCGGGGTAGGGTAGGCGTCCAGACGGAGGGACAATCGTAGCTGCGGGAGCAGGTTTTTTTCACTCCGACCAGCAGAATTCTTCAAGAAGTGCGGTGTGCGGACATGTGTGGCGGAAAGTCAAAATCGTGCACGAGTCGGATACGCGGCAGCATTCCGGCATTGTTTTCGGCAGAGATCACCGCAGCGAGAAACCAGTGGCCCCCTGCTTCCATGTTGATCTCGCTCACCTCATAAAGGCCGCGTGTTCACTACTGTTACGTGTCATCAGATTTTTGTTCTCTTCTTATCGCGTATTCTCTCTTGACCATCGTGTTTTGTGTATTCTGATATGGTGCGCTTGCATTTTTTATTCGCTCGTGTTTTTAGCGATCCAACGGGCACACGTGAGTGGTTTTTATGCACGATTTCTTTCTGTTACAATCTTACCTTTAGATTAGGAATGCGTGCGTGTCTATCTTGTTTAGATGTAGAGTTCCTGGGATCTTGTGGTACCGCTCGCAATGTTTCTCGCGTCGCGTGCAGCAGTTTATCCATCTTTTTGGCCCTTAAGATATCACTGAAAAAATTGCAATTCCCGCTTAAAGGATAACGCTAATTTAATTGCCAGTCATGTGTTGCGAATGCCTACCGTTCCTTGGTGAACTTAATAAACGTGGGGGGGGGGGGGGGGGTGCTCATAATTAGCTCACGCGTATACACAATCTCCTAGTGTAGTTGCCACTCATAATCTGGCTTTTTCGGCAAGCCGCCTAACATTATCTTTCTTTTCTTCGGGTCCGTATTTAATCCTACTTTAATGCTGCCTTCGTTTACATCTCCAGAATTTTTTTCATGATTCGGCACCGTCGTTACTGAAAAGCGCGATATCGTCCACAAAACGCAAGTAGCTAAGATATTCTTCGTTAATCCTTATTCCTATTTTTGCCCGTTCTAGTTCTTTCAATATTTATAGTGATTGTGCTGCGCATAACGTTGAAGAGATTGTAATTCTTCGCATAGGCGTGCGCACAGTGGGGCAGGGGGGCGGCCGGCCCCCGTAGTCACCTAAGAAGAGGGGGCGCAAGGTCTGCCAAACACATTGACTTAATAGGGAGGGGGCGCGCTGCGATGAACCTTCGCCCCCCCCCCCTGCCCACTCTGAAGGGGAACCGTGCTCACGTCTATGATTTTGCGCCTGATCCCATTCTCGAGTAGGATTGTCCTGCTTTTTTTGAGGAATACGGTGGCTGTGGGGTTGTTTTAGATGTTGGCTACGCTATCTATAGATGTTTAGATATTCTTTTATGGCATAATTATTCCGGAACTGCTGGCGTGTGTTCATATTTGTGAATAAATTTGTGTTTATCACCTTGCAAATGTGTTGCTCCTTAATTTCTCAGACGCATGCGTAGTTGGTGCAGCAGGCCTTTCATCACTTTAGTTGTGTTAGAGACAATATTGACTTTCGTTCTCGGCCTTGCACGGTTCGACAGAATTGTGGGTCTTAATCGCACACTAAGACATCAGTGGAGCAGTCGTTCTAATTAGGAAGCATTTTTCGAATATGGCACCATTGGCAGTCGATGAATGTCGTTGGGCCGCGAATAGTCTATTTTAGCGCTGCTGACTTACAGTACAGTAACCACAGTAATTCCGAACTGCCGTGGTCGGCACGCAGCCATTTTACTTTATAACACATGTATCAGCCTGCCTGATCAAGTTACTTTACGCATCGAGCAACTACCGCCGGTGTCTCTATATAAACTAGCTACGGGCCGACCACGACGGTACAGTACTACCGTACTTAACGCACGGTAAGCCACCACTGCTAAAACATAATAACGGGTGTAAACGGTCACGCCGGCGGCTACCCGACGTCGGCGGCGCCGACACCGCGCCAGCATCGGCTAGCCTACATAGGCCCAATGACGGCTTGCCATCATCGGCTGAATAACGGCAGGCCCGTCTCGGACCGACGCTGGCTAGCCCACGTCGGCCCGAAGCCGGCAAGCCCGCATCGGCCCGAAGGCGGCTAGCCGACGTCGGGCCGATGCGGGTGAAAGTAGCGCGAGCGTGATTTGCCGACGTGGGGCCAATATTGCTGCCGACATTTGCCGACGTTGGGCCGAGATCGGTCCAATGGCGGCGTGCTGCCTGGGTAGGCATCAGCTTCCGCATTGCTTCCCTGTTCAATAATATCAGGGGTTCTGCATCCGAAAACCGCGATACGATTATCAGGGACGTCGTAGTGGTGGGCTCCGGAAATTATCTACCACCTGGTGTTCTTTAACGTGCACTGACATCGCACAGTACACGGGACTCTAGCATTCCGCCTCTAGCATTTCGGCCGGCAACGAACCTGCGACCTTCGGGTCAGCAGCCGAGCACCGTAACCGCTACACTACCGCGGCGGACGTGTTTGCCTGTGTCACAACAGCAAATATTATTGTAATTCCTATTTGCAATGTCAGATTTAGCAAAAACCTTACATGGAATGGTATTTCTACTACATTACCTTCTAGAAACAGAAGTGTGCATTTGGTAGCGAAATCAATTATTCATAAGCGGCGACAGGCCCATGCTTCGCTGTGCCAAGCTTTACGCGACTTTGTGCAAACTTTAGGATGGGATTTTATGGGAAAGAAAACCCGTAAGACAAAGACATTTCAGGAGCCTTTAGTTTATAAAAAATTAGGGCATGCGAAGCTTGACGCGTGCGGGCCTGATGTACTTCTTTTTTAAAGACGATAGTCTTTCTTGGGGAACTTCCACGCCGAAATTTTGGTCTGTCCGTCCTTCTGCTTGTCTGTCTGTCACCCGATTCAGCCACCTGGCGAACGTTGAACTACTTGCTGAACTCCCAGCCATCTTGAAGTGGTAGCGCCGTTCATACTTGTGAACATTGTCGATCAAACAGCAAATGGTACGCATATCTGAGGCACAACATCAATACGTAAGTATTAGGTGGTGTATTCCTTTACTAGAAAATACATAGATACGTAATTCTTAAGACCCTAGTGTTTCTTAGGCTGCGCTGAAAATGCTAGTGTATTTTCGGCTGCGCTGCAAATATGACGCTATGAGCCAAGGTGGCACACATGTCACCGCCCCTTTTTAAAGGGGACGCTCATAACATCCATCCATCCAAGAGCACAGAGAGAGGAAAGTGTGAAAGATAAAAGGCGCGTTCATGTAGCCTCCGTTATGTGTTTGGCGGTAGCTCAGTGGACTAAACGCCCGTAATGCATCGTCGTGGACGGAGAGATCGTAGGTTCGACTTTTGACAAGGGAACTTTTTCGTGTAGTTTTTTTTCTTTGACATCTGATGGCGTTCATTTTGTTGACGTATTTCCGTGACGGAAATACGTCATGAAAATCTTGGTGGACGCCGGCATAAAACACTTTCGTGTTAAAGAAAAACGCGCCGTTGCTACGACCGTCCCATTCGGCACGTTTCCAATATAAGTTTGATATCGCCAACGTTTTAACACACCGTGAGATGGTGGCATTAGCCCAAGCCTTGCTCATAGAAACAATCCATATCGAAAAAATAGCTCTCCGACGCTCGCCTGGAGGCCGCACCGCGTTCCACGCACGCCCTGTGAGAAGTAGCGGCCAGGCTAGAGGGAAGACACGACGCCCGTAGCGTTTCTTTTCGCATTTGCACGATGCTTTGAAGGAGTGCACATCGAGTATCAGTGTTTACACGTGCTTGTTCATGCCATCTGCGCAGGATTCACCATATGTGGTCGCCACGTATATCTTAAGAACTGCAGCTACCGCGAGGATTAAATTATGATCATGGGCGTTAGTCGCAGATGTGACACTATGCATCAACGTGAGTGCGATGCGTCCACATCAAGCGGTGCTATATCTACCAGGCAACAGTAGACATTGTACAAGCTCTCATATACCAATGCACTATAAACAATAAACTACTTCTCTGGCGACAGGTTTCACTTTCGATACCGATTCCTATGACGGAGGGACCAGCCATCTTTTTCATTTTTTTGGTCTTCTCGTAGTGCGCAATAGCCTCGGAGGCCACCGGCCTCGACGGCGGCAGCGTTGGCGGACAACATCACCACGAAAATTGGCTGCTGTTGCGAGCTCATAACTGCTTATGCCGATGAAAAAGTTACAAGTTCCAGTTCTCATCAGTGCCACTTCACATAGTATCTCTTCCATGTATTGAGCCATATGCGCACGTTGCGCAAGTGCGCTGATGAAAAGTTACCTTCTGAAAGTGGCATTGCACTAATAAAAGCAGCGCTAACAATTTCGGCCTCGAATCACGGAAAATGAATGCAGAAATAAGCATTGACTTCCGCCGCCTTGGAAAGCTGATTTCGGCGGCGTATGGAAAGAACATTTGCCTCGCGGAAATTTGTACCAGCGTTAGCATTCATGCTGTCCCTGTTTTCCCGTTCAGTCATGTATGACTGCGAGGTGCCTCAACACTAGCGGCGCCAAACTACGACGCCTCATATGCAAGAACTTGAGCGGCATTGTTTTACGTCCCCAAGGAAGAGCAAAAAACATTCCCAGGATGAGAACGACCAGAACCCATGTTTTATTTCATTGTTGTAATCTTGCGATGTTTTAAACGTACTTACTCCCTAGACTTTCAATATGCAGTGCCTTAGTTCACTCATCGCCAGGCGGGTATGGAAGAGGAATTCATTTTGAGCCGGGAATTTCCTTTGAGGCCGTATAAGAAGGATACAGCACCGAGACAAAACAGCGTTGCGAAATTGCCCCGACAGAGAACATTACTTGCCTCCTTGGAGAATGCGCTGGGGCGAAGACCTCTCTTACATATGGTTGCCACGGCAACGCGTTTTCATATGCGGTACGTGAAATGCCTTTGCCATTCGAGGCCACCGCAGTAGGTGCATCCGGAACGCCCATGAATTGGCTTCAAGAATAAGCAGACGTAATGTTGAGCAATGACGGTTCGATACGTCGGCTAGATACAAGCGTTCGACTCAGTCTTACGCCTCACGCATTAAATTTCCCGCAATCACGTTCAACTCGAGCGCATCCCAGCACAATACATACATACTGATATTCGTCCCGGCCAGATGCAGCGCACAATCCCGATCTATAGCAAAGTGGACGCGCGTCTGGTTGGCCTTCCTCTTCCCTTTGGTTGGTGCCTACAGGAATGGCTCAACCCACCACGGGTGATCGGCCATGAATCGTACGGCAGTAGGATATGTAAGAAAAAGAATATTTCTAAAAAACGATACTTTATAGGCATGCGAAAATATGGTCTGGTTGGTCGTTCCTTCTTCTTCCTCCTCCTCCTTCTTGAAAGCGAAAGAATGCATAGCCGGATAGTAAGCTGCCATGCATTACTCCAAAGGTCGAGTAGGGGGCAAGTGCAAGGTGCAGACTTCCGCATAAGCTGCTCTAATCACCATCACTGCAATATTCATAACCAATGACATCATCACTATCTCCTTCATAATTTTGATAATTTTCTCTCTGTCAATTCTTTTGTTGTTTACGCTAAGGCTGAGCATCAGTGTAGGACACAGAATTTGTCTGTACTGCTTGACTGTACTGCAGTGGGGAAGAGTAAATAAAATAGATTGAGAGATGAGTAAGAAAGAAGTTCAGGTTTTGTGCGATGCAGGAGCACGCACGCGCTGCAAAAACGCTGTATGCTGGCACACTCACGTTCGTAGAAGGCATCTCTTGCGTCCAGCCGGCAGTGACGTCATCGTCTGCGGTGGCCACTGTTATGTTGCAGCTGGCTCTGGAGCGATGCTCGCCGGCTGCTGTGCCCCCACTGGTGCCATTGATCATCGGCAGGCTGACGGTGTTCTTGCGGTCCTCGGGATTGCTCCGCCGCCTCTGCCGCTTGTAGCCCGGCTCATGAAAAGGGTTTCCCTTTAAGCTGCACTCTACTACAATACCGTTGGCCAAGAGGCAGGCTTGTACATGGCAACACAAAAACGCATTTAATGTAAGATATCGAATGTTCCACGAGAGAAATAGAAAAATACCGAATTCAGAAAATGAAATATTCGTAAACAGGAGGTGTGTGCTGAAGCCGATGTTTCGACAAAAGGACTTGTCTTCTGCAAGGCTGCAACAGATTTCCTTAGGGCTTGTGTGTATATGCTTCACGCCCTCTCTTCCAATCTAAACAAATGAGGAGTATAGGGCAACTGCGAAAGCAGCGATAGGGGTGAGGGAGAAGGAAATGCCGCGGTGATGATTTGGGTGAGTCAAAAGGAAAAAGGCATTCCGTCAAAAAAATAGGTGGGGGAGGGGGGTACAGGTTTCACTGAATTATGTTTGTCCGAAGGAAGCACCACTTAACGATGGCAGGTAAGGAATTCCTAGAATTCGGATAGTATCTAAGTAAAGCACAATATCTTCAGAAGAAGTATAACAAAGCGCACAATATTCAACTTCTGGGCGTGTTGGCACTGGTGAAACGTCTGGATGGCGTAGCCCAAAAGACGACCACACAAAGCAGGAAGGAATTCAGTGTTTTCCTTACGTTCTTTGCTTCCTTGGTCCTCATGTTTTACGCTATCCCATCGAAATTCCAGCGAAACGACCGACTGCCAAAAGCTTTATTAACCCACTGAATGACTCCAACCTTGAATAAGACAGAGTATGCCTTGTCAAGTTTGAGTGCATTTCACCTTAACAGAAGTTGAATGTACGCAGCCTTACAGCCCGCTTATGTTGAGCAAAGCAACTGTGCATGTAGCGGCCTGGTGGGTTGGCCATGTGCTGCTTTCCTAACGGGTGGTATATACTATCAAGGCTTTTCCAGTACTGACCGCAGGATACTCTGAGATATATTTGAGGTCACATCAGCCACATATACTCTCTATTATTTTTCTAGTTAAATCGAATACTCGCGAAAAACGAATGGCACCGTCCATATTGAGCGTAAACATATCTTCAACGGATAATTGGAATGTTACTTCCTCGTCACTCCTGTGTATCGCCAATATTAGGTTATCGCCGCGCAAAAAGTTCGTACGACCAATTTATACAGACGTATTCGCGCGTCTACTGAAAATACACGCAATACATCCATCACTTTACCCGACCGTATGTCTCTGGTGCGGTGGTAGACCGACTCTATACCGCATCTTGTGGGGGTGCGATCGTAAACCAAGCGACCAAGCCAATTTTCTCGGCAAGCCTCTAATACCCAGTACAGAGCAATACAAGGCACAACTCGCCGCTCGGACCCGGCAGTCCAGTTCGCGCTCCTGCATCAAGTCTGGCGGGCAGCTTAGGCCAGTGGAACCGTGGTCGTAGGGCTCCAGCCATAGAATTTCCAAGATCCCCCTTTGCTCTTTCCCTTGAATAAAGTTTCACTCTCCCTCTCTTGCACTAACACTTCCGTCAAAGACGCATTTATACGCTATGCATGCCGGTCTTTATTACCCGGGCACGTTCCTTCGTCAAACTTGAATCAGCACACCAGATATGAACCAGATAAGAACAAACATAGTAAAGTTAGCAATATAAGAAATCAATTGAAAAAAGGCTTTCCTTCCGCCATACAGATCATTGAGGAGTGACCAAATACCTCCAACCGAACCATCAATATGGACAATTCGAGCACAAACCCACAGCTTAACGCTTCTATCTCTCTATATGTTACTCTTTCTTTCCAACCATCTTTCTCCGTCTCTCTTGCATGCAGTGACTTCCTATCCATCACAGGGAAGCAGCAAAAGCAGCTTGAACGTACGCCGGAAACGAAAGCAAAAAAAGCGAAAGGAACAGGAAACTAAAGAAAAAAAACTGGAACCAGAGGGTGCGTTCTGATCCGTCGCCAGCACGGAGGAAGTAAAAATGAATGAGAGAGAACACAGCTACACGAATGCTGGAAGAAAATAGTATCTGCAGAACGCTTGATCGGTACGTGAAAGCGTGCAGTACCCGTAAAGCTACGGCAGTGGCACCGAAAACACATTCTCGGCGTATATGCAACGTATAAGGGGTCACTTGCTCGGCCGATATTGCAAGTAAAGCAAAGAAAACCCAAGGGAATGGTTTCATGGAAAGTTTCGCTTGCGAAGGCGTTCTGCATGATGTAATGTTTTCGCCTAGTTTACTTCTTCCATGGTCTGACGGAGCTCCCACAGAGCCACCTACTGTTATATGGCGCTGGCTCCTCACTGCATCGCACTCGGCATCGGCCAATCGGGTGTTAGGAAGCGAACATTTTATGACAGTCAAGCAATATGCCACCCGACTGCGCAGAAGCTTTAACTACGAAGAGCGAAAGCGAAGAATAATGGCAAAATCGATGGCGCGAAAATAGATTAGGTCACGGCCTAACGCTACCGACTGACTAGACAACCGGAAGTCCTCTTCTGGCAGACGACACTTCGCGTCTGTTTCCTCCTTTACGCGACGCAAGAATGTAAGGATGAAAGGAAAGTAATTTTCTTTTTTAACTGCATTTAGAGGGGCGCTCGCTACATGTGACTTCTGTTGTACGCCATTCCCGCTCGGATTCCCTTCAGGAAGTAGTTCCATCAGTAGCGTGCCCACACGCCTGTTTGACACCTCGTCTGTGTGACGCATTCGTGTTTTGCACTTTCTTCTTTTTTCTCCTTTTATGTTTTCGTTTTCGTTCACTCCGCTTGGCGGTTTCTTGATTTTGAAGAAGGAACCTGTGTACGTCAGCGAAAATTACTTTTTTTTCATCTTGGTGGACGTTTCTTACATACCTGAAAGGAATTTTGATAGGCTATCGGCGTCTTATTCATTGTGTGTGGGTGCGACTGGACGAGTTGGGCTTACAGTTCTTATGTTTTTTTCCGCGACCAGCACAGCTACTGTAAAGCGACACTGAGAGCAGTGATCCAAAAAATACACATTAACACATCCGCAGTATGGTCTGAATAAATCGAATCATTCTCCAAGTTCTTCAGCCCAATCTATTTTGCACACCGCCATTCCGAGATTACCGAAGCATGAAGTTCGCAGAAGTAGAATACCTGGTACAAGAAACATTATTTCCTTATAGTCCATAGACAAAAAAGCAAACTTTTGGCAACCTCACACCCGAAATGCTGTCACGTACTCTACTGGTGTCGGGCTGACGCAAGATGTCATTTGTTAGTGCGCGTGAGAAAGTAAATTTGCTCGGTGTTCTTATCAGGTTGTGTATGGCTTCACATCTTTATTTGCTGTTTGTATGGTATACAGATCAATAATGGCGCGCTGATTTCAAGTATTAAGCACATCTAATTGATCCCAGTAGAAGGTAAGTCATGCAAAAATGGGCACAAGCGCCAAATGCTTTTCCTTTATTGCGTATGGGTCTTCGTCAATTTTGTCTTTACTTTCCTATCTCCTTTCCTCGTTTTCTTCTCCTAACTTCCTTTCCTCTGCCTCTTCCCTCCTCTCGAAAGAGTAAGCAGGCGTTGTGCCCCTCTGGGTGGCTATTGCCAGCTTGCTCTCTCCCTCTTTTCTGTGTCCTTGAGTATATATGTATCCAAATCAAATAAATAAATAATAAATACTTACGAAGTATCTCAGCGTTCTGTCGTTGCAACCTATTTAATGTTGTCACTTGCCTTGCGATAAAACCATGAACCGATTTATGCAATATATTCACATTTGTTGGCTTTGTTGTTACCTTGTGCTCACAGAGGGACTGCCGGTATTCATGAGGTAGAGGTCATGATTGTAAGGGAAACTTTCAAATCTTCGTCCTCTTGCATTTATTTTTCTTTGTACATCCCAGCGCCATATGATGCGCATTGAAGGCTCCTATGATGACCCAAAGCGATGAACATATGGTGAAAATACTAGCTAATATTAGGGAGTTTTCGAATAGGGGCGCCAATCGTTTTGGGGCCCCAACGAAATAGCGTCGAGGCTACTGCGCGTGCGCCACACCCAAACAGCGTTTGGGTTTTGCGTTGGGGACGCTATTTCTCGAATTTAGCGGCAGCCCCAAAGCCTGCCCGAAAAGCTTTGCGTCAAACAAACATGACGGCACCCATTGAAGCGACGGCTCTTGCCCAAGACTAGAGTGACCTAGGATGGGGTAGTGTACTAGAGCACTGCATGGGCTCGGGCCTACCCGGAAACCCGGGCCCGGCCTGGCCCGGCCCATGGGCCGGGCCGGGCCGGGTAAAGTAGTTCTCACGGCGCGCCCGGGCCTGAAGCTCCGGGCTTAGGGCCGGGCCCGGGTTTGAGGTGGTGGGCTCAGGTCGGGTCGGGCTTGGACTTTGCTGGGTTCTTAAATGGACAGTATAGTGAAGCAGTGAATCGGTTTAGACTGATGAAGTGAAGTCTAAGAACTCGAATGTCATTCATTTCACCATGATAAGTTTATTATCACAAGAGAAAATTAAGGTCAAAATTCGATTTTATAAATTTTGCGCCGAAATCACCGAGCGTGACGCCACGGATTTCAAACTGTATTTGTCGCATTTGGGGACATTGGCTCTATAAAATTTCCCGGAACTTAGTATGTTAAGTTTATGGCCCCCTCAGAGGTCAATGTACTTCATTTTTAGTTATTTGGAACTACGTAGGACCCATTAGACGCCGTCAGAAACTAAGATGATGTCACGGTGTCTGCTGCGCTAACTTAAAGGGGGCGTCGCCACCCGCATTTACCTTTTTGCGCGTTTGCTCACGTACCGAGAGTCTTGCCCCGGCGAGCGTGGTGATTTAGGAATTGCTAAAGAGTAATCTACTGATAATAGAGAAATTGTTTTTCCTTCTAGTGCCCTCATGTATGTTCCACATGCGTTGTGCATACATGCATATACGCTTCACATTTTCTCTCGAAATAAACGCTTTTTTTATGGGGGGCAAGCCATTTAGCGAAATTTTATTACAGACAAGTACTGAACTTCTTTTACTCATTGCATATGGGGCTACTTGATTTATCTTAAACGGGCGAGCTAAAAGTACATATACTAGGCGCCTATATAGTTAAGATGTCCTTATTCTGTGCTTTATTTGCACTCACTATGATTTCATATCCGAAAGGTTATTCTGTTATCGCAGTAAAAAATGTAATATACTAAATATATAGCTGTAACTTATCGCAAGAGCGATCACAGAGCTCTAAAGCGAGCAAACGTTTTAGATGCGAAGCATCTCTTGCTCAGGGGTATGTCCCGCAGCGTTTGCCGGGTTATCCACACTCACACTACGCATGCGCAACTCTCCTCCTTCCCTTTCTCCAACAGCTGCGCGCTACTATCTCCACTTCTCTACCATTACCTGCTTCCGCTTCTCCTGCGTTCTCGCCTCTGCTCTCGCGGCGCATGCGCTATTCTCCTCTACTCTCCTCTCCTTCATGTGGTAGAGCGCTGCGCGCGTTCAGTTCAGCGCTTGCTTCGGTTTATTCCTCTGAAATGCGGGCTCGACATGCCGAAATTCTCTCCTGCGCAGAGCCGCGATGAGCGCCAGCGCATGCGCGTCCCCCTCCCTCTCTCTCCTCTCCAACGCTGCCCCCCTCTCCGCGCCTGTCGCCCACGTTCGCCGCTCGCCCTGTGAGAAATAACGGCCAGGCTTAGCTTAGGTGTCAAACCCACCTAAGCTAACGGGCCGCATTCTGGAAAATTTCCTCCAGCAAGGGCCAGGACAGTAACGCAGCTAAAAGAGCGGGGGGGGGGGGGGGAGTAGAGGGGCTAGGTTGTACTAAATGTCAGCCAACATTGTTATTTAAAAAAGAGCTTTCTCATATGTCACATATGGGTCGTTGCTGAAGGGTATTTGGCGACAGGATTCCAACAACGTATCTATACCTATCTTCTACATGACTAAAATCAGGACACCGATATTGAAATATGGAGTTTTGTTTCACGGTTAAGTATCAAGGTGGCCGCAGGGGATGCCTCACGACAAAAAAAGCTTTAGATCTGTCATACCTGTGTAGCTTAAGAACATACTTATAAAGAAAATGAAAAATTGGGACGAGGACGGCCATGTGCGGGCCGCGGGCCTTTAGGGAGAGGCCCACGGGCCGCGTGTTTGGGTCGCCTGCGCTGTACAGGTATTGTGTGAGAGTTACATGACACTGCCACAACACCGTTGGAATGTGCAGGAATAGCATAGGTTCAAGCAGCATAGGGCGTGAGGCAAAATATATTCGCTTGACGAAATATCAGGCTTGAAAAAAGACAATTACGAATTCCGTGCCGGGTGATGTCCCTTTACTCATCCAGTGAGTAAGCGTCGAGAAGCTTATTCGCGCCTTTATTTCCAAACTGTAACGAACACCAAAAGTAGATCGAAATCGCTTCGTCCACCTCCTGCCAGTCCTACCCGCGTAGTGCTGTGGTCACCTTCTACCAGTACAACATCGTTAGGAAGGCATAGAGTATTATGATACGCAAGAAAAGAAGAGCGCGGTGCAAGCCACTGCTAAAACTGCAAGCAGAAGCCATCAAAGAGGAGTTTTATAGGTGATACTGAAGAGTGTCACGACGTTCGGGAACGATAGAAATTAAGGGATAAGCTGCACACCTACGTTCATTCTGCAGAGGTCCGCAAAGACATCCTAAATTTGCTCCAGTGGTGAAAGCTGAGAACAACGACTGCCGACGCCTTCACATTTCGCAAGGCAGATGTGCACCGCTGCGGCTAGCGCATGCAGTGCGAGAAACTTTAGCGTGGCCGGATATGTGATGCAACGGTGGATGGCGTGCTTAAAGCCGGAATCTCTAGATAATTTGATTTTTTGCACAATAACACGTGAAACAATAAACTATAAAATATGCCACAAAAGACTTATAGACTGTATATAGTAGCAATAGTGTGATATATGAAAAGAATGCTACCACAAATACTTTTTTCGTTCTTTCGGCTGCCTATATGCATTTCAAGAGTACACGCGGTGACACGGATCGTTTTAATTTTTATCTAGGTTAGTGTACATACAGCAAGGTAATAAATATGGCTAATTTCTTCCTCCATCTTGCTGTGACAAGGTGCCCCCATGCTGAAGAGGTGTTAAATATCCAGAAGGGTGCATGATTGGCTTTGTCGTTAGAGCATGTTTTAACTTTCAGTAAAGAGCGCAATGAAAGCGTTGTGTTCTCTGTCTCCTCTGTTTTTATTGCACTTTTTATCGAAACTGAACTTATGCTGCAAATCACTTTCCTTGCTGCAATATCTGCTGCAAAATGCTCTTGAAGATCCCCATTTCATTAAAAAAAAAGTTATAGTATACCATTGCCGAACAAACGTTCATTGTACCCAGTATGTCCACTCAACTCTTTCCACCGTGAGCCCCTCTTTACACGAAATTACCGTAAGTTAAAGTAGAATTGTTATCGAAATATTCGTCAACAAAGCGTAGATATTTGCTACTTAAAACACTGCTATAGATTCTATGTTCTGGCAACACCACCTATATTATTGGCTCGGGCCTCTGTCGAGTCTGATCTGCCGTCGGGCCAGGCTGGGCCGAGTAGGCGAAATTTTTTCTCGGGTTCGGGTCGGGCTCGGGTCGCGTATTGAATCAGCGGGCCGGGCTCGGGCGGGTAACCTTGAACGATTTGCGGGCCCGGGCCGGAAATCACGGCCCGTGCAGTGCTCTAGGGTGTACAAAGCGCCGCAGACCCTATTCAAAAACTCTTAGTTTCTGCTTGGCCTAAAGCGAGTACACGCAAAGGGCTTTGGGGCCCCAAACCTTGGGCGCCCCTATTCGAAAAGTCTCTATTCTTAAGTAGAAATTACTTAAAAAATTTGCGAGAATTAAGGAAAATTAGCGAACATGAATTAGTTCTTAATTGCTAGGCATACATATTGATTACCGTCATGAGGCGCATTAGATGAAGCATATAAATGTGCTAAGTGGTAAGTGAGCAACACTTTTATTCAGGGTGCGACATACGGCCGCTGCCCTAATCTTGCTTTTGTTTCCAGCTTGTTCGCCAGATGAGTTAATGGTTTTCGGATATTGAGACAGATGGGTGAGATCGTATTCTCACTTATCTTCACATAATGCGCGGTGCGGATCTAGTCCTGAGAAGACTATTCGAAGAATTGACTGGACCACTTTAAAGTCTGGCATGAAAGATGTTTGTCCAGCAGGTATATGCACTGGACTAGCACAAGCAAACAAATGCACAATGCAAGATGTCATAGGCTCCATCTCGACTGCGCCCAGACGCAACGATTTTGATGCAGAATTGGAAAGACTGCGAGGGCTTCGCCACCGTGGGGAACGCAGATATCGGCGTACAAAGTCCGTCCACTACTTTAGGGCACCCAGACGAATGGAAAAATATATTCAGCGTCGTATGGGCAAATGAAGTTCTGAACGTCGAAGAACGTTTTGTCATACACTAAACACCCGCAAACCTCTATCTCACATCTGGAGAACATTGCGTGCTCTTTGATGCCTTCCTGAGCAGCGTTTTTCCATTAAGGCGCTGGCTCTCTTTCAAAAGCAGCGTGGCATTGATGTCGAAGAAGGCTTTTTCACGAGAATAGCAGACCAAGTGGTTCGTCCAGATTCTCTGGCTGGAAGTGACGTCCCTCATACTCGTGACGGCCGCTTGGACCTTCCTTTTAAAATGGAGGAACCTGAAGTGACACGAGCTCTGTGCAGGCATTGTTCACCAACGGGACCTCACGGTATATCATACCGATCCCTTGCATTCAGGGTGAGACTATGAGTGGAAGCTGCTACGTCTGTACAACATAACCTGGCCAGAGGAAGTGTTCCCAACAAATAGAAGACAAGCCGTTCGCTACCACTTCTGAAGCAACGAAAGTCCCCACTTGAACTTTCCTCGTACCACCCTATTGCATTGGCAAGCTACGTGGGAAAGAGAATGGAAGGGATGATTCTTAGCCGCCTTGAGTGGTATCTTGAATATTACAAGATTTATGAAAACTTCATGGCTGGCTTTCGACATCATCGCTCATCTATGAACGACGTTGTGGATCTCCTTATGTGTGTCCAGCAACAGAAATCGCGCAAGCGCTTG
This sequence comes from Rhipicephalus sanguineus, assembly GCF_013339695.2. Taxonomy (NCBI): domain Eukaryota; kingdom Metazoa; phylum Arthropoda; class Arachnida; order Ixodida; family Ixodidae; genus Rhipicephalus; species Rhipicephalus sanguineus. Next base: position 115,922,723 of record NC_051177.1, read on the forward strand.
TCTGCAGCCTTGTTCCTAGATGTGAAAGGCGCATATGACAACATACCATACGAGGCCATTTTCGATGCCCTTGAGATGGCTGGCCTGAATGGTCAGTATTTCGATGGAATGCTAGCTAACTGACAGCAAGGTCATTCTTTGTCTGAACCGATGCCGGCCGAACCCCACGGTGTTATAGCTGCCGGGGCGTTCCTCAGGGAATGCCGGGGCATTCCTCGGGGTTTCCTCGCTCTTATTTAACTTTTTGAATACCTGCCATGCACAAGATATCCTTATACGCAGACGACATATCTGTCTAGACATCAGCTGTCACACGCCTCCAGATACGAGCGAGCCTTCAGAAAGCTGCAACTTTGAAAGCGAACTACATTGGCATATATATCCCGACAAAAATGTGCATTAGTGGCGTTCACACGCAAACCAACGACGCACTGCGCCATTCTATCAACGGGCCGACCATCTCATATGTTCGAACCCACGAATGTCTGGGTATAATCATTGGCAGAGACCTTCGTTGGAGCCCGCATGTGGCTTACATGATGCAGCGCCTGACAGCAATTTACCAACTGTTCAAGTTCTTCGTTGCAAAAACCTGGGGGTTGTCGGTAGACGCAATGCTGGAACTGTACAAATCACTGTTTCTCGGTTTTTTGAGATATGGTGCGCCTGTACTGACAAACACTTAGAAAACAAATATTTACTCTATGCAGGCTGTACAAGCTCAGGCTCTCGGAGTTTGCTCTAGCTTGCAAAACGTGCGTCAAATGAAGCCCCTATTTTCATCGCACAGGACCAGTGAATAAAATGCACATTGCGGTGGAAGCTTTGAGAGCTCATAACAGGCATTCTGCCACCACCTTGGAAGAGTGCATTCAGAAAGACCACAAGCGTCTTATTGTGCAACGATCTCAAAATATTCCGCCCGCCTTCCGTCAGACTTCAACCCCGCGCCTAAGCCGACGATTACTCATTGGTGCTTAATTCGACCTGAAGTGCATCTGAGTGTACCGGGAATCAGAAAAAAATCTCATATCTCATCGAAAGTGCTGAAACAGCTATACCTGCGTCTTTTGCACTAGAGGTACGCCGACCACGTACATTTTTATACTGATGGATCAACAACTCTCCAGTGTTCGTCTGGCGCAACTCGTGTCCCAGCGCAAGCTATTAACCTCAGTTTCAAGACAGAACACCAAACGACATTTACGGCTGCGGAACTTGCTGCTCTTCGCGGTGCACTTTAGGTGCTCGACCGCGACCAGCCTTAACGATTGTCAATCTTCAGCGATTCAAAGGCAGCTCTGCAATATTTGCGATCAGCCCTGTGGCACAGACCTTTCGAACAAATATGGTCTCGAGATTAGGTATCTCCTCATACTTCAGTCGAGAAAGGACACCACGTGACATTTTAGTGGCTGAGAAGTCACTCTGGTGTGATAGGCAATGAACACGCCGAGAATGCTGCTCCATTAGCTCTTCAAGGTGACAGGCTCGCGAGAATACCTCTATCAAGGTATCAAGGTATCTCCCCCCTTGGCATACAGCAAGTAGACTGAACAGCCAGCACCACCACGACTCGAGCTCTTTGCAGCTTCAGACACCTACTGGAATCTACCGAAAAGACGCCCCTCTGCTTTGCCCTTTATGGTTAATAGCAGCTTTCTCGAAGTAATTCTCGTTTCTCATCTAAATGGCTCACAACCTTTTTCGTGACGACTGTGGTAGCGACGGGACACTACAGCACACCACCTGTGACTGCCCTTGCCACAATGTGTAGGGACAATTACTCGTGGTCGCTCTAGCTGACATAGACCGCAGACCGACGACGGCAGAATCCATTTTGAAATGTCGTCCTGAGAGGCGATCGCGGATGAAGGCAACGAAAGCAATGCTCAAGTTCTTGAAGTCATCATCTGTGGTTATAGACCAATGAAGATATTGTGACTTTGAGGTGTGTGACTGTCTGTGGTGTTCCCCCTCTTTCTTTCTCGCTACCTCTATCTTTAAACCTTCAACATCCCATTCCCCAGTGCAGGGCTGCGTACCAGTTTTTCTAGACTGGTTAACATTGTTTCCTTTCCTCTCTCTGCTGTTCTTACCATACCCTGCACCTAAGGCACTTGTGTAGGAAGCTTCCCTGCGAAAAATGCGTCAAGCATCCAAACAAAATATTATTTGTATATACATGACTAAACGAGTACTACACGGTGGGCTCGGGAGAAAACGACGAACACAAGGACGGCCAGTGAAATGCACAAAGCTTACAAGCCGTTAATCTACTGTTATTAGTTATTCCTCAGTTAAAAGCGAGAACCTCGCCATTCAATACGAAGCTTCTAGCTGTCATGGGGTAAATAAAGTAATAATAAGGAAGAACAGACTATTGGTCGACTGTCGTCCGTTTCTTCCTTTCTCTACGTTTTTCGCGCAGTTTTCCACATAATACAATAATAAGGAAAGGTAAAGGACAGCTGTTAGTCGAGTTTCCGGAGGATGTGGAGGAACTGTCCTTGTCTTGTCTCCCGCTACACCGTCCTCATGGCTATAGGTATTGCAATAGGTATCTCCCACGACAGCCGATGTTCTTCGCGGCTGATGACAAGGACGGCAGACCTCTTTTTTCCGAAAAAAAAAGTGAATAAAGAAATTACTATGAAATAGCTGCTGCGTGACCAGGTTTCGGATGTCGGTGAAACGAATGTCGCGAAAGGCAAATACTACGAATAAGCAAATAACCAAGAAGCAAGAAGCAAGAGAAAACGCAAGAGGCATGAACTTGCGGGTCAGTGGTGTAGGACTTTAAAAAAAAGGAAAGAGAGCAAAAATATGTAACACCCAATAGGATCAAAGACGAGAAATACAACGATAGTGCGAGTTTCTATTGTCGCACTATGTTTGTAGAACCATAGTCCTATTACGGCACTGATGCTGCAAAGCAAGCTAGAAAAGAAAGGGGAATTTGCCGCTCGAGCAATGGCACACAAAAGTAACGTCCGGGATGATGATGACGCTGTAATGAACTTTATTTGGTCCTGGAAAACCCCGATCAGACAATCCCCGAAGAGGGGTCCGCCGCAGTTGCTGGCAGCGCCCACGCTGGTATTGGAAGACCGTGGCCCTCCGCCCGTTCGCAGGCCTCCTGGACTGCCGGGATGGAACTAGCTACAAATATTCAAGATTTGAGGGCTCTTGGTCACCTCGTGCACATATGTCAAATTTTTTTGGTTGATTTTCTCAGAAGTAACATTTTTGGTATTTTTCCATACGCAAATATTCATAGCGCTTTTACTAATAAAGATTTTTTATTAAAACTTGGCACTCTTCCTCATCACATTAGTGGGTGTGCAATGAACCTCAATAAGCAAAATCGTGCCACAAGATTTATTATGGCTGCCTGTTATACGAAGGTGCCCCTAGTGTTAGTGCATAATTTTTTGGTTATTTAATCACTATAATATTAGTATTCATCTGATCTCATTTGTTTTAGCTCATTGCACTAACCAAAGCTTCTTTTATGTCTCTGCAAAAAATGAGGTTTTTTGTTGAGTTGAATTTGAATTAGGACTGTTCGCGTGAGGCCCACTTTTAATAAATATTTTAATTATAAATAATAACAAAAAAGGACTTGCTTTGTAATGCTAACATCCTCCTAAAAAGGTCTACTTTATAATGTAGACGAGTAATATCTACTGATTACCGCTTTTTAAAATTTTTTTCCGACACTTCACCTCATATCTTAAGCGTGTAACTTTGGACAGCTACCTAAAAATTTCAGGGTGTCGACGAAATCCTGCTTCCTATTCACAGTACGAAGTTGCGTTAACGATCAAGTGAAAAGACACGTACGTTTTACTGGTATTCCATTACAGAATTTGAGGTCAGCCCTGCAAATTGAATATTCTACTTGGTTACCTTTTGACATCAATGCGGCGTTCAGAACTTACTGCTTATCACAACGTATGCGTTGTTTTTGGAAAGTCGTATGAGCACCCAAAAGCTTTTTCGCCTCTTTTTGCAGACTGGCGAAAAAGAATGTTGGGCCTGTTTATTAGTGGACCTACCTAATTCTAATTTAAGACAGAAAAAAGATTTGCGCCCCACACTCCATGGATAATCTAAGCGGTCTGATTGTGTATTTCGGACAACTTGACGTTCCGGCTTCAACGCATCTTGAATCAAATTTTTTCACTTTCTAATTGCTATCCGACGTAACATAGCGGCCGCATTTCCTGCACTCTGGATGGCTTCGGATTCAATACCGCCATTAAAATCGATTATGAATATCTAAAATTGTGTTCATCTTCTGTGGTTTCTATAACGTTGGTGTGCTATAAATTGTGACAACCTACAACATTTCCATAGAGACAATAACCCTTAATGCAATAAATAAGCTAATTAACGAGCTTTTCCTAAGTAGCCATTTCTATGCCATTATAGCAGCAGCAAAGCATTGTCGACTCCACGTAAAATTTCGAAGACGAAAGAAGCCGTAAGCACGGCCAGCTCGAAGTACTCGCGAAGAAGAAATTGCCTGTGCAACTAAGCATGCAACTTTCCGGATCCCCGCACTTTTATCGCCCACCCAGCAGCACTACAGCTGCCCGCAACAGGAAAAATAGAGGTATATATATATGGCACGATTTAGGTTTTCCGAGGAAACCAAGTGTCAGTATTGTAGTCGCAACGAAGCCCTTCGGCAATTAGGTCCGTCCTGTTTCCAGATCGTTCGCAAGTAATCCGGCAGCAACCGCGACCTTGGTATCAGCCCAGTTTCGCTTGCGTCGCAAATCCTTTGGGCGCTATAGGGGAGCCCGGCTATATGCAAGCGTAGCTAGTAGCCAATGGAAGGATTAGAACACCGTATCAAGGGACTGCTTTTTATTTTCTGTGTACTTGTTGTTTCTTTATTTCCTCACTTCCGACTTAGTCTTTACGGCAACCAATAACCTTAAGGCCTTGGGCGGGCTTGGACGTCCTGTGTGTATTTTAGATAGATAGATAGATAGATAGATAGATAGATAGATAGATAGATAGATAGATAGATAGATAGATAGATAGATAGATAGATAGATAGATAGATAGATAGATAGATAGATAGATAGAAATAATGAACGCTCCGGCAAGAAGAGTTGCCTTTGTAGTCCTTTTGGGTAGGCAACATATGCGGGAATGAGAAATGGGCATATATCTCACTGATAGGTGAAGTGGGACACATTCGTGAACACATAAGACGCCTGATCTTTTTTTTTACATGACGAGGATTTGGGGACATGGGCACGTAGCGCCATCTCTCGTCGGTGACAGCGGTGGTCTGCCTTAACTGAATGGGTAACGTGCGAAAAACATCATATCTGACAAAAAAGCTAGTGGTCAAAAACGAGACTAGGTTCTGTACAGCAGAGACTTATTTCAACATTCAGTTAAAATTGCAGTGTCGCACTAGAAACCACGTGGCTTCACACAGTGTTTAATCTTTTACAATAGAACCCCATATGTTCCTAATGGGTGGTGTTCAATTGACCTGGGAAGCCACACGCTGTTTTAGTGCGATACTGCAATTTTACCAAAGTGTTTCAGTAGGTCTCTGCTGTATAGAAGCCGGAGTAGTTTTCGATACCTGGCTTTTTTGAAGATATGTAATTTTTTTCGTCTATTTCCCATTCAGTTATGGCAGGATCCCGCTGCTGACGCCGAGAGATGGGGCCACGTACAGATATAGCCGAATCTTGGGAATTATAAGAGTTGGCTGGCAGGTGGCGCTGCTCTGCAGATTCGCCTTGATAAAGGTGATCTTTTTTTACGAAGTCTAACCTGGCATTAGCTGAAATACATCTTAACGTCTACTACGTTATGCAACAAGATATCGGTACCATACGATGTAATTTCGATAGGAAATAATTGAAAAGTACTTGTCTGCTTCACGCTAACGACTTTATTTAAAAGCGGCTTGTAGCGATACTTCATCTACTACTGTGTTGTACCATATCGCAAAATTCAGCGAGAGCAATGCCACAGCTGACCCCGAACGATGGCGACTGCACAATTTCTCAACTCTCGCGTGCAAAGTGGGTTTACAAGTCACTCCTACAAAGCAAGGAAAATTGTGCAGTCTTTCGTTCAAAAATAAACATGGCTAACTAGATCCCATTAATGTCTCCGCGCAACCACACTGCGAGGTAATTAACTTTTCCGCGATCCCAACCGGTGATCTCATCACCACAAAGCTCCCACTGCGCATCACCCGAATATTTCCCGAATTATACTTCAATTTTTTTTTTCAAACTACTACGAAGTTCCCCCGCTTCCTGTTTTCGTTCTTGCTCGCCGTTGGCGCAGCTCATTTATTCTACTTCGCAACCAGTGTCTGCCTATGTTTCCACTCAAACCACTTTTTCTTCGGAACCCAGTGCGCAAACAAGAGCGATATTTTATAGCTCAGACATGTGGGGTAACAAATTTCTGGAAGACAGTCAAGAACGGCTCAGCGCAGCCTAATCCGAGCAGAATGAAGTAGAAGCTTCACTGCCGCTCTAATTTCAAAGGTCATGTTGCGTACCCGTCCTATTTATGCGCCTGATAAATTTACGCAGAAAAGGGCTTTCGAAGCTGCGCAATGAAATACTATCGTGTTTACAAAAGTCAGCTTGTTCGATCATGTTTTCGAGTAACATGCCTGGCTTGCTGCAAGATTTTATTTTTTGTCTACTGTGTACGGCTCTTTGGTAAATGATGCCGAAACCTGTTGTGGCAGAAAAAAAAAAAGCTTGTGTAGCTCAGAAAAAAAAAAAAAAACAAGTGACATTGCTTAAATTTCTACGGCTCCCCATATATTTTCATTGAAGAATCAAAACTTTCAGGATGCGTGGTCTTAGGTGAACAGACTTAAGATATGAATAAATTAAATATATGTACACCGACATAGTAAAACCAACAACATTAGTAGTCGTCTTCATGCTCTAAAGTGTCATACAATAGGCGCCGAAAAGGGATCGTTTAGAAACACTGACGGTCAGTATTGACGTTCTTGGCACAATCTCTTGCATTCTAGGAGTACTTAAGTACTCTTCATATGAGCCTGCCTAAAAAAGTCACAGTTTAACCGCAAGGCCGAAGCAATGAATGCGATAACAACAAATTGTAGTGTTACACGAAGTGAGGCTGGTAGCTAACTGTTTCGCGTAACTACAAAACGCTGGTGTAAAAGAATACGGCCGCTCCAGGGAGAGATGTTCTCCACATACTCACTTCGCGTTGAGAGCGCAGCACGTAGAAGGTTATACCAGCCGCCTGCTGTGATGGCTTTCGAGGTAGCGCGCGCGCCAGCGATCGCGACCGCGCGCTTAGATTCAACGTTGAAAGTGGCTGCTCGCGCGACAACCGCCCTCGCCCCCCCCCCCCCCCCGCCTCCCATCTCGTGCCTTTTCATGGTCGTTAAAGACGGGTGGGGCGTTTCCTGTCTGTTTCGACAGCAGGCCTCCCGAGTGGGGTGATGTTATGGCATGTACCCTGCGAGCGACGGAAATGGACCGGCTCGTTTGATCTCTGCTTCGGCCGCGCTCGTCGCACCCGCTCGCGCGCTTTTACCCGCGGTAAAACATGCATTGCGCGGGGGGATCTTATCAATTAGGACTTCATACCGGAAGGACATGGTGGCGACGGCGACAGCAACGGTGGCGTTAAAAACCCGTCGAGACTGTCCATATAATTGCTATAGCAATAATAACGGTCATTTTGTACGGAATAATCTTTAGGTGAGGCTTCTTGGTATTACCCAAAAACGTGGGATCAGGATATTTGTCTTAAAAATAAAACCCATAACAACTTTTCTAACGGAGCCGTTGCCATGGAAGTCCTCATTTGAAAGAGAGTACAGTACCACATAGAACCCTTAAAGAAAATATCTTATAAAAGTTTAGATTTTATTAGTCTTGTTAACTGCTAGCGTCCATTACACTTCCAGTTTATTTCCTTGCCAATTATTTCTGTGGTATCCTTCTTTTATATTTTAGGTGACTTATTGAATTTTTCGCGCTTCACATTCGGTGACTTTATTGTTCCAGAAAGTAAATGGCAGCCCCCTGCCATCGACTGGAGTTTCAGTGTTTCTATACACTGCACTTTCGAAAAACTCTTAGGTGATATTTCAGTCAAAGATTCATAGTAAAAAACCGTGACCATCTGCTTCGAAAGCGTAAGATAGGCTTTATTTCGGATTACTTCTGCTAGCTGGAATTACCGAGATTCTTCGTTTAACTAAAGTGCTTCGCTCAACGCAAAAAGCAATTCCGTGACGCACCTATCATTCTGTGCAGTAAAAGCCACACGTGTAAGTGCGTACATATGCAACAGATCCTCGAAAACTACCAAAGATATTCAATTGGTCACAGACATTGTTTAAGTGGCACCAAATACTAACGTTCGTCTTATTCTTGGGGTCCTTCTAGAAATGAGCAAGTTTAGCGATTTGGTATAAAAGCAGCATTTTCTAACAGCTGTTTGACAAGACAACACGCAAAACCGAGATTCATATGGCGACTTGCCTTTTTACGCGTTTGTTTAAAAAACAGCACCCTAACACATTTTCTGAAAATGGCGCAGCCCTGCAGTATCAGATGAGAACTAACCCTGTGTTTCAAGGCTCCCTGAAAACTGTCTATCCCAGAATAATGGTAGGTATTCTTATTTTTAAGCGTTTTTGCAACTTTCTGCACGGAATGTGATAATGTCCATGGTGGCTGCGATTATTTCGACACAAATTTTTTACCTAATTCTACTGATAACGAGTATATGTCTTTCTTGCAATATTCATTCGCATAATATCAGCGGTGGCTTATATTGGCTTGATGTTGGCTGGTCTTGGCCAACGTTGGTTAATGTTGGCATCTACCGTAGTAAAAGTAAACGTACCGTCATAAAATCGCTGTGTAATGATCCATATTTATGGTGTTTGCTTTTAATTGGAACAAGTATATTTCTTGTGCATGTAAAGAGCCCAGGTAACAGAAGCACTTCACCCAAGCCCTGCTAATATCGTCTAATTATAGAGTATATAAACAAAGCAGTTCACCAGTCTTTTGCCTGTTCATAAACAAGGAATTAAAGAATGATAAGATGAATACAAACTGCAAGAAAAAGTACAGGCACAATGCTAACAATTAACTCGTAATCAAAACGAAATTCTAAGTGCACGTAAAAGATATGACACATATAGAATGAGATGAGATGGAGCTGTCCTTGTTGTTGGCCAGCTCGGTACAAACGGTTCATGTTCTCACGAATGACAGTATACTGGATAACAGCCAGAAGTAGAAGATGAAATAGAACAGATGCTTCTAACAACATCTGAAATAATTATACAAGAGATCACCAGTGTTCCGTCAAGAGATATAAACTAAAGTGGACACCAAGGAAGGCAAGCTCCTTGAAAGCAACATATTAGTTGCATGTATTTCTAAGCGATATGAACTATGCATGTATAACAGAGAACTATATGCACTAACATGCACTATATATGACCTATTCTCATGATCATTTACAGGGAATGCATTATGTGAGTTCAGTTTATGCAGAAGACACGTTCTGTTTGACGACTGTTAGAGTTATATTTCTGAACAGCGGCATTAACATGGGCTGACCATGTTCGTTATGACGATTATACAAGCGGATCTTTTTTCTCCACTGCCTAAGTGGCACACACTAAGTCTATTTACGAGATGATAATCAATGGTACCACGACGTGGGCACGTTAGAAGCACAGACGTGCGAAAACGGGAATGAAGTAAACATGGGATCACAAGAGTCATGGTGCATCATCTAGTCCCAAACAGAAGAACGAACGCGAACTCACGTTCGTGTTGATACGCCGGACACGAAATGAACAGATCCGCTTACTTGATTATTTGTATCAAGTGCTATCCCATCTCGACGCAGCAGTGCGCGTGGTCTGGGCAAGCGTGCGGGAGACGGCTGACGCAGTAGTAGCACTCGACAAGCAGCTTAATCCGCATACAGCGGTTCTGCTGGGGGAGAAAACAGAACGACGATACATAGGGTCCCACTTGGAGACTTCGGCAGAAAGTATTAGTTGCTTTCAATCAAGGCTAAGAGAGACTAGCGCCCCGGACAAGAGAGGAGGCGAAGTAGGAGGGAGCTTGCCAAGTGCGCAATTTTGTTAATGTTTTTGTTGTTGGGTTGAGAACACAAGCTGAGCCACTAAATATACTCGTATGATAATACTGTCATGTTGTCGTGACGGTGAAGCAAAGAAGGCCGCAGTTGGTAAAGATGAATTGCTGGGCGAACTTGTGCTCAGCAAAGGAAAGACTCGTAGTACCAGTGACACTAGCTGTAGTACAAAGATATCGGCGAGCACGGGCGTCGGCCGTCGACTAATCTGTTGATCTGTGAAATGAGTCGTGTTTTATACATGCCTTATCGAACCTTCCAGCGTTATCGCTTGTGCTCGCGTTTTATCTGGAATAAACTTGGTAACTCGCGGCGTGCGCGTAACTTTGACAGAACAGTCTGAAACAATCGCGAACTTTCTAAGCACTGCGGCGCCGCCTGCGACGAGTGGTGCTAATAGTTTTGTGGGATAAAGCAGGTCGCATCAAACGTAAACAAATAAGCGCACGAGGCAATGCTTCCTTATGAAAAAGCATCGTCCCGATGCTGCAAAAGAACAAAATTTCGAAAAAAAAAGAAACAAAAGAGTTAATGAAAAAAAAACAGTCCTAAAACTCCGCTAGTGCATACAGAACGGCTTAACGCGCACCCGATGTACAACCTCGGGGCGTGCCCGGTGCCGCCGAGAGTTCGTCATGCCGTCGGGCCCAACCTCGGAAGGATGCGGACATACGGAAGGATGGCGGCCCAAGCACCGTCGGTGGTTCGACCTGGACGTAGTACATTGAAAGCATGTCGGCGAGGGTTTTATTCAGACATCCGGTGAGGCCATTCGTCTGCGGGGGGTAGGTAGTTGTTCTTCGGTGAGCTGTCTGGCTGTACTTTAAGAACGTTTGCTTTAGGTCTTCCGTAAAATTCGTTACCCCTGTCGGTAATAAGGGCTTCTGGGGTTCCACGAAGCAGTAGGATGTTCTCCACGAAGAACTTCGCTACCGAGCCAACCCAAGGCATGGTGGTCGCTGACAACCTTCAAAGGCCTGCCATGTAGGTATGCGCGAAACTTTGATGTAGCCGAAATGCTCGCAAGGGACTCTTTCTCTTGTCGAATAATTTATTCGGCTTTCAACAGCGATCAGCTAGCATAAGCAATGACCCTTTGCCGACCTTCCGTCCGTTGTACAAGTATTGCGCCAAGTCCTACAAAGCTTGTGTTGGTGTGTATTTCTGTATAGGCGTCTTCGTCGAAGTGTTCCGGAAGTGATGGCGACTGCAAACGCCGTTTTATCCTCGGGATGCTTCTGCCTGAGTTTTCCCACTTAAGCTCGACGTTGGTTTTGGTCAGGTTAGTGAGTGGCTCGGCGATACGAAGTTTCTTTACTTTTGATGTGATCGGGTTTCACTCACAAAATTAAAGGAACAAGCGCACGTGCAATACTGCAGAAGACGGTTCTGGACGGACAAAAATGCGTAAGAGCTTGCGTGGGGTAGTACCCGGAGGATTCCAAAACGCGCAGTAAAAAACTCAACCGCTTTCTTTTTACAGATTCCTTTGACAGGCGCGAATGCTCAATAGACAGTGTTTATTGCTCATATTTTTTAAAAACTTGCTGCATTTCTGGAGAATTGTAAGCGCGCAAGGAGCCGCGAGCCGACGGCCGGGATATCATGTGTGCCGGCGGTGGCAGCAGCAGCAACACAAGCGGGCAGCCACGCTCGCCCGCCGTTGCCACCAGCGGCTCGGCGTCTACTGCCTGCCGTGCAACCATTGGCTGCGTCAATACGATGGGGAGAAAGAGCGTCTACGTCACTTGGGCAGAAACTGTGAACTTTGACCAGCAGACGGCTCCTACTTTTTACGTGCTCTGCTCACCCCGCTGTGTCTGTCGCGTAAACGCCATGAAAACCGCTTCGCTCGCCGAAGCGGTGGCATCACTTTACGTCAACGTTTTGTACAGCTACGTCACACCGTGTCCAAAATGAGTTAGCTGCTAGTCTTACTTCGTATAACATTCCTGTTTGTTGCGTTTGTATTAATTAACCTCCCTGCGGCAAAACTGTTGCCATTTTATTCTTTGAACGCGCGTAAGGAATCATTTGCATGCGCATGTTCTAGTATTATTGATTTAAACATGCGGTCTTCTGTGCATAAAGGTTTTTTTAGTGCAATGCACTTATTGGCCAAAGGTAAACGTCGTCCATCCGTGGTCACGCAGTTCCAAGCGAAACAGCCACCGAGCTTCGCCGATGGGCCGAGAGAGGGCGCCACCAGCCTGTCATCGGAGTCAGCGTTGTGGTGCTGCTAGAGGACGGACGTGTTTTTTCGTGGGCTCCGGAATGACAGCGTCAGATAAGTGCTTTTTTTTTTGCATGATTCGAGCTTGTTTCTTTAGTTAAGCCACTAGATTGCAGCTTAATAGAGCTTACAACTTTGTGCTGTTGGTACAAAGTGGTGTGACAGTCGCTTCGGGTGTTTTTTTTTTTAATATTTGTTTTTTTTGGCCACCACGTGGCTGAAAGGTGCACAGGTGCTTTGAAGTGTAACATACTTGCGGAGTTTTGTGATATCATTTGGCTTTAAGTGTATCTAATCTGCCGCGTGAATGCTCTATAGCCATGGTCAAAAAGACCGTAAAGTGTTCAGGATGCGGAATGGGGCGGAAAATAGAGGTTTGTGAGGATGAGACGACAGAGAGAGCTGACGCCAAGTGTAAGCAATGCGAGTTAGAGGCGAAGATGGAAATAATGATGGCCGCCCAGAATGAGCTCAAGGCGAGAATCTCCGAGCTGGAGAAAGCGGTAGCGACAGAGCGGGAAAAAACGATGGCTATGGCGGAAAGGCTTAAGTCAGCCGAGGAGGGATTGGCAAAGGTAGCCATGCCAGCAAAGGTAGCCATGCCAGCAAATGTAGCCACGGGGAACAGGGAAGCAGGCGACAGCGGGAAAAATGGGGCATCGACCCCCACAGTGGTAGGCGCGAAGGGGGAAACAGGTTTGGAAAAGACAGGTGCAAGGGACACAGGACCCACCTTCCGCGAAGTAGTCTTGGGAACGGGAGGGGACAAAACAACAGCAGTAGCACGCGCTAGTAACAGGTGCAGTGGCCAGGTGCGGGAGAGTCCACCAGAAAAGTCGGATCACGTGATAATCGCCGGGGACTCGAATTTAGCTACATGCGCAGAAGCAGTCAAGGAAAGGGTGAGAGGCGACAAACGAGTTTTAATAGGAAAGTTCCCGGGCCATAGGCTGGGATCAGTGATGAGACAAGCTAACGCAAAACTCGCAGCTAAGTCTAATGGACGTAACCTCGTGATAATCGCGGGAGGTCTAAACGACGTCTTGAGTAACGAATCAGCCGAACTAGGGACCACATTGGCGAAAGGGGTCGATGACATGCGCGCCATTTCCCCTCAGGTGCAGATAGTGGTATGCACAATACCGGAAGTACCGGTGCGTGACGGCAACCTGCAAAGAGCGGTTGTCGACGCAAACAGAGAGATATGGCAGATGAGTAGAGAGAAAGGCATTGAGGTAGTGGAAATAAACAGAGAGGTGCACAGGTGGGGTGGTTTTCGAAGAGACGGAATACACTTCGATAGGAGGCTTGGCCATGAGGTGGGTTGGCGTCTTGCAGGACGCGCAGTAGCTTTTTTGGGGGGGCACGCGGGCCCTTCGGTGCCCATGGTAGCTTGTAATGAGGAAAACAACCAGGGGGACTCTTTGACAGGTAGTATAGCGAAAAAACAGAGAAAAGGTAAAAGAAGGGAGAAGGCGCGTGTTGCAATTAGTTACATTAACATGCAGGGTGGCAGAAAAAAGGCAAAATGGTTAGAGATTGAGGGACAGGTAAACAAGGAACAGATAGGTGTTTATGCGGTTACAGAAACACACCTTAGAGACTTGGAAGAGCCACCACATATTGAAAATTATGTTTGGGAAGGATGTAACAGGATCACATCAGAAAGGAGAGGTGGGGGGGTTGGAATGCTAATTCATAGCAGAACAAAATGGGAGAGAGTGAAACAAACGTGTTCAGAGCACATGTGGGTTTCGGGCACAGTAGGTGGAAAGAAAACGTGGCTAGGTGTAGCTTACTTGTGGACAGGCAATAACTGCAGAGAAAAAAATCTGGAGATAGTGAAATGCATAAGCACCGATATTAAAGAATTTGGTCATGATGCCGAGATAATCCTTCTAGGGGACATGAACGCTCACATTCATGACCTTGACGGATATTCAGACACCAATGGCAAGTTATTGCTAGACCTCTGCGAGCAACATAGTCTTGAGATAGTTAACGTGGGGCCTAAGTGTGAGGGGCAGATCACGTGGGAAGTCAGAAACAGGCAATCGAGCATTGATTACTGTCTCATGACAGAAGGAATATATGACAAACTTAGAGAGATGAGAATAGACGAAGAAGGCATTAACAGCTTGGGTAGTGATCATAAACGCATAATATTACAAATGGGATATAAAACTGAAAATAAGAACATAGAATCAAAGTTTGGCAGCTCGTATCTAAATGACAAACAAATAACAAATATAGCCGCAAGAGTCGAGGAAAAAGTAGACGAACTACCAGGCAAAGACTGGAAGTATAGTGAGCTGCTACATGTAATCACGAAAGAAATGGAAATAGAGAAGAAAACCATTTCTTGGAAAGGAAAGAAAAAGCCAAAAAGTTGGTGGAACAAAGAAATCCGGGAAGCGATCGAGATGCGACGTCAGGCATCACGGGAGCACAGACAGGCAAAAAAGGAGAAGCGGCCACAGGACGAAGTCAACCAAATATGGGAAATATATTTAGAGCAAAAATCCATTGTGCAGAAATTAGTCGAGGCAAAAATTAAAGGTGAAAGTGAACGCTGGATGACAGAGATTCGCGAAAAGAAGAAGGCCGCGCCTAGGATTTTTTGGAGCCACCTAAAAGCGCTGGGTAGGAAGTCTGTCACAATGCAACAACATATGGTAGATGAAGGAGGAATAAATTGGAAGGATATGAAGCGCTAGGTTACATCCGAAAGATAACAGCCGATTCGTTTAAAAAGGTCCCCCAGGGGATTCCCCCGGTGAGTAAAAGTACGCAAAGGAGAGCAACCGACGAAGATGCAGTACTAGAGAATTTCAATTGGAAGAAGGCCGAAGGAAAAATTCCTAAGCGCACTACTCCGGGCTTAGATGGGGTTCCCGTCAGCCTCATTAACGAACTCGGACATAACACTAAAGAAGCACTGCTGAAAGCCGTAGAAAAGTGCTTACAGGAGAGGGAAATACCAGACAGTTGGAGAAAAAGTAGAATGAACTTAATCTATAAAGGCAAGGGAGAAAAGGATAACATTCGCTCGTATAGACCGCTAACAATTACATCGGTGCTATACAGGTTGGCGATGCAGGCAGTAAAATTAAAAATAGAAGCGTGGGTAGAACAAAATGATATTTTGGGAGAACTTCAGAATGGATTTCGAATCGACAGGCGGTTAGACGATAATCTGTTTGTTCTTACCCAGTGTATAGAAATATCTAAAATAGAAAACAGGCCCTTATACGTAGCTTATCTAGATATCACCGGGGCGTATGACAACGTTAATCAGGAAATTTTGTGGGATATATTGAAGGAAGTGGGCATAGGTGACGACTGTGTACAGCTTTTGAGGGAAATATACCGAGGAAATACAGTTTGTATAGAATGGGAAGGAATAAGTAGCAAGGACAGCGTTGAAATTAGCAAGGGGCTGAGACAGGGATGCCCTTTGTCCCCACTGTTATTCATGCTGTACATGGCGAGAATGGAAAAAGCGCTAGAAGGTAGCAACATTGGATTTAATTTGTCACACAAACAGGTCGGAGCGATGGTTGAGCAGAAGCTTCCAGGTCTATTTTATGCTGATGATATTGTCTTATTTGCGGACAGTCAAGATGATATACAGCGACTGGCAGATATATGCGGAAGGGAGTGTGAGGCTCTAGGGCTAGGATTTAGTGCAACAAAATGTGGATTGATGGTATTCAATGATCACGGAGACCATACAGTATTAATACAGGGCCAAAAAATACCGAGGGTAAGCGAGTACAAGTACCTCGGAGTATGGGTAAATGAGGGAGATAGATATATGGAGGTACAAGAGAAAGCATCGGTAGCAAAGGGAAAGAGGAATGCTGCAATTATGAAGCACAGAGCTTTATGGGGATACAATAGGTACGAGGTGCTTCGAGGGCTGTGGAAGGGTGTGATGGTTCCGGGGCTTACATTTGGGAACTCAGTGGTGTGCATGAAGTCAGAGGTGCAATCAGGAATGGATGTAAATCAAAGGACGGTGGGCCGCCTCGCGTTGGGCGCTCACGGGAAGACGACAAATGAGGCGGTAAAGGGTGATATGGGATGGACAGGCTTTGAAGTGAGGGAAGCGCAGAGCAAAATGAGATTCGAAGAGAGGCTGAGGAAAATGAAGGAGAGTAGATGGGCAGAGAAGGTTTTCAGGTATTTGTATAGAAAAAGCGTTGACACGCAGTGGAGAAAAAGAACTAGGAGGCTCACCAGTAAATATACGGCTGGCAGTGCGGGCGATATGGCAACAAGGAGCATTAAGCGGAAGGTCAGAGAGGCGGAGAGGACTTATTGGATGACAGCGATGGAAAAGAAGCCGGCTCTGAGTAACTACCGAAAAGGAAAAAACGAAATAAGGAGGGAAAGGTTTTATGATAATTCAAGGGGAAGCGCTTTACTGTTTGAAGCAAGGTCGGGCTGCCTTAGAACGCGTAGTTATAAAGCGAGATTTAGTAACGAAGAAGAACAATGTACATGCTGCGGGGGAACTAAGGAAACGATGGAACATGTACTGATTGAATGTGGCGATATTCACCCAGGTATACGTGTGGGCACGAGTCTACATGAAGCCTTGGGTTTTAGGGACAACAATGGAAAGCTGAACACGTCCGCGATAGAAATAAGTAAGAGACGGTTAGAGTATTGGTGGCAGAAAAGTAGAGATAAAGAACAAAAATAAATAATGGGGGAAAAATAAGGTCATTCTGCCTTAAGAGGCAGAGAGATGGACCGTGAATTTATATTTTTTGGTATAACATAGATTTAATCAATGTAGATAAGGTATTTGGCCAACATGAAACAAGGAAGCTTTTTTTTTTTTTTTTTCTTCGAGCCTGGTGGCAGACATGTCACCGCCCCGTTTTAAAGGGGACGCTCATAGCATCCATCCATCCATCGGAAAGTTTTTGAGGGTTTCGCCGCTAGGGGTGCTCCCACGCAGCAGCCAGCAGGAAGGCGTCGGCGAGCGGAGAGTCTTTCCCGCCATGAACTTGCACTCCTTAAAAGGCCCCTCACCAGGTTCGACAATTTTTAGTTGACGAGTGCAACGCATGCACTGGGTGTTCACGATTATGTCTGCCGAAATTTGCAACGCTACGCACCGCCTAAATGGGTCAAGTTTCAAGCTGAATGCTGCTTGCCCTTCTCCTCGCGGCTGCGCGCCCAGACAATGAGGGGATGACGTACATAGTGTAATGGCCCTACGTAGACGATTGTGCTCTGACGTCGCTTCTCTACGTAGGCGACTGTGCTCTGACGTCGCTTCTCTACGTAGGCGACTGTGCTCTGACGTCGCCAACAGTAGGACGTGACACTGCGATAATTATTTGACACGACGTGTAGTTTGTGCAATTTGTTGCTTGAATGGATGACTAAAACGTCAGAGCGATAATAAAACACACAAACAGAGTGTGTGCGTTTTCTTCTTTAATTTTTACGGCGAATCGCACCGAGATTCGAGACTAATCTACCTCCGTTTCGCATGCGTTCATGTTCTCGCGCTTTGCGCATCGTGCAGACGCCACCGTTTACAACAAAACTTATTTTCTAACGCGTTCCAGCGCTCATTAGGCTCATTTATCCTCCCGCGTTTAACTAGATGTTCATGCGGCACACCGCTAGTCTAGCTTCCGTGCTCAGTAATAGCATAGTCCCGTAATAGGTTGAATGCGAAGTGATCGGCGAGGGCGCATTTGCCATAACTTGCAGAGATGACGCGCAAAGAACGCCGCCACAGCACCGCTCGCGTCTCGGGGGCTCGGGCTGGTTCGGGACGTCATGCGCTCGTGACATTGTGTGCGCATGACGTGTTCATGCGTATGCGTTATGTGATCCTCCTGCTCACGTGCCCAAGAGGGCAGGGAAGGGATTTGGCTTGCGAAGGCTACACGGGGCGAGCGGCAAGGGTTCGCAGCTCGCGTCCTCGCATCATGGTTTCGCGCTGCTACAAATTATTGTTTATCTCAGCTTCTAACGGACCGATTAGAAAAATTCTTGTGGCATAATGCTCGTTATTGGGCTCGCAACAACTGCCAATGTCTAACTAAAATTCGTTATGTCATCTGGTGACGGGCCCTTTAAATCCTGAATTCGCTCATATATAATTAATAAAACGTTGTTATTTTTGATATTTTCGTTCAGCGCGTTGCCTACTAACTTCCGGAATCTTTTTTTACTTTCTAAATTCAATTTCGCTCCAAATTACTTTTGGGTGCTCTACCGCTCCATTTTTTTTTTACTTTCGTGATTGGCTTTAAACCCGTTGTACCTTATGGTGGTACGGGTTCCCCATAATATTTTTCTTTATTTTTCGCATGGGGTCAAACTCAGCCATGGACGCCACTGAGGAGGCTCGTCGAGAACGACAGCGCGCGCTCGCCCAAGAACGGCAGTATCGACGAAGAGCGGATCCCAGCGGCAGGACTAAAGGAGCAGAGAAAGAACGGCTACGTCGATTGCCCAACCTTGCTATAGGAAAACACGACACAGCAGGCAAACAGCAACAACGTAAGGAAAATCCCAAGGTGATGGCCACAGAAACCGGGCATGACGAAGCGCCTGTATCAAGCCGATCCCGAGGTGCGGGCGCGAAAAAAATGCGGCAAAAAGAGAAAGGGAAGAAGGCGTGTATAGCATATCCCCAGCATTCACTTAGAGTGGATCTTCCCACAATTTTTGCTTTCTTAACAAGCCATGGTATGGGGCGCTGCTTTACAGTCGTGCGCAGTGCTTAGCTGCGCTGGGCAGTCATTTGCAGCATTAGGCCGCAATATTCTCACTTTCCTCTCCTCAAGGCAAAGCTGTATTGTCCGTGGTTAGGTGCTAAAATATATTTTTTTAATGCTTGCGCCAAAAAACACTCGTCCGCCTCTTTCAATCATGCACCAGACTTTGTCGCGTGTAGTTAGAAGGATTTACCCTGAAAAATATGCAAGCGCGGTCGAGGTGTTTTCGCTCCCCCTTATTCGTAGCCCTTATATATTACGTCAGAAGAATAAAAAGTCTTGAAGACTCCTAATTATTTACGGCACGGACATAGACAGAAGGTGATGAGACAGAACTCGTTCCGTCTTCTTTCGAAGTGTGTGTCGTAATTAGTGCTGTACATCATGCAACAAAAATTTTATGTTATAATCATCGATCATTATGTATAAAAACATGTTCGGGGCACAGGCAGATGTTCAGCCATTTTCACACCGGACATTGACGTCGCTGTCGCACGTACATCATCGCGATCATTGACCTTCACCAATGCATAATAATAATTTTCATTGTTACGTAAATAGCGATGATAACAAATTATTCTTTGATTCTAATTATAAGTAAAAAAAAAGACAGACAGCAAGAAGCGCTGCAGTGTTGGCTTTAAAAATGTGCTTGCAGCTGCTAATGAAAATTCTTTAAGTTACAACCCTTAGATCTCTATGTCTCAAGGTCGCGTTGTGGGGTAGAGAAAATATCGCGTGAGCGCTCGAGCTCTACAGGTGCCCAGAAAATAATTTGAAGCGTCGAACCGGTGGCCACTCGTGGGCGAAGCACACCCGCGGAAAAATGCAGTAGTGATCTGCGCGTGCGCGGCATCCCTAGCAAGCAGCTCCCTAGTGTAGGGCCTGTCGGCTACAGCGTGCTCACGCTCTATGCAGCGGAATCTCTACACGCATGCGTAATCCATGTGGCGCGAAGTTAACTCTCAGTTGTGAACTTCTAATTATATCATATTATTAATGAACTTAAGTGAACGCTTTGTTAGTCTTTCTATGGTGTGACCAGTCTTATAACGGAGTCTTTATAATGAGTAGTCCCGATTACTGTTCGCAACACTTAATTACTTGTAATTATAGGAAATTGCGTTCATTTAAAAAGTAGTACCCTTTAGCACAATTTAATAAAGGTGTCGTATGATGTCCGCGTTTTTATCTCGTTAACTACTCCAATTTATTTAAAGTTGTCTTGAGACTCTTGAATTACTCTTGGTTACATGGTGCTGAATTAACGTTTCATGCTTTATTGAACTGTAGAGGTGTAGTGTGCCGCTTTCTGATTTTTGCTACTACAAGTATTGTCGGCGACGGTCAACCGGACGGTCACATTCGGAAACTAATGAACCAGTTAATATTTTCCTTTCAAAGGCGCCGATGCCGATTAACGCGCATGCGCGGGCGCGTATGCTCCACACCGAGCACACGCGCGTAGAGAGCGTTTTAGAGACCGCAGCCGCACAGCCCCCCTCCCCTCCCCTCCACCCCCCCCCCTCCCCCCACTTCTTGTGAAAAGCTAAAAGGCATCCAACTCGATTCTTTTGGAGCAAGGCAACACCTGTCTACATGCAGTGGGGAGCGAGGCGAGCTTAAAGGGCCCCTAAACCACCCAGAGGTCGAAATTTAGTTGTGGCGTTGCAGTTGTGCACGAGTCTACAGCGAACGCTGGCGGAGTTGCACGCGCTTTCTCGTTTCGCTCTTTCCTTCGCTGGTCTGCGTTCGTGGGCTCCTCTATCCACCTCTCCGAGTGCCCTTCCTCAGCGTCCGAGGTGGAAACGCAAGAAGCGCGCGCATCTGCCAGCATAAAACAGGTTCTTGTTCGCCCACTCACAGCGTCTCTTGCTCGCGACGTCACCTCATCATACAGGTGACGTCACGGCGGCTGTTGTCGACAGAGCAAAGGCACGGAGAGGAGCAGTTGAGCGTCTGTTGATTGTTTAGTGGCCCTTTAAGGATACCCTGCACGCGCAGATCCTGGCACAACTCTGTCGCCCGCGCACTCCGGCACTCCGAATTATTTTGTGGGCACCAGTACGTTCATTTCGTTTTTGCCGCATTCGGGTGCGTAAAAAGATATATAGCATAAAAGCGCAAATATCACGCGACCAGGCCCTTGTCGCGGGCGGGGAAGAACAACAAAGTACGCCACAGCGGAAAAGGCTGTAGCAGCTCGAAATGCCGTTTGTCGTAACCGCCGTCGGGAGGAAGCGGCTATAGACTATTTTACGTAAGACATGTGGGCGCCGCCATCTTGGGATGTTAAACTAATGTTTTCTTATTTTCTCTCTCGTGACGTCAACTGATAAGGCCAGCAAACGCCTAATCCACCACCAACCCAACCGTTTTCATGTGCATACGCCCACCGTAGCGATGTTCGTTTAGTTGTTCAAGATAATTTGAATTGAATAAATTGAATTGAATAATGAATAATGAAAGAAACGACAAGTTTAACAGCCCAATATGGCGGCACTGAAACCCATCCGTAAAATAATCTATAGCCTCCTGAGTCCCGGGTTAAAGTTAGGTGCACGAATAATAATTATTCCGTTTCACTTTTGATGACCTATTATGAGCTATAGCTCTACGAGGTTCTAATGCCAAAATGTATAGCAGTTGATTACGAACACACAGAGGACAGCTTTTTCACCTTGATTTCATCTTAATTGAGCGATCGCGAATTCTTACAAATGCGCCTCGCTAAATGAGCATAACACTTCAGTATTAGGGAACAATTATTACCTGACTACAGACACGGGCACAGTTTTATAGCAAAACTGAAATCTAATACAAAGAAAGAAGAGCATCTAAATGAGAACGGAATTCCCAAAGAACATGCCTGAATTCCTTCTGGCACTTAGCACCTACTTAATGTACACAGATGATCATTTTATTTTTTTTTTTGAAGGCCGCGTCTTTTACCGTGCCGGTTTTCCACGAATTCCTTTATTTCAGAGATAATTATCCCAGGCCTCTTTCCTGAACACGGGAACTCGCGACAATTTTGGCGCAAAAGGCCCATTTTTATTTAAAACAAAGTGCGGGTACGTACTACGAGAACCACGTGCTCATTGAACCGAGTGACTCATATGTTTACCTTAGCAGTCTGAATCTCGTTGTTTTGCTACATTCATGCTTAATTTCCCTTGTCTACTGCGCACACTCTTACTTGAATAAAATTATCACGCACCGTCGCGCTTCAAAGAAAATCAAAACAACTTCTTCCATTTGATTTCTTGCTACTCATAGCGAGTACAGTCGTACAAAAGTAATGAATAAATGTTATTTGTGTCACCGAACAAGTGTATTACTCATTTATTCAGCGATGAGTGTCATGAGCTACCTTCCAATGAAGCCCGCACTCCATCACGACAAAAATGCCACTATTTATTCAGTGTTTACTGACGCATTAAAAATGATACTTCGGCTTCGGGCTTTGTTACTGTTAGCGGAATTAGCTGATTGCAATGTTTTCAGCCCTAAAAGTATTTATTTTGAATTGGTAGTGCTTGTACAACAGATGTACTCATGCAAAAAAAAAACAAAGAAAAAGTGTCGTGGTTTAACGCTGGTAGAAGGCCCCTAAACAACCTCTGAAGATACAACGAACGAGCGCGTTATTCTCTCTTGGCGTTTCCCGTCTTCTCAGCATAATACGTAACGCCAGCAGTCTGTTCACGTGATGTCATTAGGAAACACGTTCGCGATTGGTACATATAGGTTTCCGAAGCAACGTCGAGTAACGCCGTAGGAATATCCACGGCTCTCACCACAACACCGCCACCCCCGCTTCCGCGCACGCGCAATGCTCTCGGATTGCATCTTTGGTGCTTCACAATGCAACTATTGCGGACTAGCAGTGCTCCGCGCTTAATGAGAGCGCATGTGCGCACGTGTCCTTGCCGCCGCCGCTGCCAAATCTGGCGACAAACCACCTTCGCCGGCAGACTTTATCTCCAGTAAGCACCGTCACGGTGGTCTAGTGGTCATGGCACTCGAGTACTGACCCGAAGGTCGCGGGATCGAATCCCGGCCGCGGCAGCTGCATTTTCGATGGAGGCGATAATGTTTGAGGCCCGTGTACTTATATTTAGGTGCACGTTACAGAACCGCAGGTGGTCGAAATTTCCGGAGACCTCCACTATGGCGTCTCTCATAATCATATCGTGGTTTTGGGACGTTAAACCACAGATATTATTATTCTTAATATCCCCAGTAACGCATAGCTCGACCGCGCTAGCGTTCGCACCCAAGCCAAGCACCCAAGCTCGAGCTTGGGTTCCCTATAGGCTCCGTGCAGACGTAACTCCGCTCGGCGTCCCTAGCGGCAAGAAGCGCAGATTTGGCGGGATGCTCTGACGCGCTCGCAATGGGGTGAAGTCGAGGAACTATGCCTTTTACGATGACTACACTTTACCTGCTTCTGGCGCTTGGCTAGTGACCACAGCGACGGTACGTCCGCGTTATCAACGCGATCAGTCAGCCGCAGGTGGTGGACGATTAGAATAATGTAGCATATAACATCGCTCCGCGATTGCACCCGTGCTCGCTCCACGCTCCCGCTGTGACAGGGCGAGGTATTTTCGCGGGCAGTTCGTTTTGTGCCGGTTCCACTGTTCGTAGGAATGCCGAACTCCAGGAATAATTGCTGCGTTGTTGGGTGCAATAACCCCTACAGGAATTCTCTGGGCACGCGTTTTTACCGGTTTCCATTTAGAGAATATGAACGGAATCGGCGTAAACGGTGGATCGCACTCGTTCGACGACAAAAGTGAGTTTTGTAAATAGATGGTTGCATTTGCCCGTGATTGTTGATCTGCCGAGCAACATCTCTTCCACGACGCCGTGAACGTGACCCGCTTCGAGGAGTTCCCTGCCCTTCTTCATATTAGCTCCTCGGAAGAAACTATCTATATCACGTTGGCTCTCTGAATCCAAACGTAATAATAATTGACACGCTTTGCAGTGCCATGACAGCAAAACACGAGCCGCGACGACGAACTCGGCCGCACTGAATAAGTCGGCGCAGCGAATGCAGTGCCATGGCCGTTCGATGGAAAGCTTTTTTCTTTTCATTCAGCGGCCGTGACAGTGCAATTGCTGGTATACTGCCGGTTTCAAGCTGCCGCTGAGTTCGCTGCCGCGTTAGCCCGAGGGTGATAAGCTGTGATTATTTAGTGAGTAAGACGGCCCGCGTTACACGTGCGCAGTTTCGCTCAGCGGGCTCGTCACCTCCGTTGTCTTCCCCCAGTTAATTTTATGTTGCCGCGTTCGCCTGAGGATACACGAGGTCTGGCGAAAAGAAGCAGATACGCTAACGCTACGTTCTCTGACAGCTGATAACAATTTGACGTCTTTTGGAAGCAAACAGGAAAGAGAACGCTTCAAGCGAAGAACCAAAACACGGCACAGTGGCTTGCCTCCCCCCCCCCCCCCCCAATCCCGCCAAATCTGCTGCCGTGGCCGCTTTGGCGCTGGAGGCAGCGCGCGACTGTGGCGGCTCCTAACGTATGCACGGTGCCCATACGAGGAATATGAGTTGTGAATTGTCTCCTACCCTGCTTAGTCATGCAATCGCATGCCCACCCTCCCTGTCTCGCATGACAATCGTGCGCACTCAACGGATGTCATTTCCTTTCGTGTGTTTCCAATTGCACAAGCGGCATTAACAGCGTGTAGCCGAAAAGCGCGATATCCTGATAGCCTAACTGCTTGATGCCGACGTTGTCTACCTGTTTTATGAACATGTAAGTGGCGACGAAAAGATAGCGCCTGTAGGAACGGTACGACATAGAAACCACTCTCGTCTTTGAACTCGGAACGATCCAGCGGCACTTTGAACCAAGCTTGTCAAGCGATAGCAGCCACTGCCGAGAAAAGCATGGCACGGCGGTGTCCCGCGTGTCGGTGCCCGGCGCGGCAAGGAGTAGAATGCTGTCCACATTTCTCTTCATAAGGCCGGCGCGCCAGTCACGTGACATAATTGAGGACTCGAGGCTCGCGGCTTTCGCCGACCGAGGGTGCGTGGCCGAGGCTGCGTGGAAGAGAAGAAACTGACACTGCGTGGGTCTATTGCTATGGCAACGCAATACGAGGGGGAAGAGGAGGAAATTGGCGTTCGCTGAGCTTCAAGGTCGAAACCACATGCAAAATCGTTTTCTGGGTTTGTAGCGGGAGGAGCGTAGATATCGCTCTGAAAGAAAACAAAAAGATCGAAAGTGTGTTTGCGCACCCTGGTTGCTTAGAACTCAAGTCTTGGGCTCGCACACACTGGATCACACCTGTGAACGAACAGTCAATTGCATCATTAAAATGACGCGCTGGGAGGTAAAGGTACCGGAAGGTCGCAGGATCGAATCCCGGCTGTGGTGGCTGCATTTTCGTTGCAGCCGAAAATGTTTGAAGCCCGTGTACTTAGATTTAGGTGCACGTTAAAGTACCCCAGGTGGTCGAAATTTCTTAAGCCCTCCACTAAGGCGTCCCTCATAATCATATCGTAGTTTTGGGACGTTAAACCCCAGATATTATTAAAGGTAATTGTAATATGCAGGGTATGCAGGACTTACAGCGAAAATTAATATGGCGTAAGTTGCAGCCACTGCGGATGACTTTTCTAAAAAAGTCGTAAAAGAAATATATGATGTAAACAACGGGCCGGGAAATAAGAAATGTTACAATAAAGCAAAAAAAATACCTATCTGCCTTTTTTTTTTCACAATATACGCTTCCTTAGAGATATTACGCCCTACTCAGAGGCAAAAATGACGAGCAGTACGTATACATACCCGAAGGCGTGATGAAATTCCTAGACCCATTTCTGGGTGGTGATAAACTAAATGTGCAGGGCTGGCCTGGCATGCAAGTTTCGCACATCGTTCGTAGTCGCTCGCACAAAATGGAGTTCATGCATGCAGTGCTGTAGGCAGCCGTGCCCTCGCCGTTGATGCGTCGCGGTCTATCCTCCCCAAATGGCCGATTACTGCTACCTCACCCCACGACACTGGTGTATAACTGCAGGCGCAAGTGGATACGGCTACGAGGAATGGGCTTGGTATGACTTCGTGTAGCGCACGTTTAGCTTAATCGCTTTCGACTAACGCGCATGAAAGGCGCACCATTTTGGGACGCTGAGCAGCGGAGAATTTCGCGCAGGCGTTTCGCATATTTACGTATAACGGCACAACTCTGCGGGCGGCAATTTCTGTAGCATAATGATATAGAAAGAAAGGGACTTGGAAGATAAAGAAAACAGGATCCCTTAAATTGAATTCAGTATGAGAGCATGCGCGATAGCTATTTTGCTTTAAATAGATTATTTTACAGATGGGTTTCGGTGCCGCCATACTGGGATGTTAACCTTGCCGTTTCGTATCTTTAGCAAATAAACGAACATTGCTACGATAGACGCATGCGCATAAAAACGGTTGGGTTGGTGTATTCCACGTTTCCTGACCTGATCAATTCACGTCGCGAGTTAAAGGTAAGAAAACATTCGTTTAACTGCCCAAGGCGGCGGCGGCCATATATCTTACGGAAAATACTCTATAGGACCTTTAGGACTGATGAATCAATGTCATGAGCATCTCTTTTGAAATGGTTTATTGGCTAAGGTCGATATCTTTTACTTCGCTGCTGCGTTTATTACCAGCTTCTGAAATGTACATCCCAAGAGCAAAACAAGGAAAATTATGAAATAATGCATTTCTTAGAGCTGGTAATACTGAATATTCTTAACTTTATCTGAACATGAAGGAAGTCGTGACCGCAAATGCGGGGAATAAATGTGGCGCATGTCTCCCGATGACGTTGACATCTAGGTGTCGGCCAGCGCTTTAGCGCAATATTCAAAAGTGGCGCATGGAGCACAGATTTTTGGCCGCCAATATAGCTCTCCTTGTAAGACAGTGCTTCTGTGTTCAGATACGTCAGGCCGTAGTATGCAGAGTTTCTTTTTGCTTTCAATTAGCCATGATTATGTCGACAACGACAGTATGCGTAAGAGCTCACCACCTGCCAACAATATTTTATCTTATCTTTGCATAGAAGAAAGGTGAGTAAAGAAAAAAGCAGATAGGTTAACCAAGCTGTGCCCACTTTGCTATCCTGGTCTGGGGAAAGAAGACCGGAAAACGAGGAGAGAAGTTTGTACCTCACACCAACGCGCACACACAAAGAAGCACTCGGTGACCTTCGCAACAGCTCATGGAGCTTGGTTCATCTCAAGAAGAGCAGCAAACGAATTTGTAATTTTTTACATTGTAGTCGCGCGGCAGATGAGAACCCAACGTCTTCTATTCTCTTATTGGCCTGTTGTCTATGAGGCCTTGTGCTGCCCGAAGGGTATGTATCTTAATACCATATACAAGACGATTATTATTTATTTATTCGATTGGCATACCCATATACACAAATGACAGAGAGAAAAGAGGGAGAGAGCAAGCTGGCAACTGCCACCAAGAGGGGCGCAACGCCTGCCTACTCTTTCTGGAGGAGGGAAGAAGATGATCACACAATCATCAAGCAATCATGCCGCATCCGCGACTTCAATCTACACACGCGTACGCCGTACAGTCAACCTTACTTCGAATGGCAGACAGTATCAACGCTAAATGTTTTCTATCGCATCCTTACGATATGGCAGGCCTGTCCTCACTCCCTTCGGAGCTGTCGGCGGCTGCTGTATGGCGTAGTGCTGTACAGCAGTTTGCTGCTGTTGACCGGTAGCTGATATAAAACAAGAGCAATGCGTTTGGATGAGATGCGGTTCTTGCCACTCGGTGCCGCCACGTGCTGGCGCCGCGCTGTAGAGTGGGGCTAAAATTACACAGTAGGAACAGTACCGCGCACCGGAATAACATGTGGAAGTAAGCGAGCGAGTTTCATGATGCACGCTCAAGGTCGGGACGCGAGCAGACGTAGCTTCTCTATCCCCATCTCATCCCGCCTTGTGTAGCTTCCGGCGCGCTCGACGGGACTAGAGACGAGAGCGAGCGCTCAAAGCGTGCGACAAATACTTGTAACTCCGCTCCGTATTGAAGGATTCGAAAACATTTTGCGGCGATCGAGTCGTGGAGCAATAAACGCCGATACATAGCAATTTCTCTCGAGATGAACATCTGAATTAGTGTAAGTGCGCTTTGATATTTCGCACTCAGACGTAGCAAGAAACCCCCAAGTTGTAGCGGCATCTAACCATATAGGTAACTTCCCCAAATCTATCGCTGTGTCACCCGCCATGGTGGTCTAGTGGTCATGATGCTCGACTGCTGACCCGCCGGTCGCGGGATCGAGTCCCGGCCGCGGCGGCCGCATTTTCGAAGGAAGCAAAAATGCTTGAGGCCTGTGTACTTCGATTTAGGTGCACGTTGAAGAACACCAGATGGTCAAAAATTTCCCTAACTCTTCACTACGCCGTCTCTTATAATCAAATTGTGGTTATGGGACGTTAAACCCCAACAGCTATTATTATGTTGCTTTGTCGTCTGTTGGAAGTCATTTAGTAAATTCTGTGCAGTTATTGAATTTTGAGTGCCCTTTCCGCAATAACAGCTTACATCATTTTGTTTCTTCGGGTAAGCATACTTCGTTGCTCAAATGGTGAACTATCAATGTGTATGCCCAGATGTCCTACAGAACAAATGAGGTGCGTATCAGAAACTCAATACAGCCTAAGCAACCTTTTTTATGTATGCTGAGCTTTTTTATTGTAGAGCTGCGAATGAAGTCGTAGTTTCTAAACAGCGTTGGTTGCCTTACTCTCGGCGAAAAAGAATAAGTCAGCCATTACCTTACGACCAGAGTTGATGCGACGAGATTCGGAAATCCCTTATTAAGCATCGCATTCATTGTGCAGGCGTCTTCAATGACGTTGTCGTAGCAATGAATGTATACATCTTGTGAAACTGAGAAGTGAAGACGTTCTGGTGGTCTTCGTTCGATATATCATTCATGATCTCTTGCGCCACGAAGCGAGGAAGCAGGTACAGCAGCAGACTCTCCTGCGATCGCAGAAGTTCAAAAGGTTGATGCGCCATGATCATTCGCACAATACAACAAGCACACTATAGACTGTAGTGTGACACTACATTACCGTAGGCACGATAATTTGCTAGGGTCGGTGCACTAGTGCCAGTGCTGGATATTCCAACAGGAGCCTATGATCTTTATAACGAGGTGCGGTCACAATATATAGCACGCGCAAGGATCAAAAACTGACTTGGCGGAATAAGGGAGGCAGACAGTGGATGCCCCAGATTCCTTCGTGTGCTCAGTAAACCGCGTCTTCAGGTTTAAAAGGCGCGAAAAAAAACCACAACAGACAGGTAGGAAGGAGACAGGACGACGCGCTTCTAGCAACTTTCAGTTGCTAGAAGCGCGTCGTCCGGTCTCCTTCCTACCTGTCTGTTGTGGTTTTTTTCGCGCCTTTTAAAGATGAACTTCAACCAACTCGCCCAACTGTCCCTGCTAAACCGTGCCTTCATCTATGTGAAGTTCTGCCCGATTAATAACATCTGATTTCCTTATTTCCTATAAAGATTGACGCAGGTGCTCTGCGGAAAGTTCACGCCCATAGTTTCTTGAATATCTAGTGAGTAGCCCAGTCAAACCCATGAGGTAAGATTTAATAGAGCCCAAACCACACGTCTTTTTTTGCTTTTAACTGAGTATTGGTTGCATTAATACATTACCAGCGTTACGACAGTGGAAAAAAATCGCACCTTCTGTCACTACGATGATAAATTAACTTCGAATTTAAGCGCCCAATGCTGCTCGTAAAAGAACTGAAGCCCACACGGAGAGCGAAACCACTGAATCTGAATGAGTTATTACTCATCAGTAAGGAGTGCGCAATAGAGGTTTCCGAGCTCGGGGGATGCTATCGAATTAACACTCGGGCATAATTAAGTACCCTACAGAGAGCGCTTGAAGACGGCGGAGCGAGCAAGTCAAGAAGGCTTTTAGATGTGCTTGTGTCAACCGTAAGCCAGCCGCGTTCCACGAAACAAAGCACATTACGTTGGAAGCCGAGAAATGCAGAGAATGACAAAAGGGGGCGGCGGCGGCGGCTGAAAGCAGGGAAGCACAGAGAAGACCCTAGCTTGACCGGCTAAGTGCTTCTCAGGAATGCTAATTTCTTAGGGTCCGTGAGAGGACCTCTCACGTCGAGCGTACAGCTTTCCGCCCTACTGGGCCGCCTGAGGACGACGGAGACGGCTGTCGGTGAGTGAGTGTGCGTCGCGTTTCGGAAGCGCCGCTGCTTCCGTGAAATAGCCGAAGTAATTCGAAGCTCGTCGTTTGAATGGCGAAGGCGCAGATTGGTGGCCCTTTTCAGGTGGGCCACACAA
Source organism: Rhipicephalus sanguineus (assembly GCF_013339695.2). NCBI lineage: Eukaryota > Metazoa > Arthropoda > Arachnida > Ixodida > Ixodidae > Rhipicephalus > Rhipicephalus sanguineus. Next base: position 115,953,271 of record NC_051177.1, read on the forward strand.
ACGAAATTAGTAGTAAAATAAAAATGGAAAAACCGGTTGTAAGCAACAACTTCATTTGGGTGAGCTTGAAGCAGCGACAAGAGCCGAAGACAGTGCCAGAAAGAAACTATCGAATAAACGTTTCCTCTAATGTTCAGTCGGCAGTCACCCCTCAAGATGTCGTTGTCGTCTTTGTCGTCTATTGTCGTCTTTTTGAGCTGCCTTAATTAATAGGCAGGATGTAAGCTTGTTATTCATAAATACTGAGGTGTATAGGCGACTCCCTCCCAATTATTTACTATGGCATGAGCTCTAACTACGCGACATGTCAAACTTCGTACGATGCTAGTTTATTTTTTTTGCTAATTGCCGCCATAAACTACTGTACCACTCAGCACTAGATTAAATTATTGTGGTCGTTCAAAACAAGCTGGAAGGAATGATAAAATAATTCGCCTAAACCTGCGCCTGAAATAATTAGGAAGAGCAAGTGGAGGCCCCTGTTGCACACGGTGGCACTGGCTCACGCATGCTTTTATTTCACTGGCCGTCGCTTCAAGAGCACGTTGACGAACTAGATTTAGCACGACAGATAATTACTGCGGAAAGCAGGAGGCACTATTTTCCACGTGCATGCATGGATGAAACTTTTGGACATGCTGCGCCATGATGTTGGGCTGTCATCTCGCAAACACTATACGTCAAACTAAGGCTTTGGAATACTGACTCCCCTGCCCCGCTCGCTTCTGGCGCCTCTGTACGACACACAGTTGGCCTCTGACAAGGCTACTATTTGGACGTGCAAGCGCTATGCATATCTTGCTATCACAAGTAATATTTAGCGCAATCAAATATATTCGAATCACATATCTGAAAAAAAAGTATAACCACTGTTCTTTTCTTTTCAAGAATGGCGCTTAAGATTCGTGATCTCACACTTTCCTCTCTCAGTATTCTAGGTTCGCGCGCTGGTGTCGCCATCTGGAAGGGGTAGGGGGAACCAATGCGTGGCCTCCGTGATTAGACCCAGCAACGCGCCGTGGCTACGACCAGCACCTCCTCTATTTTTCAACGCCAGCCAGACGTGCCCGATTCGGCCGTTCACTAACATCTCCTCTAGCCCTTTCCTACTCTGCCCCGACGTCTAGCCCCCGCGTCTGCTTTGCCTTCATGGGGGAGAGTACCCTTTAGATGGTACCTCACGACGGCAGGCAGATGAGGTAATTTTTGTTCGATTGTGTTCGGATCCGTGGGGTGGTGTCTTGCATCCCTCACTATCGCTATGTTGTCAGTCACGCCGGCTCTCTAATAAGAGACGCGGTGTTTTGAGACGGCGCGTCTTCGTTCGTGACGCTAAGCGGGCTACCAACGGGTACGCGTCACGGGGACGCTGCTCTATGCGCTGCCTTTAAGATATGCTTCACGAGCGCTGTGAGACGGTGTCGGCATTGGTTCGATCCACAAAGGAAGGAGGACGCAGGAGCAAATCTGAAAGACGAAGGATATTGAAGAGCGACATCGCGTCTACTGTATCTGCATGGGAACTCACTCAGGCACACGTGTGACGCAAGCAGTCGTGCCCTTTGTGGCTTCGTACCACGACCACACCCTGAACTAAGGCGGAAAAACGTTAAGAAGCGAGCGTTCGCACTGGTACTGAAAAAAATAGAAGAGGCGTTGCCACGACTGTCCCATTCAGCGCGTTTCCGAAAGGCACAGTGTAATTTTGTCAACACCTTAGCACACCGCGAGGTCGCAGCTTTAGCCGAAACGTCGCTATAACATCCATTTATATTTACAAAAATACGTCTCCGACGCTCGCCTGGGGTCACACCGCGTTCTCCGCTCGTCTTTTGAGAAGTCACGGCCAGCTGCCAGGCTAAAGGGAAGAAATGACGCGCGTCGCCTTTCAGTTCACGTGTACAGCCCGGCCGTGTTGTGATCTTTTTGTTACATCTTCACCATTCTGCGGAATGGCGAACTTAGCCCAAGCTCAGCGTCTAATCAGTGATGCTCTTCTGGCTGCCACAACGCTTTCTCTGATTACGCTCTTCCCGTGGCAATGGAACGGGCTGAGCAACATTAACGACGGCGCGTTGTCGGAGCCAGTCTCGGAGGCCACGAGTAATGCATCATGACAATAACGAGCGCCGACTGCGAGCGTTTCGGTAGTCTCAGCGCAGCGGAAGCTTTCGCTGGAATATTGTAGGAAACTCTATGGTAAGTGAAATGAGGTGTGCGCGGTGATTCAATTCTGTGACGACGCAGTTACGACTCTCGCCTTTCGCGCTAGCTGGTGACGCCTCCTCACCAGCATAGGGCCGCTTCCAAATAGACCAACGGTGTTTCTCCGCCGCCTGTTGCTTCCAGTGCACTGAAACCGATTAATAAAACGGCTGCAATAAGCGCCGCTCAAAGGCAACGATGTCGACGGCCGAGTGTCGTGCAAGCGGGTGCTTTAGTTCAGAGACACGCCAGCGGGAAGCGGAACGCCTTTGCTCGTTCACGGATCGAGCTACGAACTCGGCCGCTCGTGTTCCTGAAGCGCTCTGTGGTAGTGCATGCACGAGCATAGGGTTGCCACATTTCTAGGGAGCACACATCTTGCCGTTTTTCACCTCAAATCACAACGCTTTGAAAGAGTGCGTATTGAATACCTGTGCTTATAATGTGCGTGTTGACGCTTTCTTTGCGCAAGATTACCCATACGCTGTGTGTAGCTCAAATTCATGGTTAACTAACAGGGCTTAATTATAATCATGGACGTCAGTCCATGTCGAGATGTGCCACGAGGTGTCAACGTGGGTGCGTCTACATCAAGCGGTGCTATATCTGCCAAACACCAATAGACGTTGTACAAACTCTCGGATATCAATGTTCAATAAACATTCAACTACTTCTCTGTCGACACGTTTCGCTTCCGTGTTATAGCGATTCCTATGGCGGAGTGATCAACCGTGTTTCTTTTTACCTCTTTCTCAGTGCGGTGGCGGATCTCAATGAAACGCCTCGTTTTCAAGAAGGCAGTGCATTGAGCTCTGTCCGTCAAATACTTTGTGTACAAGCTCACGAAGTTGATGCAGATATAGAAGCAGGAATTCGCGTAATATCTGCAAAGAGAGGAAACGGGAGAACAATCATGGTTGAGCCCTCTATCATAGCAATCGGTATAACACGAAAGTGACCCATTTCTTGACAGTAGTATATTTGATTGTTTTTTTGTACATTGATGCATGAGAGCTTCCACATTGTCTACTGGTGTTTCGCAGCTATAGCACCGTTAGACATGGATACACCCAAGTTGATGCCTAGAGGCACATCTCCATCCCGACGAATAACGTCCATGATCGTAATATAACCCTTGGGGTAACGGAAGTAGTTAACATACACCTCGACACATCATATGATGAATGTTGTGAACTAACGGCATCAGCAAGCACATAACACTGCTACTCGACATGCACTTATTCAAAGCATCGTCATTTGAGACGAGAAACGCCAAGGTGTGCGCTCTCCAGTGCTAGGGCAACCTACACCTGTACTCATGCATATACCATGTTGATGGTTAGGGTTCATCTTGTCGCAAAGCGTTTGGCATGAGGAGGATGGATGAGACGGTACGTTACGCGAAACACTTTTATATATGCGATAGACAAAGACCAGATACATGTACATTTAAATGACACCGTGCACAGCGGTTCCTGAACAAACAAGAGAAAGAGACAGTCTCACAAGTCCGCAGTCGTCCGGTACGTTGTGAGGGGAGGCTAGGTGCGTCCTTGTGGTGGAGCCATCGCTTGCGTGCACAGGCCAGCATCGCGGTGCAGAAGAAACCGCCACGCCCAGGCGTAACCGCAAGCAGTAGGCGGCCACAGCTTGCTAGGCGTGGCAGCGGCGGCTCCGGCGTCTCGTGCACGCTAGCTGTCTCGAAGATGGCCGGCTGCAGGGCTCTCCCGGAACACGTGTCAGGTCACGCCATGGCCCGAGAAGTTCAACAGCTGGAAGACGGCAGCCGGTAATTCCAAACTTCGCGCGTAGTTCCGGGTTCACAGTAGGCTCTCTGCCTTGCAGGTGTATCAATCAGCTATCTTCTACATCAGCCCTTTTTTTCTCATTCACTGCGTGAGCTTCAAATCTGCTTTCTTTTTCGTCTTCTTCCAGAAGGACGCAGCGCTCTCGCCTCCTTCACTCGCATTTTAGAGCGCAGCTCTTATGCGCCCGTTTCTGGTTTGAGCGGCTTAGGCATTGGCGTAACCGATAGAGCAAACGAGGATGAAAGAGAGAGAACATGGAGCCTGTCGATATCACGTGCCACTGGCCTCTCAACTCGCTTTCTTCTTCCGTCACGTGCGCTAGCCCCTCGGAGGAGGAGGGGCAAAACATTTATTAACAGAAAGGGGTTTGTGATGCTTGGTCCGCAAGTACCATCTAGCAGTGCTGGCTGCCCTCAGTCCAGGACGCCACAGGCAGTTGCCGCCCTGCGTGCCCTGTCGATCAAACTGATCTGATCATCAAGGTTATCGCTGGCCAGCAACTCCTCCCACCGCTCCACACTAGCTTGGTCAATGGGGGGCAGGCCGGGGATGGCCCGGCAAGTCCATGTAATGTGTAATAATGTGGGTTTCTCAGAGCACCATGGGCAGCGCGCAGGGTATTCTGTTGGGTGCATTTTGTTGAGAAAATGTAAGTTCGGATACGTTCCGGTCTGGATTAAGCGCCAGCTGGCAGTTTCCTCCTTTCTGAGCTTCTTATGGGGGAGGGAGTAGATACGTCTGAGTCCCTTGTAGTGATTTAGGATGGCCGCATACTCACACGGGACCGGGATAAGCTCCTCCGAGGCCGGGTCATGAGGTGCTCGGTCTGTTGTGTACCCTCGAGCCACCCTGTCTGCCTCCTGGTTCCCCTCCAGCCCCATGTGACCAGGCGTCCATATTATCCTGTGCCGGACAGGAGCTCGTGCGCATGCAGCCGGTAGGTGCACCACGGCTGGCCTCGCTTGTCGTAGTCGTGCTCTCGGCGTTTCCGTTGGTTCACGACGCCTACAATGCACAGAGAGGTGTGCGTAGAACTCGAACGCTGGCGGTTTCTGTGGCAATATGTACGAATGCTACATTGCTACAACTGCGGACAGCCAAAACTTCAAAGACATTTGGCGTTGCCCCAACATGAAACGTGCATCCGTTCTTTTAGAGCACAGCTCTTAGGGGCCCGTTCCTTCGTTGAGCGGTGTCGCCGTTGTCCTAACCGGCAGAGCGATACAAAAGAGCACGAGCTAGGGAACCAGCGCTGGAGTTTCCGCGGTGTGGGCAGTGCCGCCCTGGCGGTCAAAGCGCGCATACTCCAGCCGCTCCCGCGGACGAGAATGGCGACTGGTTGAGGCGATGCGGGCGCGTATCGCCAAAACAAAACAGAAGGATGCTGGCGGTACTGTTGCGCATTCAAGTGCCACAATAAGTAGAAATGAGGGACGTATCCTTTTATGCTTTTCCTTCTAAAACATATGAATATGAACGGATGCGGCGTTGCACCCCGGCCGCCAGGCGAGCACAATATGCTCTGCTCTTGCTCTCCTGTCTAGTGGGGCCGGGCTGGTTTCTAAGCCGAATGGCGCATGCCTGCTAGATTTATTCGATAGTGAGGGCCACCAGTGGAAACCGGGGCCAACGAGCAGAATTTAATCGGTGTTTTGTCGTAAATAAAACATACATATTATGCAGCATCCGGCATATGTAACACTCCTTTCATCTCACCACCCCCAAGCTACTTCTGATGCCACCGCGTGCAGTGAATATGATGCGACAGGCAGGTAGTCTACATTATTTACAAACAGTTACGCAGAAGGAAAGCTGTCTGTCTACGAGATGCGTACGGGGGCACGTTCGCCGAAGCCGCTGAGCTGTTATGAGAAATACGCACGCGATGGACGCCTCCGTTGAACTTGTGCTACAGACATAGTTCTTGTCACGAACAAAGCAGCGGACTACTCGAAGCTTAGCTTTCTGGAGTCAGCCAATGTGGTAAAGCTTCTTTGTGCATTGGCTGCCGCGGCGAAGTGACATCGCAATTTATGCCTCGCTAGAAAGGGTTCAAATGTCTTGGACTTTTACTCGCCGTTTAATTCGCCTAACGTACTGTTAGTTTTTTCGCTTGCCTGTGTCTGCTTAGAATAAACGTGTTTGATCAACATCGGCAATTGCTGGCGTTTTACGTGCCAAGCAAGGTATGATTGTGAGGCACGCCGTAATGTGGGAATCAGGATTAATTTTGACCGCTTGGGGTTCTTTATTGTGCACATAAATCTCAGTACGCGTGTGTTCTTTGTATTTCAACCCCATCGAAATGCGGCCAAGGTGGCCGTGAATCTATCCCGCACCATCGAGCATAACAGCGAAACACCACACATCCTATGCTAGCACGGTGGTTTGCTTGATCAACGTCCGCGTGCATACATACCGCGGGCTGGGCATACATACAACGGCAGAAAAATGTTGACGCAGCTACATCTTGCCTCTTACTTTTCTTTTAATGCAGTAGTGGGCAGCTGGTATCGGCGCAGCACGTTCTTATCAATGGAGGCTTGTGAGCCTGCACTACGTTGACACAAATCCCAGGACGGAACCAGAAAATGGTGACGACGGAGTCGCCACCACGGCACAGCATTGTCTCTTCGACGCCATGCACAGACGTAGTCTGCTTTGCAGGGCTTCTCTCAGTTTCCCAGTGCTTTCCTGAGAAAGCAGCTTTCAGACAAAGTTATTTGTTTCTAAACCATAGAGCAGTATTACTGACGCAATGGCTGCTCGAGCTTTTCGCGCCAAAATGAAGCAAGGGAACGGCGCACGCACGTGCGCTCACTGCGGTACACAGCGGCCGGTCGTCTGAGCGCGAGCGGCATGGACTCCGAGATTAGCCGGCGGCGCGGAGGCCATGTGAGCGGCTGAGTTATGTCGCGACTCCCCGCCAGGCGCTCTTTTTCGGCGCGCCACCTATCCAGCGCTGGTCTCCCATAGCGAGGAGAGCGCGAGGAGGAGGGAACACGGTAGACTCTGCTGACGACGAGGTTGACGACCTACGCGAACGCGCCGAACACGGTGCACCACTTGAGGGGAAGCAGCAGCACGGCATAGGAACACGAACACGGTGAACATCATCTGTCACACCGTATCGAGGAGCGCCAGCTTTCGAAATACTTCCTTGCAGTCATAGCTATCAATGAATAGGCCTTGAGTAAGCTATAAAGCGCCTTGCCAGCAATAATTTAGGATTATTAAGGCGGTAAGCCTCAGATGCCTCAGGAGACGCAAAAATTGACCGCCGCCGTCGGCGTCCCGCGGCATCGAGGGGGACAACATGAGTGAGGCATCACGTGATGACTTCACCATGTGACGTCACGATGACGTCACAGGTCGCCAAAATTTGTGACGTCGTCATGACGTCACTGTGACCTCACGTGACGTAACGTAATATGATGACGTCACCACATGATACCGCATTAGGTCAAATGTGGTCCGATCACGGAGCCATTGCAAAACCAGGTGAGGTGCCTCCGATCCTGGAGGCAGCGCGAAACCATGTTAGGTGCAGAAAGCTTTCGGAGGGTGACTGAGAAGAAAAAGAAGATGGCTTTCGCCTTCGAGTCATCTCAGATCAATGGATAAGGGACCCTGTGAGTATTTAACGACCAGCGCCACCATCTGCGCTGTATTTTATTATGAGTGGATCGTTCGTCATGTACACCGCCAAAGAATGCTCGCAACTTACAAACACCGGTTCACAGCGCTTACATATCTCATTGATACCTGCTGCATGTTCCGCGCTTAAATGATCCGTCAAGCATTTTCTTAGTTCGCTTGGTAAGATACCCATTTACAAGCCTTTAAAGAATATTTGTGCTTCAACGCCGCTCCCCAGTTGATCACTAATTGAATATCACGCTTAAACTGCACCCAGCGCATGAGAACTCCATAGCTAGCGATTGTCCCATCACTTGGCAAACCGACGAGCGACAGGACCGTATATTTGACAGCTGGGAGCGGCGGTGGCATTCCGACGGAAGCAGAATGCAATACCTTTCATATACGGATAACTTTGCATGCAAATTAAGAAGCCATAGATGGCAAAAACAATCATGGCACCTCTTCGCAATTCAAGACGTCTCTTAGAGCCAGATTGTGACCATGTACCGCAGCACAACTGGCCTAATTTTAAAGAAGGGCTGCGGAAGCCTCCGGCTCACCTTACTCATTTTCCTATGGACTTTTCAATGAAGGTTCTGTCACTGTAACTGCGGAAGCAACATTGAAGAGCCATGCGTGTGTCCTCAAAGCAGTCGTTAAGATAAGAGGAGATCGCAAGAACAGCAACGTGCCAATATTGACAGAGGCTACGTCTTTATTGCGTAAGCGGCCAGCCAATAAAAAAAAAATGCGAGGCCTGCGCGAAAAGCGCAGCACAGTCACAGCGAAAGCTGGAAGAGCAGCATTTCTAGAGCCCGTTGTAAACTCTCTTGGGGCTACTAATACAAGTACACTAGCAAGGTACCCACTACGCCATAAATAACAATATTGTGGGCATTTATTATGCACATCTTCTTCATGTGTACATTATCACCATCATGATGCATTTGGTTATGCATCCTCATCTTCGTCGTGTATCATCACCATCAGTGTGGGTTGATCGTGCCTGTTCGCTGCCGGGTCTTCGGGCCAAATAAACGTCTGCCCTACCAAGACCTCATACGTGGTGGAGGTGAAATTGGGAAGTACCTACAACGCCATAATTCGTCATTGTGCGCAGAAGCGAGGTTCCAGCTACACATATGTAAGGCATTATGTGCACTTTGTTTACGTGACGACTGATGACGATGAAGAATTGTGGCTCAGCCCTTTGTAATGGGTTACAAGCTTCAAACGGCTCACCAGTTACGTAACTGGCATTGTGTGACGTCCGGTCGCTATTTCACTCTCCCACCATGCAATATAACATACATGGACGTGAGAAAGAGAGCCAGAGAGATGGGGGAAGAACTTTATTGAGACCCTGAGGAAATGGATGATGGGCTCACGGGCTTCCTTGGCAACCAATGCAAGTGCACTTGCGAGGAACCCACTACGCTATAAATCATAATTTCTGTGAAGTAGGGAAGCAGCCACTATGCCATTTTTCGTCATTCAACGGAGAGCCGTGGTACCCGCTAAAAACAAACATGTAAGGCATTATGCGCACTTTGTTGGTGTGCCTGATGACGATGAAGAATTATTGCAGAGCCCCTTGTAGTGGGTTGGAAGCATCCAACATCCCACTCGTTGCGCAATTCGCATTGTGTGACGCCTGGATACAGAATTCGCGTTGTGTGGTGCGTGGTTGTTATTTCACTCTTCTACCACACTAAATTACATATGTTAATGTGGTTTCTTCTGGACATGAAGACTGTATAGCGTCGTTTTGCAAGGCAGTTCCAAGCACCAGCATGGTTCTGAGGTACAACCCTGGGATCCCACGCAGGGGCCCCAGGTTCGAACCCCGTTCCATTCTGGAAATTTTTTTCTTATTTCGTTTTTTTTTCTTATTCGAGCGATAGTGGTTACGGACACCGGCGGCGGCGGCGGCGGCGGACAACTACGCCAACAAAAACGGCCGTTGAAATGATCTCATAACAGCTTTCGCTGTAATAAACCCGTCGGTGGTGACAGAAGCTCGCAATTCGCCCGATAATGCTGTTCTTCTTCGTTATCTTCACTGTCTAACATCGTCTCTTTATTGCAGTATTAAGTTCGCCAACACAATGTGCCACGCGCTCTTTGAAGAACGTAAAACATATGGAACTTCGGCACATCCAATGCTCGAGGCGCGAAAGGCATGCGTCATCACTGTCTAGCAGGTGTGTCGTCGCAGCGAATGACGCGAAATAAATAGTCGCAAGATCTTGAAACGCAAAACAGTATCGTGCCTATAACTGCAGGGATGTGAACGAAGAATGTCAAGTAAAAAACCCGCACGCTCGTCGCTTAGGAAGAAGCTCGGTCTCCGATCATTCCTTTGAGTGAGCCGACGAAAGGCAGAAAGTGCGCCATTCTCAGACACACCGAGAAGTGGTTCATTGATTAAATGATTAACCTAGAGGAAATCAGCAATCGACTGTGCCACTCGAGCAAACATTCAGGAGCGCTGCAGGGGTGCACTCGATCTGAGAACTACCATTCTTCCTGACATTGGTTTATGTTTAATTTGTTCTCTCTTAACATAGTGCGATGGCGGACAAATTAAGCTTGTGATTGAGGAAGGAAAAGAAAAAGGAACGCATAAGACAGCAAGAAAAGAAAAAAAAGTGTGACGTCAGTGACCCTGCAAGACAACAAAGCGAAATACACGTCATCTCGCTCTTTTGCCCCGCGGCGATTAATCGATTCCCTCTCTAGGAGGTGCCATTTTCGCAGAGCGTGAATGCATGTATTTGGACGGCGGCGCAGCGACAGCAACAACTAACTTTATTGGCGCCCACTAATTATTTCCGAGTGCGCGGAGCGATCGATGTAGCGTTGAGGCACGGGGATATATGTGTACTTATATCTATAGAAGTCCACTCCACTCATGGTCTATCGGACTGCGCATAAGAGATAGTGGATAGTGGCTAGATAGTGGCTTGATGTTCTGGGGGGGAGTGTCGGTGAGGGGGAGCCGGAAGGAGTACAGTGCGGCATGGATAGTAAATGTGTGTGTGCGTGCGTGTGTGTTTGCGTGTGTGTGTGTGTGTGTGTGTGCGTGCGTGCGTGCGTGCGTGCGTGCGTGTGTGTGTGTGTGTGTGTGTGTGTGTGTGTGTGTGTGTGTGTGTGTGTGTGTGTGTGTGTGTGCAGTCATGTTAGGAAGGGACTTGAAAGAGTTAGAACGCAGAAGCGGCAGAGTATATGGTGGTGGTGGTATAAGCTAGAAAGCGAACGGGTGACGCATTTATTTGTTAGTGTGGTTGGCTAATATTCAGAGAAATTCGGGCACAAACAGAAAACAAACCATCTGCAGTCAATGACTAGATATACATGAGAAGAAAGAACGATAATTGACAGTGAGAAGGAGCTCTAATTAAACATTGCCTTTCGGAGTGTGTAAACGTCACTTTTTTTTTTAATGGCGTTACACGCATCCTGGAACATTTCGACGCAGGTATTCGGAATTCGGCCCGCTTTATTAGGTGCGCCGGCGTACGCTAATACAGTTGGGCCCACTCCCTGGGTGATGTAAGAAAAGGAAGCGTGACGCATCACGCGCATCTTTCGGGGTAATTAAGAGCGTCTACTGTTTTGTTGTGTCAGCGGAAAGAAGCGCTTTTCTCAAAAAGAAACTATCAGCACAAAGCCGCTGACCATTTTTCGAAACTTCGTATAGAGTTGATCTCGTGACCTTGTAAGGCTGTAAATTCTTGGTATATTGCTACCCTGTAGAGCGTCAAACATGGCTAATGCCCTTGATTCATCACTATCCCGTGCATGTTCCTCTTGTGTGAGAAGTGTGTCCGTGCCCCTTCTTAGTGTTTCACTTCTTATTGGCTCTTGTGTGACCGTTTGATGTGACCGTTTCACGTAAAATTACATTTACAGACGTAAATATTTTCATGTGAGCCTGCCACATGTACACGATGGTCATTATAGATCACCTTGCTATCTTTAAAGCGAAATTAACCCAGCGCCTGTACAGTATACTATCCACTTTCCCATATTCCCTCTCAAGGCACCTGCCGCATCGTATGGTGAAATATGTTATATGTATGACACTTGATTACATCAAACTTCAAATCGCAACACATCCTCTCCTGAGCGGTGTGGACGTCAGTTTTTTTTTTTATTCCTGTATCACCGGGAATTAGTCAAGAAGGCGCCCTTCGCTTACTGGTTAGCCTCATAGATTGCAATCAGTGCTATCAATCGCTCGAATTGGGCCAGATTTGCGCAAAGGCCTTCTCGATGAACAAGATCGTGAGACTGCGGCCTTGCCAATGACAACTTCGGAAAACCAACAACAGCTGTGCTGCCATTGCGCAAGTTAGCTGCTCAACTGTGCACTGCGCTCGGCATTTAAGGCATTGTGAGTACAAATCACTACACAGCACAGATGAATGCATACATTCCTTCTATTCTATTATTCTTATTACAATCACACAGCCACGCATTCTAAATCTAAACAGTGGAGCGGTTTAAGCCGACCGTTAGTCCATGCAATAGCGAAAACTATGATTGATCACTATTGACCGGCATGCGCTCTCTTCGTCCTCTTCTGATCGTGTGCATTTTTCCACGTCATTTCCGTGACGGAAATACGTCACTAAAATCTTCGTGGACCCCGGCATAAAACACTTTAGTGTTAAAAGAGTGGCTGCTGCTAAATGTCAACGTACATGGAAGCATCCCAGGACTGTGATGGTGCGGACGACAGCGAATGATGAGCGAGTTCACGTTCGGGTTCCCAGTGCGCCACATCTTGGCGGTCTATCCGTCGGGGAACTGCAGTAGCTCCTGATCGGCCGGCCGCACGCTGGACGAGCCATTGCAGCCCACAGTGGTCATGGGCGCACAGCGACACGGTGCCCAGCGCGAACATAGAGTGAACATAGAGCAACTTGCACGCAGCAATGGCTCTGCATCGCGCAAGAAAACGCCTAAGATGAGGCACTGGTGCCCGCAAAAGCATCCTGAAATTACAGGGAGCGGTCCAGTACACAGGATCACTCTTCACACATTCTGTGTAAACACGGTACCAGCGCTTTTTTTCTTAGTCGCCATAGCACGCAACCCGCACATTATCGTCGCGGAATACGAGAGCGTTCCACGACATAGAGCTGTCGCGTCGGCGCCATGTATCCCCAAAACGCCGCGTATCGAAACCAATGAACCTGGTTCCATTTATCCAGCTGAAAGGGTGTCTTTCTAGAGACCTTGTCGCCTTCTCTGATATGTTTACCGCAGCCAAACAAAACCACGCATTGAATCACACGGCACGTGCGAAAATGAACGGTTTCCAACCCTACGCTGTCATGGAGAGTTTGGATTGGAGCTTCCGTCTTTGGACATCCCTAAACCCGACTCGCCCTAATAGAAAGCTCGCCGGTGATGTGAATGTGTTTTCAACTCACAGTGCAGCGAAATGAATTAAACTCATGAAATCTTGCGCCACGTCCTCGCACATTTACATCATTTATTATGTATTAATTGAAGTCGACGAAAACATGACGTCGATTTAGGGTCGACGAAATGATTCGACGCGAAAATTAATAGTTCCCTTTGCACTACCACGGAGAGCATGGGACATAGAGCTCTTGTTTTTGGACACCGACGAATTCTCCTATGCTGAATAGTTAAAAAAAATCCAAAGGGACTGGGAATGAGTTTTCAATACGCAAACTAGCAAGGTGTCTTGCATTGGTAAACTTTCATCAGTCTGATGATAACGGTCAGTTATTGCGAAAAAGTGACGCTATCTGTCGGACCGGATCAAGGTTGTTCGATCAATTTATACAAGTCGTTTTCTGACAATCCCGATTTTTAAATAAAATTTACCCGAGAGAAGTCGGAGGTTGCAGTCCTTGAGTTGAACCGTTCCAAGTGGCGGAAATTTCTTGCACACGGAAGAAAAATGTATAATCGACTGTTTCACCAATTATCACTAATTACATTTCACCGCTACATATTGCAGCTGACAAACTGCAAGGCATATTCACATGAATGAAATCTGACGGCAACTCGATTTCGAGATATGCGCCATCGAACTTCCGTAAAAGTGTTTTCAACTGACTGTCTTAATAACCTTTGTGCATGGAAGGACAAACGTTCAGTGTAACGCCCATGGAGTTCATCGCCCACTGTGGTTGTGAATGCGTTAAAAGTGGTACCACCTTGCAAATGTGTTCAAAGTGAATTACAAACCGGCCGGTTATAATTCATAAATGTGATATGCAATATAATGAGATTATGAAAAATACAATTACAGAATATGTGTTAACCAGCAGTTAATGCACTGAGGTGTACCACGTACTCCAATCTTATTGAGTGACTGCTACCAAATTGTGCTGTCTGTCGCTGGAACTTTTAAAAATTTTGCGTTATGGAAACAACGGAAAAAACAAAAAAGGTCAAAATAGAACTTGTAATATGAATGTCTCATGAGCGAGCGCACCGATACCCTCTCCACGACTGCATTCTCAGCTCTATTTTGTCTCCACGTGCACGCCGATGTGTCGTTGCATCTATGAAAGTCCCACCCGACTATGGCGCAATTGTAAGCATTCCAGCTGTGCACTTCATCATCTACTCGATGATGTACAAGATACCGACTGCCCCGCACCGCAGACACTGAAAATTTATAATATTGGTGTTGGTCCGTGATAGTAGGACATTGAAATTATCATAACCCCTTTGTACCTCATTCATATATTCTTATTCTCTTAGATTCAATTTCACTCTTTCATACCCCATTTCCCCTTTTCAAGAACAGGGTAGCCAACCGTAGACTTTCTCTCGTTAACCTCCTTGTCTTTCCTTTGCCTCTCTCTCTCTCTCTGTCTGTCTCTAGTATGGCATCAACTATGGTTTGGTTCAGCTTGAGTAGCTGGCAATTCTGTGCATCCTATTTCTTCACCAAAATAAGCTGGAATAAAAATACTTCGAAAGCAACGTGTGTGTTATTGCTTTAACAAATTTGATATACACTTGCAATCACGCTCTGATTTTGGCTTCAAGGCGTACACCTGGCATCACATCTAAGGCAGGTACTCACTATCCAGATATAGCTCGAACACAGCCGCAAATGCAACGGCATCCGAGCAAAGCCGTACACCAGCAAAGGAATGCATATAAAAATTAAAGTTCTGAGAACGCGCCTAAAAAGTTCTGTGCTCTATGATGCGTCATTTCTCAAACTTGTGTAAGTCTAAAACATTTTTTTTCCTTCCAGTAACAGCCACATTATGGGGAGTTAGGCTTAGAAGTTTTTACGAAATTGATCAAGAAAGCCTTTGAAAGCTAGCCTTGTTTTTCAGACGTGAAAAACCGGCACACTAGAAACTTAATTCAGGTTTTCCTTCTGCATGCAGGCACGCGCAGAATCAAATTTATGCGAATGCAAAAATTAAACTTTTGAACTAGAACGCAGTAAAATTGGATGGACTGCGAGGGACGACCTACACTTACTCGAGAAATTTGGGCAATCGAAAGTGGAGTTCTCAGGCAATGCAAATTGTAAAGAGCCGGATGGCGCTCCGGAACATTATTGCCTTGTTTTATATTCTGTCGCAAAACCTTTCTGCTTCATGACTAAAACTGTTCCTCACGCTCAATTTTTGTGTTTGCCATTCGTTGCACACCGTCATTATAAAAATAGTTGGAAAAAAAAAGAACGTCAGGTCAGCAAGTTTTCTGTGTCGGTAATGCCAGTACAGTGCAGAGTTACTTAATGATGTCCTCGAAAAATGATGTCATAAGTGCGCTGTAACGTGGCGTGCAAAGGGAAATAAAAGCACCGCAAAAAAGAATAGTCGGACACGGTGAGCTCCCAATATGCCAACCCGGCAAATTTGCATATACCGAATGGCATGAAGTAAAAAAAAAGTTTACACTACATGACTTTTGAGGAACAAACATATCTAGAAATTTAAAGCACGGAAGCTTATTATTTTCGGCGAGCTGCGGTAAACCATTCGGCAGAATCGAACAGAGATTGAAAAGAGAAGGGGAGCTTGGATTGGTAGCTGCAGTTCCAGCTGGAGTATTTCGTGCGGGTTTAACGAAACAAACAGTTGAAATGGGCTGTATATGTTTCGAAATCACTGACAGCAGCTAGGGTAAAAAATATGGGGTACCCGAATGCTGAATATCAAACTGTGTGAATATTAAACTGTATTAAAAGTATTAAACTGAATATTAAAATTTTATAACTAAAAAGGATCTTCGAAATGCCTAGTTCCTTATTGAAGGGACTCGGTAATTCGTGTTTTCTTGAGACATGTATCTGCGTTAGCGCTGGAATATTCACCGGCAAATTTATCAGCCCATACCAGGGTTCAGCATAGCGATACTTAAAAATACAGATACATCCGCCGTAGTGGTCTAGTGGTCACCCAGGCAGCACACAACGTCGGGCCGATATTGGTTTTACGGCAGCTGTGCGCGGCCCCACCTCGGGCCAGCGTTGCCAGCCTGGCGCCGATATCGGCGGAGCCGTTGACTATCGCAGGCAAAATAGGGCCGACTTTGCCGCCCTTTAGCCGATGTTGGTCTTTCACCGGCAACATTGGGCCGAGTTATCCGGCCTTCTGCCGTCTTCTCGCCGATATCGGCTTAGCCGACTTCTTTCACCGGCAACATTGGGCCGAGTTCGCCGGCGTTTTGCTGCTCTACCGCCGATATCGGCTTAGCCGATGGCTTTCACCGGCACATTGGGCCGAGTTAGCCGCCATTTTGCCGTACTTTCGCCGACATCGGCCGAACCGGTGGTTTTCACCGGCAACATTGGGCCGAGTTCGCCGGCGTTTTGCTGCTCTACCGCCGATATCGGCTTAGCCGATGGCTTTCACCGGCACATTGGGCCGAGTTAGCCGCCATTTTGCCGTACTTTCGCCGACATCGGCCGAGCCGGTGGTTTTCACCGGCAACATTGGGCCGAGCATGCCGTCATTCTGCCGTGCTTCAGCTGACATCGGCGGAGCCGATGGCTTATCGACGATGTTGGAACTTTCTTGTCTCCCTTCAGACAGTTATACATACCCTGTTGAGAACGTCCTCCTGCGTCGCGGCGCTCCAAAAGTCCTCGTCACCGACAGAAGTACGGCTTTTACGGCAGAGCTAACGCAAACCATCTTGCAATAGAGCCACACAAGTCACCGACGGACATCACCCGCAGGCGAATGGCCTCACCGATCGGGTTAATAGCGAGTTTTAGTATAGCGGATAACAGCAAACGCAAGGATTTAGCGTTAGCGTTAGCGTTGCGTGCTCCTAACTGCGCATGAGCAGAACGTAAACGTAGCCCGAGCTCTTACGTACGAACGCTATTTCTGAAATATAGCGTTCAACGTTAACGCACGCAAGAGATCCCGTACGTAGGGCAAGATGGCGGTGCCTGTTGAAGCGAGAGCCGTCCACTTCGAGTCTTTGTAGCCGTCGTCCTGCATTATTAGACTTATTCATTCCCTAATAATGTTCGTATTTGATTTACATTTGAGTAATGAGGCTTCCCCAACCGTGTACCGCCGATAAAATAGGTCCGTTTTTGAGATACAAAGTGTATTTGCGCTGCAGAAGGTTTAGCAAGATTTGTTTGCAAGGTTCGCTCATGTTCTCTGTAGCAGCGCGGAGATGGCGACGCTGTCTTTAGTAGCCTCTTTACAAGATACGGCCACAAGTCAAGCAGGTACATGTCAGGCTTCGTTTCCCTTCATGCCTTTCGCGGCAGTGCATGAATGTGACGCGTGATGCGTCCCAGCCTAAAAAGGCCAGGTAATAGGGGTCTTGAAGAATTCTCGAACGCGGCATGTCGACAGAAACCAATGTGTCAGAACTCAACACTTCTGCAAACGCGACATGGAGACGCAACAGCGGTGTCTTTGGATCAGCTCGACTTGGTGGCGCTTTTGTGGATTCTACAATGCATTTAGTGTTTTTATGTCTACATGGCGCCATATGTGCTTGCGTTAGCGTTAGCGGGAATGCCTTCCGCTGTACTAAAAGACCAGCAGTTGACAGGCAGCGCGTTCCGTTTTAGCGTTAGCGTTGAGACGCACGCTAACGCTAACGTAAGCGTTTCCCGCTATACTAAAACTCGCTAATGAAACCCTCGCCGACATGCTGGCAATGTACTGTACGTCGAACACATGACATGGGACGCCACAATATCTTCCGCACATAACCTGGAGTTAACACGGCAGTGTAAGAAACGGCGCACATATGACGCCGTCCAAACTAGTTCACGGAAGCCCCTCAACGACGCTGGACGCCGTGTTGCCGGCCGTCAGTGACGAGAATAACCTGGACGTTCCGCTCTACCTTTAGCCCGCCGAAGAAGCCCGGCACCTCGCCCGCCTAGCATACAATCGTAATTCAATAGATCATTAGGCGCTTGAATATTTGTAGCCGCTACATAGATTGCTGTACTAGCACAAATAACAAAGTTCAAATATTGTACCGTGCTAATGCCGCACGTACGACTCGGGGCGCGAAGTATCGCCGACTGAATAGCTTGCATTCTCTTATTAGTTTCTGCTATGACAATGACTAACAACTGTCACTAGCACAGTCACTTTTCTACCAAAAAAAGGTGGTATTTAGAAGAATAACTGACTGAAATTAGATGGCCACTTCGTCGACCAGTTGTCCAACGCTATCAAAAATGTTGAAACGTTATAACACATACCATTAACTTCATGGGCCAAATTCGAAGTACTTCTGTTTCGTAAATGTTTGTGCCACTGGTCGGCCGACTTCGCTTATGTATCCAGCATCAAAATTCACCCAAACATTCCCGCACGAATGCTTTTAGCGGAAGAAGTTTTATGCGAATACTAATTCTGTGCATAAATCGAGCCTGTCATCATATTTATAGCGCTATATCCTTTCAGCCGCTGAATGTGTGCCGCCAGCGCTCATATACTACACGGACAGTTTCCGATCTCTGTGTTTACACATATTTACTCACGCGCGTGTTTGGGTGAAGCGTAACAAGCGCATTTGCTTCAGTGATGTCACATAATTTTACTTTATGAAAATAGTAAAAGCTCAGCAAGGCGTGTTGCTGAGCTAGTTGGTTCATTACTTGAGAAAAATAGGTATGGCGCAAAAAAGACCGGGCGAAGTGAAGACACGTTTTGTCGTTTGAATGCTTACAAATCAACTAGCCCGCTGACCATCTTTAACGAACTGACAAACGCGTGTTTGCCACGTGTTTAACAGTTCGCATTTGCACTTCGTTGCCGTCCATTTTGCGACATACATATCTTTTTCAAGTAAAAATCTCGCTCAACGATTGCTTCCCACGTGCTTTCAGAAACAGTCGCATAAAATTATTATTATGGCACGTGAAATACGATGAAAAATGCGGCTCCAACGTGGTGTACGCAAAGTTTTCATGCAGCGACATGTGGCAACAAGTGATGCATTGAAAATTCCACGAACGCCTTTCTCAAACGGCATGCCCATAGACATGCTGGGGGAATCGCACACCATTGTGGTAGGCTGAGCCGTGCTTTCAAGAAGGGAGAATTCGCATTTTTTTTCGTCTTCTTCAACCTCTACCCCCCCCCCCCCCTCCCTTCCTTCCCCTCGTTCACCGTCATTGTCGCGAAACTCGCTTGACCAGGCAGGGTAGGGTAGCCGTCCAGACGGAGGGACAATCGTAGCTGCGGCAGCAGGTTTTTTTCACTCCGACCAGCAGAATTCTTCAAGAAGTGCGGTGTGTGGACATGTGTGGTGGAAAGTCAAAATCGTGCACGAGACGGATACGCGGCAGGATTCCGGCATTGTTTTTGGCAGAGATCACCGCAGCGAGAAACCAGTGGCCCCCTGCTTCCATTTTGAACTCGCTCACCTCATATAAGGCCGCGTGTTCACTGCTGTTACGTGTCATCAGATGTTTGTTCTCTTCTTATCGCGTATTCTCTATTGACCATCGTGTTTTGTGTATATGGTGCGCTTGCATTTTTTATTCGCTCGTGTTTTTAGCGATCCAACGGGCACACGTGAGTGGTTTTTATGCACGATTCCTTTCTGTTACAATCTTACCTTTAGATTAGGAATGCGTGCGTGTCTATCTTGTTTAGATGTAGAGTTCATGGGATCTTGTGGTACCGCTCGCAATGTTTCTCGCGTCGCGTGCAGCAGTTTATCCATCTTTTTGGCCCTTAAGATATCACTGAAAAAATTGCAATTCCCACTTAAAGGATAACGCTAATTTAATTGCCAGTCATGTGTTGCGAATGCCTACCGTTCCTTGGTGAACTTAATAAACGTGGGGGGGGTGCTCCTCTGCTCGTAATTAGCTCACGCGTATACACAATCTTCTAGTCCAGTTGCCACTCTTAATCTCGCTTTTTCGGCAAGCCGCCTAACATTATCTTTCTTTTCTTCGGGTCCGTCTTTAATCCTACTTTAATGCTGCCTTCGTTTACATCTCCAGAATTTTTTTTCGTGATTCGGCACCGTCGTTGCTGAAAAGGGCGATATCGTCCGCAAAACGCAAGTAGCTAAGATATTCTTTGTTAATCCTTATTCCTATTTTTGCCCGTTCTAGTTCTTTCAATATTTATAGCGAATGTGCCGCGCATAACGTTGAAGTGATTGTAACTCTTCGCATAGGCGTGCGCACAGTGGGGCAGGGGGGCGGCCGGCCCTCGTAGTCACTTAAGAAGAGGTGGGCGCAAGGTCTGCCAAACACATTGAGTTAATAGGGGGGGGGGGCGCCGCGTTGAACCTTCGCCCCCCCACCCCCTCTGAAGGGGAACCCTGCTCACGCCTATGATTTTGCGCCTGATCCCATTCTCGATTAGGATTGTCCTGCTTTTTCTGAGGAATACGGTGGCTGTGGGGTTGTTTTAGATATTGGCTACGGTATCTATAGATGTTTAGATATTCCTTTATGGCATAATTATTCCGGAACTGCTGGCGTGTGTTCATATCTGTGAATAAATTTGTGTTTATCACCTTGCAAATGTGTTGCTCCTTAATTGCTCAGACGCATGCGTAGTTGGTGCAGCAGGCCTTTCATCAATTTAGTTTTGTTTGAGACAATATTGACTTGTTCTCGGCCTTGCATGGTTCGACAGAATTGTGGGTCTTAATCGCACACTAAGACATCAGTGGAGCAGTCGTTCTAATTAGAAAGCATTTTTCGAATATGGCACCAATGGCAGTCAATAAATGTCATTGGGCCGCGAATAGTCTTATTTTAGCGCTGCTGACTTACAGCACAGTAACTATAGTAATACCGAACTGCCGTGGTCGGCACGCAGCCATTTTACTTTATAACACATGTATCAGCCTGCCTGATCAGGTTACTTTACGCATCGAGCAACTACCGCCGGTGTCTCCATATAACCTAGCTACCTGCCGACCACGACGGTACAGTACTACCATAGTACTACCGTGCTTAACGCACGGTAAGCCACCACTGCTAAAACATAATAACGGGTGCAAACGGTCACGCCGGCGGCTACCCGACGTCGGCGGGGCCGACACCGCGCCAGCATCGGCTAGCATACATAGGCCCAATGACGGCTTGCCATCATCGGCTGAATAACGGCAGGCCCGTCTCGGACCGACGCTGGCTAGCCCACGTCGGCCCGAAGCCGGCAAGCCCGCATCGGCCCAAAGGCGGCTAGCCGACGTCGGGCCGATGCGGGTGAAAGTAGCGCGAGCGTGATTTGCTGACGTGGGGCCAATATTGCTGCCGTCATTTGCCGACGTTGGGCCGAGATCGGTCCAATGGCGGCGTGCTGCCTGGGCATGGTGTTCGATTGCTGACCCGAAGGTCATGGGATCGAATCCCGGCCGCGGCTATCGCATTTTCGATGGCGACGAACAGTCACAGTTTCGCCGCAAGGGCGAAGCAATGAATGCGATAGCAAGAAAAGCTGCCCGTGATGGACGCGCTGCTACGCTGCAGAAACATCTACCCCCTGGCAGCAACCACCGCGCGAGCAGACAGCGGAAGGGCAAGGTTCTCTCTGCGCAAAATTCGAAGAAGCGAGCGAGCTGGCCGACGACTTTTAAATGCGCCCGTTGCGCTCCTCGCGCCATCTGGCTGGTAATGAAGAAACGCTTATAAGCGCCTGCCGTCTCCGAGTCCTGCCAGCGGTAAAGGGTGTGTATATGACGCGCGCCGTTAGCTACCTGAAGGACCTGCGCTCTGTGGCGTAGTGGTTAGTGCCACGCGCTGCGGAGCGAGAGATCGCTGGTTTGATTCCACGCTTCGGAAGCATTATTCTCAATTATTTTTCTTTGGGACTTTTATATGTATATACATACATATACATATTCGGTGCATGACGGCGGCGACGGCAAAAACCAGCTGAGACTGCCCATATCATTGCTATCGCAATAAAAATGGTTGAGGCCCGTGTACTTAGGTTTAGGTGCACGTCAAAGAACCCCAGGGGTGCTATGCAGGATGGCCCGAGTTTGGCGAGACTCGGGATCTTTCCGAGCTCTGGCGACACCCCCTTTTGAACCAGCTAATAGTACGAGAAGGTGAAATCCATCCCTCAGCGCGCGCTCCGTTCCATTGGTTACGATGGAACTTGGCGTCACGTCAAGGGTGGTCGAGAAGGTTGGGTGGTGTCGTCAAGCTTCTTTCATTTGTTTGTCGTTCCACTGAGTGCAGAGGTGCACCCATGCAAGAAAAGTGGCAGAAAGCTCTACTAACTATATTTTTTATGTGTGCGCGGGCCATTTGAATTCATTTTCAAGCGTTTAATGTCTGCACTAAGTATCCTTTAGAATAATCAGCACCATGTCCTCTGAGATTAGTTCCGACCGAGCGCCTATAACACGGCGGCTAGAGCTAATCGCCGAGGCCATGTGTATAATCACCATGGTCGGCCTCTACATTCTAGCGCGTTGCTCGGCCGGCGCGCGCCCTCGTCGTTCACTTCTTCATCGTCTGCTCGTTCCCAGAGCACGTGCGCCCGGCTGATTAGCTAACTGGCTGGGCGGTATACCCAGCTAAGTCAGGACGTGCTATGACGAAGCCGATTAGGCCAAATCATGCGAAGGCCGAGCTAACTAAGCCACGTCTTACTAAGACCATGCTAATGAAGTCGTGTAAAGCTAGAAACAAGGTAATTAAGATCATGCTAACACGACGCTAATTCGGAGCATGTAATTAAAACCAAGATAATCAGGACCTTTCTCACCGAGGTCGTATTAATTAGGCTCGTGCTAATTAGGATTAATGCTAATTACATCTGTACTATTCAGGAGGTTGCGAACTAAACCTGAGTAATTAATACCGTTGTAATTAAAACACTATAAATTAATGTTAACTAAAAAGAGGTTAATTAGGAGCGTGTTAATTAGAATCGTGCTCTTTAGAATTAAGCTAATTACCTCTGTACTATTCAGGACCTTGCGAAATAAACCTGAGTCGTTAATGTCGCTGTTATTACAACATCAACAATTAGTGCTCATTAACACGACGCTAATTAGGAGCGTGCACTTAAAACCAAGATAATGAAGATCTTACTCACTAAAGTCGTGTTAATTAGGCTCGTGCTAATTAGTATTATGCTAATTACGTCTGTGCTTTTCAGGACCATGTGTATTAAACCTGGGTAATTAATGTCGTGGTAATTAAGACATTAACAATTAAGAAAAGACATTCAATATTATGTTAGTTAGGACCTTCCTAATCAATAGCACCAATATTGAGACCGAACTGACACGGTCATTACTCCGAAGCAGACCGAGCATACTGAGTAGACGAGCCACGTAATAAGCTGGATGAAGCTACGTGATCACAGGCTCCTCCGATGGCTCCAGCCTTGCACAAGTAGTGCAAGCTGACCAAATTCCTTTATATGCAAAGAGGCTGCTGTGTAGCGTCCACCGCATGAAACACTTGACAGGCACACCCGCACTATGACGGTGACGAGTTGAACTGGGGCCTTTTCAGAATCAACCAGTTTGCGCCCGAGTTCGCGCGTCAATCAATTTGATTGACAGACGCCCGCGGCGAAGAGCGGGTCCGCCCACCGCGTTTCTTCTTGCCGAGGAACAGTGCTCACGACGCAACGCCAGCGAGCGGCACGATTCGTCTATGAGCCTAATCGCACAGACTATGCACACACGCACGAAGAACTAAAGGTTATATCATCACGTGGCTACGATGTCTCGCATTTACTTTCACCGCTCTCAAGACGTACCACTCACTGCTATGAAGCAAGCGCCCCTGGTGGTATTTGCGGCGAGAAATGTTACAATTTACTTGTTTGTGGAGACATTGTTTCTACCGATTCGTTACTACAGAAAAATCTTCAGACGTGTAATGTAAGTATAGCAGTCACCTGTCCGTTTATTTATGTGTAATATTCCAGAGAAGCGAAACGAGCTGCTCCAGAGTGCTGCGCGTGCGCCCTTGCTGCCTTCGAGAGTGTAAATTTCCATGCTGCAGGTGGAACGAAAGAATTTTCCGAAAGAGGACAAACGCCCATGAACACGCCCGTGGGAGGCGCGATGATCAGTTGGCAAAAAGATAGCGCGACAATCACGCTGACGTCGCTGGACTGTCAAAATGTTGACTGAGTGACGGCGCTGACGCGTTCGCACGCGGCGTTCCTTTGATAACCGCCACAAATGCCGCACATGCGTTGGTGACGCCATTCTCGTTCTTGTAGCCGTTTTTATCAACGCTGCTATCGCGTGCTCCGCACTGTCTTCCTGTCATGACCGCCGTAATGCGAGCTCTGAGCAAACTCGTGTGCCCGAGAAGCTCGGGCCATCCTGCATAGCACCCCAGGTGGTCGAAATTCCCGGAGCCCTCCACTACTATATACATACACTACATAGATACATATACATACATGGACCCTGACGGTGACGGAAAAAACCAGCCGAGAGTGTCCATATAATTGCTATCCCAATGAAAAGGAACATCAAAAAACGACATGAAACATTTTGTGCGCTTCGGTCTCTGGCAACCCGGATACTGGCAGCTCTGTTGCGCACCAGATGCGTGTAAACCTTCCCGCATTAAGCCGTAACAAACGAGTGCGACCGACAGCTTCACTTTTTTCATTTTTTTTGTGTGGACCACTTCAGGAATATATTGAAAGCTGAGTGCTAGCTGCTCTTGTATCCGAGGCATGTGTCGCTGAGTCATCTGGAAATCCGACAAAGAGAGAAGGGGAAAGAAGCGATGTTATTGTGCCTCCCACAGCGATAACGAAGCACTTGATGCGAAAGGACTAACACACGACGCCAAGTTGATAGTAAGTGCTTGCTAACTTTGTTTCATGACCGGAGGGACTGTCAACGCGTTCGTCCGAAACTTGTTAGCAGTATATCGCCAGCTTTCAGAGGTGCTTGTTAGTGCGCACGAGTAGATAACCCAGTGTAGACAGGTTAAGCTTGTCGTAATGCGTGCACTTTATTTGTGATCACGCCGCATACTTCAACAACGATAGACAAAGAACCGGCAGCACTCCATGGCTTGAATCCGAGCATAGGTACTCCTGAAATGCACGGGGCTGCTTTATTATGCGAATGCCATTGGCCAAAAAATAATGCAGGTATAAACGCGCAGTATACACGTGAACACTGTAGTTTGAGAATTATGTAATAATACTTGTATTGAGTTACCTACAGCCAGACACTAAGCTCTTTATTTCCATAAAGCTGATGCATATTCAAGCTGCAGGTCGCTTTAAAGGGACAATAAAGAGCAAAACGATTTTTCTCGCATTAGTAAAGTAGTCATCCACGATACCAAAAACACCACGCTTGCTGCGAGAAGACGCTTAATAAGCGAGAAAACGCGCAAAAAGAAAATACAGGTGGCGACGCCACTTTCGAATTCCCGCACCATTTGCCGTGACGTCGCATATTTTTGACGGCGCCTGCTTGGGCCTACGTAGTGCCTAATCGGTTCAATAGAAGTAGATTGTCCTCTGAGGGGGCCAGAGACTTGACATAACGAGTTTGTGGAAATTTCGTCGAGCCAGTGGCGCCAAAACACGTTAAATGCTCTTTGAAACCTTTTACGTCACGAATTACAAAGTTCGGCGCGAAATTTAAAAATGAAACTTTGAACTTGGTTTTCTCTAATAATAAACCTATGGTGGTGAAATAAACTACACAAGGGTTCTCCGAGCGCACTTTATCAATCTGAGCCAATTCATTGTTTCTCTTTAGTGTCCCTTTAATAGCAATGAGGTAATAATTAATAATACCTTTGAAGTGTGGATCGTATACTCAACTATGAAACCTTACATATTCCGGATTCCCAATTAGACCTGATATCGGTTCCCGTTCTGCTCATCGCCAAATATATATTTTTCTAGAATGGCCACTGGAAGCGATTCTACACTTTTTTTTGCAGTAGTTGCATGTGATACAGAGTCTAGTTGCTTCTTTTCTTTTGCTTTTTTTTAAAGCTATGGTGCCGGCTTAAAGTCTTGGGGACGGCGCGAATCTCCAAACGAACAAATATATCGATCATCGGAAAGATCGATTGTGAACTTCCTCTCGAAGCAAAGGTGTGTAAATTAAAACCTTCTTACTTTCCTCTTGCGAGGTGAGTCGCGGAGATAAATTAACGTTAGATGAACCAGAATGTAAGAAAAAAAAACGACGCCGCGCCGATCTGATACGTGATTTTCTGGAGACAATGGGTAAGCTTGTAGATGAGCTTAACTAAATATGCTATTATTAAATACGTCCCCACAAGTCACCATCGACTTGACGGTTCTTAACAGCAACCACAACTTGCAAACGCTTTCAACTCTAGCAGTCTTGTGAGTCCGTCGCGCGCCGCATTCCTCGCGAACCCATTATTCGGACTCGTGGCCTGAAGGGCTCCGTGGTCTGCAGAAGGCGTGCCAAGGAGAGGAGCTTTTAATCATCATCAGCCTGTCTACGCCTACTGCAGGGCAAAGGCCTCTCCCATGTTCAGCCAATCAAACCGGTCATGTGCTTTCTGCTGCCACGTTATACCTACAAACTTCTTAATCTCATCTACCTACCTAATCTTTTGTCTCCACCTTTCGCGTTTGCCATCTCTTGGAATACAGGCAGTTACCCTTAATGACCTTAATGGCCCTTAATGACTTTCAGGATGATAACGTAAGAAGCAGTAATTGCCCAGAGAAATCTGACAGCCCACCAGTATTAACAGGAGAAGTAAAGAAAGCCCTAAAGGGAATGCAAAGAGGCAAAGCCGCTGGTTAGGATCAGGTAACAACAGACCTGTTGAAAAACGGTGGAGAGATTATGTTAGAAAAACTGGCCACCATGTATACGAAGTGTCTCTCGACGGGGAGGATACCAGAATCTTGGAAGAATGCCAACATCATCTTGGTCCATAAGAAAGTGGACGTCAAGGACCTGGAAAATTACAGGCCCGTCAGCTTACTCTCCGTTGTCTACAAGCTATTTACAAAGAGTAATTGCTAACAGAATTAATACGACATTAGAGTTCAGTCAACCAAAGGAGCAGGCAGGATTTCGTACAGGCTTCTCAATAATAGACTATATTCATACTATCAATCAGGTGATAGAGAAATGCGCGGAATGCTACCATCCCTATACATAGCCTTCATAGATTACGAGAGGCATTTTATTCGGTGGAGACATCAGCAGTCATGCAGGCACTGCGCAAATAGGGCATCGACGAAGCCTACATAAACATAATGGAAGAAATCTACAGCGGATCCACAGCCACTATAGTCCTCCATAAAGAAAGCGACAGAATCCCAATAAAGAAGGGCGTACGGCAGGGAGACACGATCTCTCCAATGCTATTCACCGCTTGTTTAGAGGAGGTTTTCAGGGCCCTAGATTGGGAAGAATGAGGAGGGATAGGAGTTAATGGAGAGTATCTCAGTAACCTGCGATTTGCTGATGACGTTGCAATGATGAGTAACGCGGGGGACGAATTACAGCACATGATTACTGAACTGGATACGGAATGTACAAGAGTAGATCTGAAAATTATTATGCATAAAACTAAAGTAATGTGGAACAATTTTGGCAGAGAACAGCGCTTTGCGATAGATGGCGAGACACTGGAAGTTGTAAAGCAGTACGTCTACTTAGGACAGGTAAGTAACCACGGAGCCGAGCCATGAGAGTTGACAGGGCGCTTGAGGCGAGGGGCGCTTGGGGCGAGGGGGTAAGTGGGGGGATGGGGAACTGCGAAAGCTAAGGTGCGTTCGAGTTATGACCCTATCCTCTGCGGTGTTGACGCACATTCTGGGACTCTCGACTTTTTTCAACAAATCAGGGATGTAAACAGCTGAGGAATATATTCTTCCTCGCGCTCGCCCATTGACAAGGGGTTTATCCGTAAGGACACGATAATTATACAGGTTGGTCGTAAACAGCCCTGTCGCCGTGAACACTGGCACCATAGCGTTAGTGTGAAATTATACGACGGAAGCAGAGGCGGACGGCCTGGTTTTATTTTAAGCTAGCTAATGTTCATCATTGCATAGAAAATGTTCTTTCTTTGTGAAGATTACGATAATCAAGTCTGTATCAGAGACTACATAGATAGATAGATAGATAGATAGATAGATAGATAGATAGATAGATAGATAGATAGATAGATAGATAGATAGATAGATAGATAGATAGATAGATAGATAGATAGATAGATAGATAGATAGATAGATAGATCCCTCCCTCCCTCCCTCGAAGCACAACTCCACCTACAAGATGATCGTACAACGTACGAAGACACTTTAAACACTGCTGGCTTTCACTGGTATGCGTTTAAATGGAACTGGTCTAACCTCGGTGCTGACAAGTGTTATTCAGTACCTTAATCTGATGCTGTTGTCGACAAGCACGTACGAAGTAAAGATGTGTAGAAGATTTTTAAATGCGAAGCATTTCTTAGCGAACCTTTGACACTTTTAGCATTTCTATCTATCTATCTATCTATCTATCTATCTATCTATCTATCTATCTATCTATCTATCTATCTATCTATCTATCTATCTATCTATCTATCTATCTATCTATCTATCCAACCACCCACGCCTGGGTGCTCTCGTGATCGCCTTAACTTGGTGTAGATCAAAACTGGCATGGGAGAATAAGATGATTTGACAAATATCTCTGTCGGGTTATGACATGAATAACGTGAAAATCCTGTCGCGTACGTCGTCAAAGCCTTTCCTCCAGACGCGTGTGGAATATGCCCGTTTACCACAGACCGCGGCGCACGGATATGCGCCGCAGGTGACTGACAGTTTATATCTACCCAGGAACGGCGAGAACAGACATTGGTCATTTAAATGCGAGAGCGTTAAGAAAAACCGACATCGGCAGCGTTGACCCGACGAATGGAAAGAATTAGGATCCCAGCAGGAATCGAACCCAAGCATTCTGCGTGGCAGTCAGCTATACTACCACAGAGTCGCACCAGGTCTATAAAGTGGTTTGGAAAAACAGCCTATGCAAGCGTATTGTCGGTGCAAAGTCTAAAGTGGTTGTGGTGCTATCTATCTAATTTTACAAGGAACGAATAAACACTACATATGTACTCCTACGATACGGACGTCATATCAGATTTACGTCCTTGGTTCCAGTGTTGGCTCCGCTTTTATAACAGTCTAATAAACATTAAATTTTATTCCTCTGATTCAGCAAGCTATATTAAAGTAATGCTGGGCCGCGGAGGAATGCATTAACGAATACGTCGCGAATACATTGCATGCACTTAGTTTCGATAATACTGGTATGTGTACTGTAACGTGAGGGTTGACGTTACGTCGCACCATAAGTTACTCTTTAAACGCCAGCGTTCCCGACGTGCCTGGTAAGCCCACGATGTGTTGATGTCTTTTGACATCAACAACATCTAACGTAAGTGCCCACAGCCAATTTTCCTCGCACTCCATTCGGACGAGCGGACGGGTTCTCTCTGTAAGTGGAAGAAAAACACACCACCAGTTCAAGCATATACAGCGTCACATTAAACACGTGCCAAATTCGACAGTCGTGCACAAAGATGACGTTGGTGTCATTAGCTGAGCGACGCTCTCGATCAGCTGAGACTTCACATGGCTTTACTGAAATATTAACACATTCGTGATTGCACTCGCACACTACCTGCATCGATGTCCGCCATACAGCGTATAGAAGTGAGTTCTCGGAATCGGGCTCTTTTTCGCGGTTATCATATTTTATTGTCAGAGTGAACAGCTTTCAAATGCAGACTCCACAAGTCGCCGCTTCTTCCGGTGGTTCTTCTTGTATGTCTACCGGTACGAAGAGGCGCGCGATGTTGGAACTTGCCCCTGACCTCAGCGGCAGTGTGAAATGCGAAATGAAGGAATGAATCAACTTCATTTC